>NW_024366692.1:191968-347461 GCF_014805655.1 Passer montanus | reverse complement strand
GGGATCACAGAGCTCATTAATGGGATCTCACAGCTCGCTCATTAATGGGATCTCACAGCTCGCTCATTAATGGGATCTCACAGCTCGCTCATTAATGGGATCTCACAGCTCGCTCATTAATGGGATCTCACAGCTCGCTCATTAATGGGATCTCACAGCTCGCTCATTAATGGGATCTCACAGCTCGCTCATTAATGGGATCTCACAGTTCGCTCATTAACGGGATCACAGAGCTCATTAATGGGATCACACAGCTCGTTAACGGGATCACAGAGCTCATTAATGGGATCACACAGCTCGTTAACGGGATCACAGAGCTCATTAATGGGATCTCACAGCTCGCTCATTAATGGGATCTCACAGTTCGCTCATTAACGGGATCACAGAGCTCATTAACGGGATCACAGAGCTCATTAATGGGATCACACAGCTCGTTACCCAAAAATGAGGCGCGGGCGAAACCCTCTCTGGGCGCAGCAGGGCGGGCCGGGGGCTGCGGGGGGGCAGTGCCACCCTGCCGGGCTATAAACCCCCTCCGTGCCCCGGCACCCCATCCCCACTGCTGGGCGAGCTGAGCCGCGCTGAGCCGGTGAGTGCCCGCTCCCTCCACCCCAAAGCAGCCCGGGACACCCAAAAGCAGCCCGGGGCACCCCAAAAGGCTGACGGCACCCCCCAAAGCAGCCCGGGGCACCCCAAAGCAGCCCGGGGCACCCCAAAGCAGCCCGGGGCACCCCAAAAGCAGCCTGGGGCACCCCAAACCAGCCCGGGACACCCCCAAAGCAGCCCGGGACACCCCAAAGCAGCCTGGGCACCCCCAAAGCATTAATGGGATCTCACAGCTCGCTCATTAATGGGATCTCACAGTTCGCTCATTAACGGGATCACAGAGCTCATTAATGGGATCACACAGCTCGTTAACGGGATCACAGAGCTCATTAATGGGATCTCACAGCTCGCTCATTAATGGGATCTCACAGTTCGCTCATTAACGGGATCACAGAGCTCATTAATGGGATCACACAGCTCGTTAACGGGATCACAGAGCTCATTAATGGGATCTCACAGCTCGCTCATTAATGGGATCTCACAGTTCGCTCATTAACGGGATCACAGAGCTCATTAATGGGATCACACAGCTCGTTAACGGGATCACAGAGCTCATTAATGGGATCTCACAGCTCGCTCATTAATGGGATCTCACAGTTCGCTCATTAACGGGATCACAGAGCTCATTAATGGGATCACACAGCTCGTTAACGGGATCACAGAGCTCATTAATGGGATCTCACAGCTCGCTCATTAATGGGATCTCACAGTTCGCTCATTAACGGGATCACAGAGCTCATTAATGGGATCACACAGCTCGTTAACGGGATCACAGAGCTCATTAATGGGATCTCACAGCTCGCTCATTAATGGGATCTCACAGTTCGCTCATTAACGGGATCACAGAGCTCATTAATGGGATCACACAGCTCGTTAACGGGATCACAGAGCTCATTAATGGGATCTCACAGCTCGCTCATTAATGGGATCTCACAGTTCGCTCATTAACGGGATCACAGAGCTCATTAATGGGATCACACAGCTCGTTAACGGGATCACAGAGCTCATTAATGGGATCTCACAGCTCGCTCATTAATGGGATCTCACAGTTCGCTCATTAACGGGATCACAGAGCTCATTAATGGGATCACACAGCTCGTTAACGGGATCACAGAGCTCATTAATGGGATCTCACAGCTCGCTCATTAATGGGATCTCACAGTTCGCTCATTAACGGGATCACAGAGCTCATTAATGGGATCACACAGCTCGTTAACGGGATCACAGAGCTCATTAATGGGATCTCACAGCTCGCTCATTAATGGGATCTCACAGTTCGCTCATTAACGGGATCACAGAGCTCATTAATGGGATCACACAGCTCGTTAACGGGATCACAGAGCTCATTAATGGGATCTCACAGCTCGCTCATTAATGGGATCTCACAGTTCGCTCATTAACGGGATCACAGAGCTCATTAATGGGATCACACAGCTCGTTAACGGGATCACAGAGCTCATTAATGGGATCTCACAGCTCGCTCATTAATGGGATCTCACAGTTCGCTCATTAACGGGATCACAGAGCTCATTAATGGGATCACACAGCTCGTTAACGGGATCACAGAGCTCATTAATGGGATCTCACAGCTCGCTCATTAATGGGATCTCACAGTTCGCTCATTAACGGGATCACAGAGCTCATTAATGGGATCACACAGCTCGTTAACGGGATCACAGAGCTCATTAATGGGATCTCACAGCTCGCTCATTAATGGGATCTCACAGTTCGCTCATTAACGGGATCACAGAGCTCATTAATGGGATCACACAGCTCGTTAACGGGATCACAGAGCTCATTAATGGGATCTCACAGCTCGCTCATTAATGGGATCTCACAGTTCGCTCATTAACGGGATCACAGAGCTCATTAATGGGATCACACAGCTCGTTAACGGGATCACAGAGCTCATTAATGGGATCTCACAGCTCGCTCATTAATGGGATCTCACAGTTCGCTCATTAACGGGATCACAGAGCTCATTAATGGGATCACACAGCTCGTTAACGGGATCACAGAGCTCATTAATGGGATCTCACAGCTCGCTCATTAATGGGATCTCACAGTTCGCTCATTAACGGGATCACAGAGCTCATTAATGGGATCACACAGCTCGTTAACGGGATCACAGAGCTCATTAATGGGATCTCACAGCTCGCTCATTAATGGGATCTCACAGTTCGCTCATTAACGGGATCACAGAGCTCATTAATGGGATCACACAGCTCGTTAACGGGATCACAGAGCTCATTAATGGGATCTCACAGCTCGCTCATTAATGGGATCTCACAGTTCGCTCATTAACGGGATCACAGAGCTCATTAATGGGATCACACAGCTCGTTAACGGGATCACAGAGCTCATTAATGGGATCTCACAGCTCGCTCATTAATGGGATCTCACAGTTCGCTCATTAACGGGATCACAGAGCTCATTAATGGGATCACACAGCTCGTTAACGGGATCACAGAGCTCATTAATGGGATCTCACAGCTCGCTCATTAATGGGATCTCACAGTTCGCTCATTAACGGGATCACAGAGCTCATTAATGGGATCACACAGCTCGTTAACGGGATCACAGAGCTCATTAATGGGATCTCACAGCTCGCTCATTAATGGGATCTCACAGTTCGCTCATTAACGGGATCACAGAGCTCATTAATGGGATCACACAGCTCGTTAACGGGATCACAGAGCTCATTAATGGGATCACACAGCTCGTTAACGGGATCACAGAGCTCATTAATGGGATCTCACAGCTCGCTCATTAATGGGATCTCACAGTTCGCTCATTAACGGGATCACAGAGCTCATTAATGGGATCACACAGCTCGTTAACGGGATCACAGAGCTCATTAATGGGATCACACAGCTCGTTAACGGGATCACAGAGCTCATTAATGGGATCTCACAGCTCGCTCATTAATGGGATCTCACAGTTCGCTCATTAACGGGATCACAGAGCTCATTAATGGGATCACACAGCTCGTTAACGGGATCACAGAGCTCATTAATGGGATCTCACAGCTCGCTCATTAATGGGATCTCACAGCTCGCTCATTAATGGGATCTCACAGCTCGCTCATTAATGGGATCTCACAGTTCGCTCATTAACGGGATCACAGAGCTCATTAATGGGATCACACAGCTCGTTAACGGGATCACAGAGCTCATTAATGGGATCACACAGCTCGTTAACGGGATCACAGAGCTCATTAATGGGATCACACAGCTCATTAATGGGATCTCACAGTTCGCTCATTAACGGGATCACAGAGCTCATTAATGGGATCACACAGCTCGTTAACGGGATCACACAGCTCATTAATGGGATCTCACAGCTCGCTCATTAATGGGATCTCACAGTTCGCTCATTAACGGGATCACAGAGCTCATTAACGGGATCACAGAGCTCATTAATGGGATCACACAGCTCGTTACCCAAAAATGAGGCGCGGGCGAAACCCTCTCTGGGCACAGCAGGGCGGGCCGGGGGCTGCGGGGGGGCAGTGCCACCCTGCCGGGCTATAAACCCCCTCCGTGCCCCGGCACCCCATCCCCACTGCTGGGCGAGCTGAGCCGCGCTGAGCCGGTGAGTGCCCGCTCCCTCCACCCCAAACCAGCCCGGGGCACCCCCAAAGCAGCCCGGGCACCCCAAAGCAGCCCGGGGCACCCCAAAAGCAGCCCGGGCACCCCAAAGCAGCCCGGGGCACCCCAAAAGCAGCCCGGGCACCCCAAAGCAGCCCGGGGCACCCCCAAAGGCTGACGGCACCCCCAAAAGCAGCCTGGGCACCCCCAAAGCAGCCTGGACACCCCAAAAGCAGCCCGGGACACCCCAAACCAGCCCGGGACACCCCAAAAGCAGCCTGGGCACCCCCAAAGCAGCCCGCGGCACGCTCATTAACGGGATCACAGAGCTCATTAATGGGATCACACAGCTCGTTACCCAAAAATGAGGCGCGGGCGAAACCCTCTCTGGGCACAGCAGGGCGGGCCGGGGGCTGCGGGGGGGCAGTGCCACCCTGCCGGGCTATAAACCCCCTCCGTGCCCCGGCACCCCATCCCCACTGCTGGGCGAGCTGAGCCGCGCTGAGCCGGTGAGTGCCCGCTCCCTCCACCCCAAAGCAGCCCGGGACACCCAAAAGCAGCCCGGGGCACCCCCAAAGGCTGACGGCACCCCCCAAAGCAGCCCGGGGCACCCCAAAGCAGCCCGGGGCACCCCAAAAGCAGCCCGGGCACCCCAAAGCAGCCCGGGGCACCCCAAAAGCAGCCCGGGCACCCCAAAGCAGCCCGGGGCACCCCCAAAGCAGCCCGGGACACCCCCAAAGGCTGACGGCACCCCGTGTCCCCAGGCTGCCATGGCGTGTCCCCTGGAGCAGGCGATGGCCGTCATGGTCACCACCTTCCACAAGTACTCGGCCAAGGAGGGCGACAAGTACAAGCTGAGCAAGGCCGAGCTCAAGGAGCTGCTCAACAAGGAGCTGCCCGTCTTCGGGAGCGTGAGTGGCCGCGGGGACACCCCCGGGTGTCCTTGGGGGACGGGGAAGGAGCAGCCCCGGGTTCTGCTCCCGGGCCAGGGGGGGTTTCTGAAATTCTGGTGGGTTCGTCCCTCAGGGTGCTTCCCTGGGGAAGGGGAGGGATGAGGTCTGGAGGGGCTCAGCCCCAAAGGAAATTTTTCCTTTAAGTTTTTCTTTTTAAAAAAGTCTTTTTTTTTTAAAAAAAAAACCCCCACAGAAAAATTTGGTTTGGCAAAGGAAATCACGCTCCGATTTCCATTTTTTTTCATAATTTCTTTTTTAAACCCTCACTTCCCTTTTTTGGCTTGTGGTTTCAACTGGGAGGCGATTATTTATTTCTTTATTTATTTTGCTAAATTTTTCCACATCCGGCAGGCACTTTTGCTAATTTGGGCACTGCCCAGCTCACCCACCTGCAGCTGCCAAGGCCAAAACCCCTCCCTGAGGCAGAGCAGGGGAGAGGGGCGGGGAGGAGCAGCCCCTCCCCCCGAACCCTCCCCCCAAACCCTCTCCCCCGGCAGAAACAAATGGACGAGGCCGAGTTCAAGCGCCTGGTGAACGACCTGGACCACAACAAGGACAGCGAGGTGGATTTCAAGGAGTACGTTTGCTTCCTGGCCTGCATCACCATGGGCTTCAACGAGTTCTTCAAGGACGACCCCAGCAAGCACCGCAGGAAGTGACCCCTGAGTGACCCCTGGATGACCCTCTAGTGACCCCCTGAGTGACCCTGAGTGACCCCTGAGTGACCCCTGAGTGTCCCCTCCCCGTGCTCATCCCAGCCCCGAGTGGCTTTCAATAAAATATTTCCCAATCCTGGCTCAGTTCTGGGCTTTGTTCAGGTTTTCTCCAGTGGTTGAATTCGTGGCTGAATTCTGGGGTTCTGTTCAGCTTCCCCCCAATCCCAGCTCAGTTCTGGGTTTCTGTTCAGGTTCTCCCCCGATCCTGGCTCAGTTTTGGGTCTCTGTTCATGTTTTCCCCCAATCCTGGCCACGCTCCAGGGTTCTGTTCATGTTTTTGACCCCTGGATGACCCTCTAGTGACCCCCCGAGTGACCCCCGAGTGACCCCCGAGTGACCCCCTCCCCGTGCTCATCCCAGCCCTGAGTGGCTTTCAATAAAATATTTCCCAATCCTGGCTCAGTTCTGGGCTTTGTTCAGGTTTTCTCCAGTGGTTGAATTCGTGGCTGAATTCTGGGGTTCTGTTCAGCTTCCCCCCAATCCCAGCTCAGTTCTGGGTTTCTGTTCAGGCTCCCCCAATTCCAGCTCAATTTTGGGGTTCTGTTCAGGTTCCCCCCAATCCCAGCTCAGTTCTGGGGTTTGGTCAGGTTTTCTCCAGTGGTTGAATTCGTGGCTGAATTCTGGGGTTCTGTTCAGGTTCCCCCCAATCCCAGCTCAGTTCTGGGGTTTGGTCAGGTTTTCTCCAGTGGTTGAATTCGTGGCTGAATTCTGGGGTTCTGTTCAGGTTCCCCCCAATCCCAGCTCAGTTCTGGGGTTTGGTCAGGTTTTCTCCAGTGGTTGAATTCGTGGCTGAATTCTGGGGTTCTGTTCAGGTTCCCCCCAATCCCAGCTCAGTTCTGGGGTTTGGTCAGGTTTTCTCCAGTGGTTGAATTCGTGGCTGAATTCTGGGGTTCTGTTCAGGTTCCCCCCAATCCCAGCTCAGTTCTGGGGTTCTGTTCAGGTTCCCCCCAATCCTGACTCAGTTTTGGGGTTCTGTTCAGGCTCCCCCAATTCCAGCTCAATTTTGGGGTTCTGTTCAGCTTCTCCCCCAATCCCAGCTCAGTTCTGGGGTTCTGTTCAGGCTCCCCCAATTCCAGCTCAATTTTGGGGTTCTGTTTAGGCTCCCCCAATTCCAGCTCAATTTTGGGGTTCTGTTCATGTTTCCGCCCAATCCTAGCTCAGTTCTGGGGTTCTGTTCAGGCTCCCCCCAATCCTGGTTCAGTTTTGGGGTTCTGTTTATGTTTCCCCCCAATCCTGGCTCACTTCTGGGTTTCTGTTCATGTTTTCCCCCAGTCCTGGCTCAGTTTTGGGGTTCTGTTCATGTTTCCCCCCAATCCTAGCTCAGTTCTGGGTTTCTGTTCAGGCTCCCCCCAATCCTGGTTCAGTTTTGGGGTTCTGTTTATGTTTCCCCCCAATCCTGGCTCACTTCTGGGTTTCTGTTCATGTTTTCCCCCAGTCCTGGCTCAGTTTTGGGGTTCTGTTCATGTTTCCCCCCAATCCTAGCTCAGTTCTGGGTTTCTGTTCAGGCTCCCCCCAATCCTGGTTCAGTTTTGGGGTTCTGTTTATGTTTCCCCCCAATCCTGGCTCACTTCTGGGTTTCTGTTCATGTTTTCCCCCAGTCCTGGCTCAGTTTTGGGGTTCTGTTCATGTTTCCCCCCAATCCTAGCTCAGTTCTGGGTTTCTGTTCAGGCTCCCCCCAATCCTGGTTCAGTTTTGGGGTTCTGTTTATGTTTCCCCCCAATCCTGGCTCACTTCTGGGTTTCTGTTCATGTTTTCCCCCAGTCCTGGCTCAGTTTTGGGGTTCTGTTCATGTTTCCCCCCAATCCTAGCTCAGTTCTGGGTTTCTGTTCAGGCTCCCCCCAATCCTGGTTCAGTTTTGGGGTTCTGTTTATGTTTCCCCCCAATCCTGGCTCACTTCTGGGTTTCTGTTCATGTTTTCCCCCAGTCCTGGCTCAGTTTTGGGGTTCTGTTCATGTTTCCCCCCAATCCTAGCTCAGTTCTGGGTTTCTGTTCAGGCTCCCCCCAATCCTGGTTCAGTTTTGACCCCCTCCCTGAGGCAGAGCAGGGGAGGGGGCGGGGAGGAGCAGCCCCTCCCCCCGAACCCTCCCCCCAAACCCTCTCCCCCGGCAGAAACAAATGGACGAGGCCGAGTTCAAGCGCCTGGTGAACGACCTGGACCACAACAAGGACAGCGAGGTGGATTTCAAGGAGTACGTTTGCTTCCTGGCCTGCATCACCATGGGCTTCAACGAGTTCTTCAAGGACGACCCCAGCAAGCACCGCAGGAAGTGACCCCTGAGTGACCCCTGGATGACCCTCTAGTGACCCCCTGAGTGACCCTGAGTGACCCCTGAGTGACCCCTGAGTGTCCCCTCCCCGTGCTCATCCCAGCCCTGAGTGGCTTTCAATAAAATATTTCCCAATCCTGGCTCAGTTCTGGGGTTTGTTCAGGTTTTCTCCAGTGGTTGAATTCGTGGCTGAATTCTGGGGTTCTGTTCAGGTTCTCCCCCGATCCTGGCTCAGTTTTGGGCTTCTGTTCAGATTTTACCCCAATCCCAGCTCAGTTCTGGGGTTCTGTTCAGGTTTTACCCCAATTCTGGCCATGCTCCAGGTTTCTGTTCATGTTTCCCCCCAATCCCGGCTCAGTTCTGGGGTTCTGTTCAGATTTTACCCCAATCCTGGCTCAGTTCTGGGGTTCTGTTCAGGTTTTCCCCCAATCCTGGCTCAGTTCTGGGGCTCGGTGGCCACCAGCAGTGGCTGACTCACGCCTTCCTCCAGCTCCGTGGGATTTTCCACGGCGTGCCTCAGCCCTGGGAGGTTTTATTTTGGAAAAATTTGAGCTAAAATAGCTCTTGGATGTCCCCCTGAACGTTCTGCCTGCCTCGGGGGGGTTCAGGGGCACCCCAAGCCTGGGCAGGCGCAGCAGGCACAGCGTGTCCCCGTGGCCACAACCGGGGGTGGCATTTGGGAGTCACGGGGCTCCCCCGCCCCCAGCAGCTCCGGGCAGGTCGGGGCTGGTTTGGGAAAGGTCCCTCAGCTTCTCTCTGCCTTTCCAGAGAACAATCCCGGCTGTGAGAGCCCCACAGAGCAGGGCAGAGCTGTCCCCCAGCCCCCAGCTCCTCCCCGAGCCCCCTCAGGCCCTTCCAGCAGCTCCAAACTTTCCCCTGCCCCTTCCCAAACCCTTTACAAAGAACCCCCGGAGCTTCTGCCCCTCCCAGCGATTCCCCCAAATTTCCACTCGCTGGTGGGGTGATG
This sequence comes from Passer montanus, assembly GCF_014805655.1. Classification (NCBI taxonomy): domain Eukaryota; kingdom Metazoa; phylum Chordata; class Aves; order Passeriformes; family Passeridae; genus Passer; species Passer montanus. The sequence continues at coordinate 338,362 of NW_024366692.1, read as the reverse complement.
AAGCTCAGCCTTGGGGGGTTTTTTCAGCCAAAATGTGAAGACCCCCCCCGAGCTCCCCCTGAACTGGGGTTTGGGGAATTTCCCTCCCTGAGCAACCCGGCTTTGTCGCCGTTTTTGTCCCTCTGCCCAGCTGGGGGACGCTCGGGGGTCTTGCCAGGGCTGTGGGGCGGGCAGTGCCGCAGTTTTGGGCTTCTGTTCAGATTTTACCCCAATCCCAGCTCAGTTCTGGGGTTCTGTTCAGGTTTTACCCCAATTCTGGCCATGCTCCAGGTTTCTGTTCATGTTTCCCCCCAATCCCGGCTCAGTTCTGGGGTTCTGTTCAGATTTTACCCCAATCCCGGCTCAGTTCTGGGGTTCTGTTCAGATTTTACCCCAATCCTGGCTCAGTTCTGGGGTTCTGTTCAGGTTTTCCCCCAATCCTGGCTCAGTTCTGGGGCTCGGTGGCCACCAGCAGTGGCTGACTCACGCCTTCCTCCAGCTCCGTGGGATTTTCCACGGCGTGCCTCAGCCCTGGGAGGTTTTATTTTGGAAAAATTTGAGCTAAAATAGCTCTTGGATGTCCCCCTGAACGTTCTGCCTGCCTCGGGGGGGTTCAGGGGCACCCCAAGCCTGGGCAGGCGCAGCAGGCACAGCGTGTCCCCGTGGCCACAACCGGGGGTGGCATTTGGGAGTCACGGGGCTCCCCCGCCCCCAGCAGCTCCGGGCAGGTCGGGGCTGGTTTGGGAAAGGTCCCTCAGCTTCTCTCTGCCTTTCCAGAGAACAATCCCGGCTGTGAGAGCCCCACAGAGCAGGGCAGAGCTGTCCCCCAGCCCCCAGCTCCTCCCCGAGCCCCCTCAGGCCCTTCCAGCAGCTCCAAACTTTCCCCTGCCCCTTCCCAAACCCTTTACAAAGAACCCCCGGAGCTTCTGCCCCTCCCAGCGATTCCCCCAAATTTCCACTCGCTGGTGGGGTGATGAAGCTCAGCCTTGGGGGGTTTTTTCAGCCAAAATGTGAAGACCCCCCCCGAGCTCCCCCTGAACTGGGGTTTGGGGAATTTCCCTCCCTGAGCAACCCGGCTTTGTCGCCGTTTTTGTCCCTCTGCCCAGCTGGGGGACGCTCGGGGGTCTTGCCAGGGCTGTGGGGCGGGCAGTGCCGGTTCCCGGTGCTCCCGCAGCTCCGGGACACGCGCCGGGGCCGGGCAGCCACGGGAGCAGCCCCGTTACACAACGGGGACGCCGCCCTCGCCGTTAGGAAACACAAATCGCTGCCAGACCACTGGAAAAGGCAAAAAAACCCTCGGCTCGAGGCCACCCCCGCGGCCAAACCCCGCCGGGTCCCGGGCGAGCCCCGGGATGCTGCCGGGGGTACCGGTGCCCACCGGGGGCCGCGGTGCCCACCCGCACACCCCCAATCCCGGGGGGCTCTCCCGGCCCGGGGGGTGGCTGGGCAGCCCCAGGGGCACATTTTGCTCCTCCTAACCCAAACCAGCGCCCGCGGCAGGGGGGGTTTCCTTTCTCCTCCTTCTCTCCTTTCCCGGCCGGGTCCGGGCGGGCTCGGGAGCGGCGCTGCCTCCCCGGCCGGGTGTGGCCCAGGCGGGGCTATAAATGCCAGGGCCCGAGGCTGGCTCCCCTTCCGCCCTGCCCGTCCTCCTTTATCCCGCCTGAGCTCTCGGTGAGTTGTTTTCCCCCCTCCCTTCCCTCTCCAGATGCTCTCCAGATGTTGCCGGGGCGCGGCTGCCCCCTCCCCCTGGCAGAGGTTCCTGCTGCAGGTGCCGAGTTGGGAACGTGGATTTCACCTGGCGAGGGCTGGAAAAGCACCTGAACCCCTTCCCTGCCCCATTTTCCTTCTATTTGGGGGCTGCGCAGCCCGGCCGGAGCGGGAGGTGGAGCCGGGGAGGGAGCGGCGCATCCCGGGACGTGCCCGGGCCTGGCACGGGCGTGCCTGGCGATGCCCAACTCCTGTCCCCTCCCCGTGTCCCCAGGCTTGCCGCTGTCCCCATGGCGTGTCCCCTGGAGCAGGCGCTGGCCGTGGTGGTCGCCACCTTCCACAAGTACTCGGGCAACGAGGGCGACAAGTACAAGCTCAACAAAGCCGAGCTCAAGGAGCTGCTCACCAAGGAGCTGCCGAGCTTCAGCGTGAGTGCCGGGCGCTCGGGGCCTCGGGGGCGTGCAGAGCCCGGTTTTAACCCCTCCTTTTCCCTCCCCGCGGGTAGAAGCAAACCAGCGAGGCGAGTTTACAGAAGCTGATGAGCAACCTGGACTGCAACAGCGACAACGAGGTGGACTTCCAGGAGTACGTGACCTTCCTGGCCTGCATGGCCATGATGTGCAACGAGTTCTTCCAGGACCTCCCGGACAAGATGCCCCGCAGGAAGTGAGGGCAGGGCCCGGCGCCGCCCCGGGATCGTCCCGTTGTGCTCCCGATGTCATTTCAATAAATCTCGATTCAAATGAAGCGTTTTTGACCCGGGGGGATGTCTGCCCGGGTTGGGGGAAGCTGGGGGTGACGCCAGACTGGCTCTGGTTCTGGTTTTGGCTCTGGCTTTATTTCTGGTTCTGGCTCTGGCTCTGGCTCTGGCTCTGGTTCTGGCTCTGGTTCTGGTTTTGGCTCTGGTTCTGGTTCTGACTCTGGTTCTGGTTTTGGCTCTGGCTTTATTTCTGGTTCTGGTTCTGGCTCTGGCTCTCGTTCTGGTTCTGACTCTGGTTCTGGCTCTGATTCTGGTTTTGGCTCTAGTTCTGGTTCTGGTTCTGGCTCTGCCCGGGGTGGATTCTGCATCCCCTGAGGCCTCCCGAACCGCCCCTGGGGCCACTCCCAGGCGGGCTCTGGTTCTGGCTCTGATTCTGGCACTGGCTCTGGCTCTGGCACTGGTTCTGGCTCTGGTTCTGGCTCTGCCCAGGGTGGATTCTCCATCCCCCGAGGCCTCCGAACCGCCCCCGGGGCCGCTCCCGGCAGCCACGTCGGGCTGACTCAGCCCTGCCCGGCCGCTCCTTCCCGGGAGCCGCTCACATCCCGCAGGGACGCGGGATCAGCTCAGAGCTGGAATTACACCGGCCCGGCCTCCATCCCTGCCCTGCCGCCCCGCGGATGTCGCGATTGTCGCCTCCCCACCCCTCCTGCCGCGGGGCTTGGGCCGCGTTCCTGCCCGGGGTGCGGCCGAGCGGAGCCGCCACTTCCCGGTGCCCCGGGCCAGCCCGTCCCGCTCCCGGGCCCGCCGCTCCGTTCCTCCCCCGCTGCCCTTTTCCCTCGCAGTGAAAAGCTTTGTCACGCTGCGGGCTCCAGATGTGCCACACGCCCCTTCCAGATGTGGCTGCGCCCCCTCCGCCGCCGTCATCCTCAGCTGGGGATGCTCCAGCGGTGACACAGAGGGACTGGAGGAGAGGGAACGGCCTCGGGGGGGCTCGTGGGTGGAATTTCCTCCTGGAAAAGAGAAAAGGGCTTGGAAGGGCTGCCCAGGGAGGTTTGGAGGTGTCCGGGGAACTCCTGGGTGTTGGTCTGGGTGAGGAGGTGGGGATTTGGCACAGCTTGGACTTGGTGATCTTGGAGCTTTTCCAGCATCTGAGATCCTGGGATTCTAAGATTTAGGGGAAAAAAAAGATTTAGGGAAAAAAATTCTGCATTCCTCCAAAGTCAGCGAACCCCCAGGGAACGGGGCTGCACCCCTGGGCAGGTGAGAGGGAGCCCCAAAATCCCACTCCTCACCTGTGGCCATCTGAGGGTGGAATGATGCTGCCTACAGGATCCACCCTAAATTTATCCCCCCCAGAGGGATCCACCCTGAAAATAAATCTCGATTCAAATGAAGCGTTTTTGACCCGGGGGGATGTCTGCCCGGGTTGGGGGAAGCTGGGGGTGACGCCAGACTGGCTCTGGTTCTGGTTTTGGCTCTGGCTTTATTTCTGGTTCTGGCTCTGGCTCTGGCTCTGGCTCTGGTTCTGGCTCTGGTTCTGGTTTTGGCTCTGGTTCTGGTTCTGACTCTGGTTCTGGTTTTGGCTCTGGTTCTGGTTCTGACTCTGGTTCTGGTTTTGGCTCTGGTTCTGGCTCTGGCTTTATTTCTGGTTCTGGCTCTGGCTCTGGCTCTGGCTCTGGTTCTGGCTCTGGTTCTGGTTTTGGCTCTGGTTCTGGCTCTGGCTTTATTTCTGGTTCTGGCTCTGACTCTGGCTCTGGTTCTCGTTCTGGTTCTCGTTCTGGTTCTGGTTCTGGTTCTGGTTCTGGCTCTGGCTCTCGTTCTGGTTCTGACTCTGGTTCTGGCTCTGATTCTGGTTTTGGCTCTAGTTCTGGTTCTGATTCTGGCACTGGCTCTGGCTCTGGCACTGGTTCTGGTTCTGGCTCTGCCCGGGGTGGATTCTCCATCCCCCGAGGCCTCCGAACCGCCCCCGGGGCCGCTCCCGGCAGCCACGTCGGGCTGACTCAGCCCTGCCCGGCCGCTCCTTCCCGGGAGCCGCTCACATCCCGCAGGGACGCGGGATCAGCTCAGAGCTGGAATTACACCGGCCCGGCCTCCATCCCTGCCCTGCCGCCCCGCGGATGTCGCGATTGTCGCCTCCCCACCCCTCCTGCCGCGGGGCTTGGGCCGCGTTCCTGCCCGGGGTGCGGCCGAGCGGAGCCGCCACTTCCCGGTGCCCCGGGCCAGCCCGTCCCGCTCCCGGGCCCGCCGCTCCGTTCCTCCCCCGCTGCCCTTTTCCCTCGCAGTGAAAAGCTTTGTCACGCTGCGGGCTCCAGATGTGCCACACGCCCCTTCCAGATGTGGCTGCGCCCCCTCCGCCGCCGTCATCCTCAGCTGGGGATGCTCCAGCGGTGACACAGAGGGACTGGAGGAGAGGGAACGGCCTCGGGGGGGCTCGTGGGTGGAATTTCCTCCTGGAAAAGAGAAAAGGGCTTGGAAGGGCTGCCCAGGGAGGTTTGGAGGTGTCTGGGGATCTCCTGGGTGTTGGTCTGGGTGAGGAGGTGGGGATTGGGCACAGCTTGAACTCTGTGATCTTGGAGAGTTTCCAACCTCCAGGATCCTGGGATTCTAAGATTTAGGGAAAAAAAAAAGATTTAGGGAAAAAAATTCTGCATTCCTCCAAAGTCAGCGAACCCCCAGAGAACGGGGCTGCACCCCTGGGCAGGTGAGAGGGAGCCCCAAAATCCCACTCCTCACCTGTGGCCATCTGAGGGTGGAATGATGCTGCCTACAGGATCCACCCTAAATTTATCCCCCCCAGAGGGATCCACCCTGAATTCATCCCCCTCACAGAGATCCACCCTGAATCAGTCCTCCCTCACAGGGATCCACCCTAAATCACTCACCTGTCCTTGTCCCTCTCCTGTCCCCATGGCACTCAGGTGTCCTTGTCCCCCTGCCAGGTGGCCCAGCTACGCCCTCCCAAAATCTCGATTCAAATGAAGCGTTTTTGACCCGGGGGGATGTCTGCCCGGGTTGGGGGAAGCTGGGGGTGACGCCAGACTGGCTCTGGTTCTGGTTTTGGCTCTGGCTTTATTTCTGGTTCTGGCTCTGGCTCTGGCTCTGGCTCTGGTTCTGGCTCTGGTTCTGGTTTTGGCTCTGGCTTTATTTCTGGTTCTGGCTCTGGCTCTGGCTCTGGCTCTGGTTCTGGCTCTGGTTCTGGTTTTGGCTCTGGCTTTATTTCTGGTTCTGGCTCTGGCTCTGGCTCTGGCTCTGGTTCTGGCTCTGGTTCTGGTTTTGGCTCTGGTTCTGGCTCTGGCTCTGGCTTTATTTCTGGTTCTGGCTCTGACTCTGGCTCTGGTTCTCGTTCTGGTTCTCGTTCTGGTTCTGGTTCTGGTTCTGGTTCTGGCTCTGGCTCTCGTTCTGGTTCTGACTCTGGTTCTGGCTCTGATTCTGGTTTTGGCTCTAGTTCTGGTTCTGGTTCTGGCTCTGCCCGGGGTGGATTCTCCATCCCCCGAGGCCTCCGAACCGCCCCCGGGGCCGCTCCCGGCAGCCACGTCGGGCTGACTCAGCCCTGCCCGGCCGCTCCTTCCCGGGAGCCGCTCACATCCCGCAGGGACGCGGGATCAGCTCAGAGCTGGAATTACACCGGCCCGGCCTCCATCCCTGCCCTGCCGCCCCGCGGATGTCGCGATTGTCGCCTCCCCACCCCTCCTGCCGCGGGGCTTGGGCCGCGTTCCTGCCCGGGGTGCGGCCGAGCGGAGCCGCCACTTCCCGGTGCCCCGGGCCAGCCCGTCCCGCTCCCGGGCCCGCCGCTCCGTTCCTCCCCCGCTGCCCTTTTCCCTCGCAGTGAAAAGCTTTGTCACGCTGCGGGCTCCAGATGTGCCACGCGCCCCTTCCAGATGTGGCTGCGCCCCCTCCGCCGCCGTCATCCTCAGCTGGGGATGCTCCAGCGGTGACACAGAGGGACTGGAGGAGAGGGAACGGCCTCGGGGGGGCTCGTGGGGTGGAATTTCCTCCTGGAAAAGAGAAAAGGGCTTGGAAGGGCTGCCCAGGGAGGTTTGGAGGTGTCCGGGGAACTCCTGGGTGTTGGTCTGGGTGAGGAGGTGGGGATTTGGCACAGCTTGGACTTGGTGATCTTGGAGCTTTTCCAGCATCTGAGATCCTGGGATTCTAAGATTTAGGGGAAAAAAAAGATTTAGGGAAAAAAATTCTGCATTCCTCCAAAGTCAGCGAACCCCCAGGGAACGGGGCTGCACCCCTGGGCAGGTGAGAGGGAGCCCCAAAATCCCACTCCTCACCTGTGGCCATCTGAGGGTGGAATGATGCTGCCCACAGAGATCCACCCTAAATTTATCCCCCGCAGAGGGATCCACCCTGAATTCATCCCCCCCACAGAGATCCACCCTGAATCAGTCCCCCCTCACAGGGATCCACCCTAAATCACTCACCTGTCCTTGTCCCCTCCTGTCCCCGTGGCACTCACTTGTCCTTGTCCCCCTGCCAGGTGGCCCAGCCACGCCCTCTGCCATCCCCATGGCACACAGGTGTCCTTGTCCCATTCCCATCCCCATGGCACTCACCTGTCCTTGTCCCCTCCTGTCCCCATGGCACTCACCTGTCCTTATCCCCCTCCCATCCCCATGGCACTCACCTGTCCTTGTCCCTCTCCTGTCCCCATGGCACTCAGGTGTCCTTGTCCCCCTGCCAGGTGGCCCAGCTACGCCCTCCCACATCCCCATGGCACTCATCTGTCCTTGTCCCCTCCTGTCCCCATGGCACTCACCTGTCCTTGTCCCCTCCTGTCCCCATGGCACTCACCTGTCCTTGTCCCTGTCCCCACATGGCCCAGCTATGCCCTCTCCCATCCCCATGGCACTCACCTGTCCTTGTCCCTCCCTGTCCCCACGTGGCCCAGCCATGCCCTCTGCCATCCCCAGGCCTGTCTGAACCCGTGTCCCTGCCGGGTCACCTCTGTCCCTCTGCCCAGCCCACGCGTGTCCCCTTCCCGTTGAGGACGCGCCCGTCCCCATCCCAAACCCCGTCCCTTTGTCTCCCTCTTTTGCAATTTTGGGTTTTTCTGGCAGCGGTTCCTGGGATTAGGAGGCTGGCGGGAGATGTTTCACCACCGCTGTCATCGTCACTTCCCAAAAGCCTTCGTGACCACCTCGGGTGGAGGCTCCTCACCACCCTCCTCCTGACACTCGGGGTTCTGCAGCTCATTCTGGGCACTGGGAATACTGGGGGGGCTCCACTGGGAGCACTGGGGGGTCCCAGACCTGGGGGACAGCTGGGGGTGAGCAGCGTTGGCCAATGCCCTGCGTTATCCTCGGGCAGCAATTCCGGCTGCCGGGAAGTGCCACCTCCTAGGAGCGGCTGGCAGAGTTCCACCCAGCAAAATTGTCCCCTGGATCATGGGGAATGTCCTCAGGGAGGGGTGGGATGTGCTGGCCACCCTGGCACCTGTCTGTGGGAAGTGAATTGGAGGAGAATTTTCAAAGCCCGACAAAATGAAATTAAAGTTTTTCAAATGTCTCTCAATTGCTCCATCTGTGAGTCAGAAAAGGGCTTAATCCCAGACCTTCCAGCAGCCAAATTCACCAAAAACATCGGGGACAAACCACTGGGTGAAACCAGTGTCAGCTGGAGACCCCCACCCAGAGAAGTTCCTCTTCCATCATCTCCACCAAACACTTGTAGAACGTTCCAGAAAAGCTCCTGCACCATTGCTGACCCCCGATGCCATTTTTGGTGTTTCCTTGTTTTCCCTGACGAGTTTGGGGCTTCCCCTCCCTCGATAACAGTTCCTGGATGGGGTGAGGAGCCCGAAATCCTCACCTGGGCGTGCTGCGCTGCCTTGCACAACTCCTGGAGGTTCCTGCCCTGCCGGGAACCGAGGCTGGCACGGCTGGCAGCTCCGGCAGGGTATAAAAGGTGCCATCCCCAGCTCGGCATCACCCGATCCTCCTGCTCCTTCCTCTGCAGAGCCCAGACCTCCTCCAAGGTGAGCAGCTCCTTCCTGATGAGCGGCCGGTGCCCGTGCTGGGGTTCTGTTTGATATTTTCTGTTTGTCCCTTCCCAGCAGGATGAAAACCGACCTGGAGCTGGCGCTGGAATGCGCCGTCAACGTCTACCACCAGTACGCCATGAGGTACCCCATGGACGACTACCTGAGCAAGGAGGAGTTCTCCAGCCTGCTCAAGGACACGGCCGAGCCGTTCCTGAGGAACACGGTGCCGGTGAGAGCCCGGAGACGTGGGGCAGGACGGGATTGATGGGATGGGTTCAATGGGATGGGTTCAATGGGATCAATGGGATGGGATCAATGGGATGGGATCAGTGGAAGGGGATGGGATCAATGGGATGGGATCGATGGGATTGGATGGGTTGGGATGAGATGGGATGGGTGGGAACGGGCCTGGGAGATCCTCTCATTCCATGGATGCTGGGCAGGGACACCTCCTGCTGGATTGGGGTGCTCAGAGCTCATCCTTGGGCGCTTCCAAGGATCCTTGGGGATGGGGAGGGTTCACAGAATTCCAGAATCACTGGGTTGGAGGAGACCTTCAAGATCATCGAGTCCAACCCAGCCCCAACCCCTCAACTAAACCCTGGCACCCAGTGCCACACCCAGGGATGGTGACTCCACCACCTCCCTGGGCAGAACATTCCAGAACTTTATCTTGGGAGCTTCCCAAAGAGAAGGAGGGTTTTTTGGGATTCAGCCCTCGCTGGTTAAGGATGAGTGACCCCGAGCTGACTCTGCTCCCCCACAGCCCAAAACGACCATTGACAGCTACATCCAGCAGCTCTTCACCAAGGCCGATGCCAACCACGACGGCCGCCTCAAGTTCACCGAGTTCCTGACCACGCTGAGCCTCGTGGCCATCGATGCCCACAACAGGTCCCACAAGGGCCCTGGTGATGACCATGGCCATGACCACGGCCATGACCACGGGCATGGGCACAGCCACCGTCGCTGAAACGGAACCGTCTCCCCCGGTGGCCGAGCCACGGGACTCCGAGTCCCCCCAGGAGCCTCAGCCCTGTAACCAAACCTTTGTCACCTGCTTCTCCTTTGTGGCATTGAAATAAAATCCCTTCCTTTGAGCACCAAACCCATCCGTGTTCCGTGTCCTGGGGTCTGCAGGGATTGGATGGGAAAAGCAAAGGGAAGGGGAGAGTGGCACGGGGGGGGCCCTTGATCTGGACATAGGGGGTCGGGACAAGGTTTTGGGGGTCCCCAGTGGGCAGCACAGGGTGAAGGGGCTACTGGAGAGTGTCAGATCCCAGAGTGAAGCTTCAGGCAGTGCCAGAAGTGAAACACAGTTGTGGGAGGCTCTTCCAAGGGTCTCTGCCAAGACCCAGCCCTGGAACTGGGGGTGCCACATCCCAAGGGTGCCACACTCTGATGGTGCCACATCCCGGGGGTGCTGCATTCCAGTGGGGGGGCCCTTGATCTGGACATAGGGGGTCGGGACAAGGTTTTGGGGGTCCCCAGTGGGCAGCACAGGGTGAAGGGGCTACTGGAGAGTGTCAGATCCCAGAGTGAAGCTTCAGGCAGTGCCAGAAGTGAAACACAGTTGTGGGAGGCTCTTCCAAGGGTCTCTGCCAAGACCCAGCCCTGGAACTGGGGGTGCCACATCCTGGGGGTGCTGCATTCCGAGGGTGCCACTTCCCAAGCATGTGTGAGATGTTTTTGTGACCCCAAAACAACCCAGCAGCCCCAGCAGAGCAAAAGATGAGGCTGAGGTGCTCTGGGAACTCCGTGCTGGGAGCTGCTCAGAGGAACAGCCGCTCTGTAGAACGAGTCAGCCCTTTCATGGTTTGGGACACGTCCTCCAGGTCACCACACACCTAAAAGCCACCGTGGGCTCCTGGGGGCTGAAACAGGAGGGGAGAAGAGCCCCAGGACCCATCAGTGAGGGGACACTGAGTGAGGAACCCCCGGGCTCAGGAGGATCCAACATCAGCCCAAACCAGGGCCTGTCCCGGGTGAAACCAGCGGGGTTTGGGTGGTACCTCGGTGACACAGGACAGCTCTGAATTTGGGGAGCCTCCCTTGTCCCTTGAGGCAAATGTCACTCACTGCCACCCCTGTGTCACTTGGGCATCACTGCCCTTGCAGGGCTGGGCATTGCCCCACAGGTTTTAGGGGAAAACTGGGAAAATTGGGAAAGGGGACGTGCGTGGGAGCTGCACAAGAGCACCAGAGGATTTCCCTGCCAGCTGGGGGACGAGGGTGCAATTTGGGATGGGTGACACTCCAGTTTAGGATCGGTGACACTCAAATTTGGGATTCCAATTTGAGATTGGTGACACTCCAATTTGGGATCAGTGACACACCAATTTGTGATCCCAATTTGGGGTGGGTGACGCTCCAGTTTGGGATGGGTGACACTCCAATTTGGGACCAATAACACTCCAATTTGTGATCCCAATTTGGGATGGGTGACACTCCAGTTTGACATTCCAGTTTGGGATGGGTGCCAGTCTGCAAGGAGCGGGGCCGGGAAACAAAAGGAGCAATAAAGTGAGTCAGGGATACCGGAATAAATCCGTGCAATGCCCCGGGGACACGGAGCATCCTCAAACAGGAATGGGCACCCCTGGCTCGGCTGGTCCTTCCCTCTTCCTCCTTCTCATTGTCTGATTTTAAACCTTCTCATTGTCTGATTTTTAAATCTTCTCATTGTCTGATTTTAAACCTTCTAATTGTCTGATTTTTAAATCTTCTCATTGTCTGCTCGTCCTTGTCCCTAACACGGGTGACGCAGAGGTGACAATTGCAAAACAGACAGCAGTTCCTGCACCAGCCAGAAAAGACCCTGGCCTTGCGTTTTCTCCTGGTTTTGTGCCCAGTTTCCTCCAGAAAATCTCTGGACGAGAGCAGAGTACAAGTAGAAAACAATGGAAAATATTCTGGAAAACAAGTTATAAAATACAGATGCTGCTTTGTCTTGGGCAGTGTCCAAGCAGTTGGCATTGTAGAAAACAGAAATCACATTGAAAACTCACCCAGGGGACAAAGTTATCCCTGTTTCCATGTGGAACAGCCCAGTTTGCTCCTACAGCAGAAGGAAAATGTGCAAATTTTTTGTTGTGTTACAAAACTCCCCAAGTTTTGGTAACTTCTGCCCGAACGTCCTTGCCCTCGACATGGAGGTGTGACCAAGCCGGGGTTTTTCCCCTCCCTGAGCCCTGTCAGAGGTGATGGAGGGGCCAAGGACAACATTTCCAAAGCCTGGTGGGTGCAACCAGGAACTTGAGTGGAGGAATGAGGCTGGGAGGGGCTCGGGGTTCCCACCTGGCAATTTCCAGGTGCGGGAAATGTGAACTCAAGCTGATGCTTGTGGCAGGTGTGTCACCAGCTCTGATGAAAGAGGACCTCAGACAGGTATAAAAGGGCTGCTCCAGGCTCCTGGGTCACACTGACGGATCCATCTCCTGCAAACCCTCCTCGGAGACCAGGGTGAGTAGGACGAGGATGGTCCTTGCAGGGAAAAGGATGAGTTTGGGATCCACCAGCCCAGGGCGATGGGTTCTCCTCGGGGTAGAGCAGGAGGTTGGTTTGGGTTGGAAAATGAGGACAAATTAATGGGATTTTGGTGCCATCTTTGGTGGAGGCACCACTAATTCTGTGCCCTCTGCCCTAAATGCCCTCGTTGGTGGTGCCCCAGTGGCCTGACCCTGCTTCCCTCACCCAAAAAGTGTCTCCAGGTTAGGGTTAGGGTTAGGGTTGGAACAAATCCCCAGATCCCTTCATTTTCTGCTCCACACCAAAGAGCTGCAGGTGTCCCTGGGCTCAGGTGCAGCTCCCGCTGATTTTTGGCTCCTCTCAACTTCGAGGTTTGTCCCCAACCCCTGCAGGTCCTTCCAGAGCTCAGCCATGTCCACCAGCACCCACAGCCACGCCGGGGGCCGGCAGTTCCCGGGGAACTGCACCCTGGAGAAGGCCCTGCAGACCATCGTGGACACGTTCCACCAGTACAGCGTCCGCCAGGGTGAGATCGACCTCCTGAGCTTCAATGAATTCAAGACGATGCTGACGGAGCAGGCGCCGTCCTTCCTGAAGGCCTGCGTGAGTTCCCGAGGGACAACCCCACAGGGATTGTGCTCAGGAGCCCCTGGGACACGGGGGGCACTGGGGGGTTTCTGTCACACCCAGTTTGGGGCCACCCCTGCTCTTCCTCCTGCTGTGTGGGGTGGAGAGTGAATCAGACATGCTCCAGCCACGCAATTTGCAATTCTTCTGGTTTTTGCAATGCCCAATTGAAAGATTCTCTTTTCAAGGGCAGATAAATTGTGAAATCTTTGCCTGCTGTTCTCAGCAATCTCGCTCTGGCTCTGATTATGATCCCAGCTGTCGTTTCAAATGTTGCAAATTTGGTTTTGGAGATCTGTAGGATAAGAAAATCCATTTGGATCCCCCTTTGAGGTGTCCCATTGAAATCTGAGACCACACAATTGCATTTTTTCTCCTAAACGTCTGTGACATCCATGTGCTTGTCTTTGTTGGAGGGCCTCACCAACCTTCTCAAGGGCTTCTTGGGCCTCAGCTCTGAGGGTTCTGGGAGATTAATGTTCCTCTCAATAAGTTGGAAAGCGATGCAAGTTCATCATTGATGATTCCCAAAATTGGCCTGGTCCAATTGATTTTTCCCAAAATTGGCCTTATCCAATTGATTTCTCCCAAAAGCCGCTGTGTCCCCACCCACAGGGATTTGGGACAAAATCCTGTCCCTTTTGGAGTTTAATTTGGAGCTAAGGGTGAGGTTGGGACATCCTGCAGCTTCCAAACCCTTCCCAGGGCAGGGAAGGATCCACCCAGCTCTGGGATGGAGCCAGGGCAGGGAAGTGACCCCCACCTTATGTCCCCAAATTTAGGACAGGAACCGGGCTGGCTACTTGGAGAAGCTCTTCCAGGAGACCGACCTGAACAAGGACAAGGACCTGAGCTTTGAGGAGTTCACCATCGTGCTGAGCAAGCTGGCTGACGACACCCACCGCATCAGCCACGGCTCCGAGCGCTGCGGGCCGGACAAGGACTGAGCCTGGCACGGGAAATGGGAGAGGGAAGCTTTGGGAGTTGGGCTCTGGCTGCTCCCTGCCTGCCTGGAGCAGCCCCTTGGCACAATAAAGCATCACTTGAAGTTCTCTGAGCCTTTCCCGTCTCCTCATCCATTGTCGAGGGGGTGGGACTGAGGGGGGTGGGTGGGGTCATCTGCAGCGATGGTTTTGTTGAGAACGCCAAAAAATCCTCATGAAGCAAAAAAAAAAACCCACTGCCCAAAATCCTGTGGTTTGAGATACTGGGATTTCAGGGTATACTAATGATGATTTTCTGTTGTTCTGGGAGAAATGTGGAGTCCAGACACTTCCATATCCAAACACTGCAGTACCCAAACATCCCAAATCCCAAATCCTGCACCTCAGGCACTGGGAACGCTCTGCTTGATGATGATTTGGGATTTGGGAACTTGGGGTGTTGGGATATGGACCCCAGGGGGAACAAAGAGCGCTGCGGGCCGGACAAGGACTGAGCCTGGCACGGGAAATGGGAGAGGGAAGCTTTGGGAGTTGGGCTCTGGCTGCTCCCTGCCTGCCTGGAGCAGCCCCTTGGCACAATAAAGCATCACTTGAAGTTCTCTGAGCCTTTCCCGTCTCCTCATCCATTGTCGAGGGGGTGGGACTGAGGGGGGTGGGTGGGGTCATCTGCAGCGATGGTTTTGTTGAGGACGCCAAAAAATCCTCATGAGCAAAAAAAACCCACTGCCCAAAATCCTGTGGTTTGAGATATTGGGATTTCAGGGTATGCTAATGATGATTTTCTGTTGTTCTGGGAGAAATGTGGAGTCCAGACACTTCCATATCCAAACACTGCAGTACCCAAACATCCCAAATCCCAAATCCTGCACCTCAGGCACTGGGAACGCTCTGCTTGATGATGATTTGGGATTTGGGAACTTGGGGTGTTGGGATATGGACCCCAGGGGGAACAAAGCTGCTGCTCCCTCTCCCCACACCAACCACTCTCCTGCCCCTAAAAGTGAGTTTTGAAAGAATTTTGCAACTCTTTGCAACCTTGGGGTGTCTCTGCAGGTTCCCAGGCATCTCCCAGCAGATCCTGGGCTGTTCCTGCTCTAGTTTATGGGTCCCCACACCTGGGAGTCACTCCTGGCTGAGGCCACCTTGGAACCCCCTGTCCTCCATCCTTGTCCCCCTGGCACCTCCAGGGTGATCAAAGCGAGTCAAGGAAGTTTCCTGAAATTGCACCAAAACTCCCCAGACACCCCGTTGTGAAACGTCCCCGATGTCCCCGGATGTCCTGCACAGCAGAACCTGCCCGTTGTGAAAGCAGAGCACCCCACAGCCAGGGCTGGGGGCTGGGGATGGAATCCCAGCATTCCGGGGTCCTTTCACTTGGGAAAGACCTCCAAGATTGAGTGACCTGTCCCCACCTGGTCACCCAGACCAATGTCCAACCTGTGGCCTGTCCCCACCTGTTCACCCAGACCAATGTCCAGCCTGTGACCTGTCCCCACCTGGTCACCCAGACCAATGTCCAGCCTGTGACCTGTCCCCACCTGGTCACACAGACCAATGTCCAGCCTGTGACCTGTCCCCACCTGGTCACCAATGTCCAACCTGTGACCTGTCCCCACCTGGTCACACAGACCAATGTCCAGCCCTTCCTTGGACACCTCCAGGGATGGGGACTCCAAACCCTGTTTGCCCTTTTCAGGAGGAAATTCCTGCTGAAAGGAGCTTCTGAGTTTGCCCCAGGCCTTGTTTGGGCCTCCAAAACAAGGAGGCCAAAGACCAACCCGAGACCAACCGTGCCCGAGACCAACCCGAGCTGGGCAGGTCAAACAAACCCCAGATGAGTGTGCTGACTCAGCAGGCAGCTCATTTTAATGAGGAAACGCTGGAAAATCTCGTTTTGCTCCCAAACATGGCAGCTCGGAGCTGCCAGGCCCGCTCTGGGCCTGTGCCACAAAGCCGAGAAACAACAACACAAAAAAGCCACAAAGCCAGGCCAGAGCCCTGGAAAGCAAAATCAAAATGCTCCTTTCAGCCACACCTGGGCTCTGCAGCTCAGGGCACACCTGGGGTGGGGAGAAGCCACCCTTGGCACGGATGGAACGGAGCTCCTGGAGCTGGGCCAGGCCGGGAACACGCCCGGATCGTCTTTCATGGACAGCTGGTTGCTGCAGGCTGGGGATGGTCCCGGTGCCACCTGTGCCCTGTGTCACACAGTGCCACAGGAGTGGGTGGCACTCGGTGTTCTGCTCTGGCGAGGGGTCAAAGGTTGGGCTCGGTGATTTTGGTTTTTTTTTTTCCAAGCTCAGGGATCCTGGCAAGCTGTGGGACACTGGGATGGACCAGGGGTGGGGACATTTTGGGGACGAGTGGGGCAGGAATGGCACCGTGGGTGACTTGGCATCAGCAAACAGCCCTGGAAGGGAGGAAAATGTGGAAAAATACCAAATGTGGAAAAATCCCAAATATGGAAAAATCCCAAATGTGGTAAAATCCCAAATATGGAAAAATCCCAAATATGGAAAAATCCCAAGGGAAGGGGCTGTTGCCCAGAGCTGGTGGTGAATCCCAGCAGGTGAGGGGACAGGACCACCCCCAGCTGAGCCTGTGACACCCCGAGCTTGCGGGAAAAGCCACAGAGCCCCTTTTGGGGAACTTCCCGGAGCCTTGAGCAATGCCAGGGGTTTTGTGGGGCCAGCCAGGAACGGGATGGGGACATTTCACAATGGGGACACCTCATGGCTGGGCTATAAGAGACACCGGGGTGGCACCGGCCCCGTACCCACCCCAGGGGACCTCGCCGTGGTGACAAGATGAGCAAGGCAAGTGCAGGGGGCATTTGGGGTGTCCGTGCTCTTTTCCAGGTCATCCGAGGTGCGAGGATCCTCAGGGAGCTCCTCTTCATCTCAACCCCACGTCCTGGCTGAGCAAAACCATCTCCAGAGTCCGTGAGGAGAGAGATTTCCTCCTGGAAGAGGTTCCCGGCCACCTGAGAGGCTCCTGGACGTCAGATCTCATGCTCCGTGTCCCTACAGAGAGTTTTTGGGGTGTTGTCACCTGCTTGGTGTCCCCACAGAGGGTTTTTGGGTGTTGTCACCTGCTTTGTGTCCCCATTGAGGGTTTTTGGATGTTGTCACTTGCTTGGTGTCCCCACTGAGGGTTTTTGGGTGTTGTCACCTCCTTGGTGTCCCCACTGAGGGTTTTCGGGTGTTGTCACCTGCTCTGTGTCCCCACAGAGGGTTTTGGGGTGTTTTTGGGGTGTTTTCAGCTGCTTTGGTTGGTTTATCAGCAGAGCCAGGCCCATTTTGGGGCCAAATCAGCTCTGAGCTCTCATCTGCAGGGCACAGAGGCTGCGAGGTCCTTCAGCCTCCTTGGAGAAGGAGTTCCTTCAGCCTCCAACACCTCCAAAAAGGAACGTTCCTCCCCAGATTTTCCTGGTTATCCCAGATTTTCCTGGCTATTCTCAGTGACCGTTTCTCCTGCAGGGCCAGCAGAGCCAGGAGCAGCTGTCGGAGCTGGAGAAGGCCATGGACGTCATCATCGACGTCTTCCACCAGTACTCGCGCCGCGAGGGCGACAGGGACACCCTGAGCAAGAACGAGCTCAAGCTGATGATTGAGAAGCAGCTGGCGAATTACCTGAAGGTGAGGGGCTGCACCCCAGGGCCTGGATTGTCCCCAGGGTTTGGGTTCACCCCCTTCCCGCTCTGCTCTCCTGCCCAGCCACCCCATCCTAAACGTTCTCCATGAAGGAACCCTCACAGCTCTCATCCCCTTCTCTGCAAAAATCAGCCCAAAATCTCCTTTTTCTCCTGGAAGCCACACCCCCAAACCCCATTTTTTGCTTGGAACTCACCTTCCTAAATGCAAACAAAAGTTTTTTCCACCCAGGGGCGAAACGAGGGAATTTTTCCTTCATTTTGCCCCCTGTTCCTCCTCCTTTGCAGCACGTGAAGAACAAGGCCACCATCGACCAGATCATGAAGGACCTGGACGTCAACAAGGACGCCCAGATCAGCTTTGGGGAGACGATGCTGCTGGTGACCCGTGTCACCTGCGCCACCCACGAGCACCTGCACGAGGTGGAGGACCACCAGCACCAGCACCACCACCACCAGCAGCACCACCACTGAGGCAGCCCCCGCTTCCCTCCCCTTGGAGAGGAATCCTGGAGCTTGGAGAAGGCTCCAGAGCTGAATCCGGCCTTCAACCCCTCCCTCCCTCCTCCTCTTCCTCCTCCTCTTCCTCCCAGCGCCGTGGTTTTGCTGCCAAATAAATGTTTCCAAAGCTCTCCCGTGTCTCTGGGGGTTTTCCTGGGCTTTTCCCTCCTTTTTTCTCCTAAATCCACTTTTGGGGCAGGGAATTGGGGTGGGTGCCTGGGAATTTGGGATTCACCCCAGCAGCTGCTGGTGGCTCACAGGGGTTGGGGTTGCACCCAGGATTTGACAGATTTTTGCATTTCCAACTGGAAAAAATGCAGTTTTTTAGCCTGGAAACTCTGCACAGGGGTCCTGAGCTGAGCGGTGGTGGTGGCAGGAAGGATGGGGAGGGATGAGCATTATTTTCTGCAGGAAAACCCTTTTTAGGGCATTTTTGCTCCACAGATGGTGGTGGACACATTAAGTTTTGGACTTAAAAAATAGTTTGTGGACAAGAATGTGAAATAACCCCAATCCCTGACCCAGAACACCCCAAATTTGTCCCAAAAAGGTTAATTAGTTAATAATCAGCTGCTGCCCAGAGGGAAAAGCTGGCTGGGAGCAGGGATGGAGCTTCCCAAACCCTTTTTGGGGCAGGAAAAGCAGCAGAGCTGATTTCCCAAGGGTGACTCAAGGCCCCGAAACCACCCAGCTCCGGGAAGGAACTTTCCAGAAGCTTCCCCAAAGCAGCAGAGCTGAAGCAAGACACAATTAACACAAGACTCAATAAACACAAGACTTCCCCAGGTTTGCTTCACCCCCAGGTTGCTTCAGCTTCCTCTGGAGCCACTTTTGACACCCAAAATGTCAAATTCCTCCTAACGGGGTCAAAGCTGCTGCAGGAGCAGGGTCCCCTCAGCTCTGTGCCCCAAAAAATGAGCCAGAGTTAACCCTAAACCTGAGCCTAAACCTAAGTCTAACCTTAATCCTAACCCTGTGGGATTAAGCTCTTTTTTGACTTGGAGATGGGGGTAACTGAGAGGTGTTTTAAAACATTTTATTTTAAAATTTTATTGTCAAATTTTATTTTTAAATGCATTTTTGATTTTAATAAATGAAAACATCCATATATAAATAATAAATAATAAATTAAAATAATGATAATATTATTATAATAATGCCATAATAATATATTATAATAACCCCCTAAAATATTCCGGGATCCGGAGGCGAGCCCGGGCTCCTGCTGCCACCTGGTGGGATGCGACATCGCGAGGATGCGACACTTGGAGAGGCCACCAGGTCCTGCCTGAGCTCCCCAGGACCGCCCCGACCCCGGCACGGCCCCGTCCTGTCCCCCCCGCTCCTCCAGCGCTGAAATAAATCCGATTATTCGCATTGAGGTGTCCGAATCAAGCTCTGCATTTTCGGCCCGAGCTGCTGGTGTGAGGCCACCCACCCATTTCCAAATGTCCCGAATGTGGGGTCAAAGGTGCTGCTGCCCGTGACCCCCCAAACCCAGCCCCGAAGGGAACCCCCCGCCCTGGGCTCCCCCAAAATCTCCAGGGCTCCCCAAAAAGCAGCCAGGGCTGCTGCAGCTGCCCCAAAAGCAGCCAGGGACCTGCAGGGACTTGCTGCCTCTTGCCTCACCCTGCTGGGGAAGGAAAATTGGGAAAATTCCAACCCAGCGAGGGGCGTGGGTGGCTCTGCAGCCCCTCCTGCCCCAGCCGCGGGAGGTGCCCAGGGAGATGTGCCCCTATCGGGAGATCTGGGGCCGTGCCCGAGCCGAGGAGGGCGGCACGCCCTGGCCGGGGGAGGGATCCCGGCAGCCCCGCGGCTCCTCCGGGGCTCAACGAGCTGGGCTGGGAGCGGCCGCGGCCCCCGAGCCTCTCCCGGGTCTGGGGAGGGATCAGAGGCTGGTGCTGGGCACGGATCCATGGGGGATGGATCAGAGCCTGACCCTGGATCCATCGGGGATGGATCAGAGGCTGGTCCCAGATCCACCAGGGCAGTATCAGAGCCTGGGCACAGCTCCATGGGGGCAGGATCAGAGCCTGGTCCTGGATCCATTGGGGCAGGAGCAGAGGCTGGTGCTGGGCACGGATCCATCGGGGCAGGATCAGAGCCTGAATCGGGAGATCTGGGGCCGTGCCCGAGCCGAGGAGGGCGGCACGCCCTGGCCGGGGGAGGGATCCCGGCAGCCCCGCGGCTCCTCCGGGGCTCAACGAGCTGGGCTGGGAGCGGCCGCGGCCCCCGAGCCTCTCCCGGGTCTGGGGAGGGATCAGAGGCTGGTGCTGGGCACGGATCCATCGGGGCAGGATCAGAGCCTGACCCTGGATCCATCGGGGATGGATCAGAGGCTGGTCCCAGATCCACCAGGGCAGTATCAGAGCCTGGGCATGGCTCCATGGGGGCAGGATCAGAGCCTGGTCCTGGATCCATTGGGGCAGGATCAGAGCCTGGCCCTGGATCCATCAGGACACAATCACATCCTGACCATAGCTCCATCGGGGCAGGATCAAAGCCTGGTTCTGGGCATGACTCCATCAGGGATGGATCAGAGACTAGACCTGCTCTGATCAGGGCAGGATCAGAGCCTGGTCCCAGATCCATCAGGGCAGGATCAGAGCCTGGCCCCCGATCCACTGGGTATGGATCACATCCTGATCCCAGATCCATCAGGGCAGGATCAGAGCCTGGTCCCAGATCCACTGGGTATGGATCACATCCCGATCCCAGATCCATCAGGACAGGATCAGAACCTGATCCCAGATCCATCTGGGCAGGATCAGAACCTGGGCATGGATCCATCGGGGTAGGATCAGAGCCTGGTCCCGTATCCATTTGGTATGGGTCACATCCTCATCACAGATCCATCAGGGCAGGATCACATCCTGACCAGGGCTCCATCGGGGCAGGATCAGAGCCTGGTCCCATCCCATGGTCACATCCTGACCATGGCTCCATCAGGACACGATCACATCCTGACCCTTCTGCTGCCCTTGCCTGTGCAGGCCCAAGGTGCCACCAGTCTGGGCCCAGTGACATTTGGGACAGCCTAAAAAGAAGATTAAACCTCATTTTCATGCAGAAATTCTTCTGATCTGTGACATTTTCTAAACTTTGCCGTGAACCCACAACCCCCTTGTGTTGTAGAGAAAAAAAAAAACCATTTAGGGGACGTTAAATGCAGAGTTTTATGTGAGAAGGGAACCTCTGGCTGGCGTTTTTGGGGACCCAAGGAGTTGCTTTGTCCCTGACCTACATACACCTCTCCAGGTGTGCCGTAAACATCCTCGGAGCCCGGGATAATGAGGGAGGCTCCCCGGGAAGAGGCAGCCAGAGAACAGGACTGACCGGAAGGAATCCTCTCCTCCTCCCACCGCCCAGCCTGCCCGGAGCTCTCCCGGTGCTCCCACCACTCCCGACCCGGCCCCGGCGGATGCAGGTGAGTCTCTGCTGCTTCTTTTCGGCTTTGGAAGGAGCTTTTGTGTTTGAAATGAGCTCCTGTGTGTGCGGGGGTGCCTTGGAACTGGTTTTACCCGGCGGCGGGACGGGATCAGCTCCCAGGCTGGACGCACTTTCCTCACCTGCAGGAGCTGATTCATTCACCCCACAAGTGCCGGGATGGGTACAGGGAGCAGCTTCCCTTTAATTGAACCAGGGAAAGTGGAGAAATGAAGGGAATCGAGGGGAAAGTCCTCAGAGAAGCCGGGAGAGGAAAGTTTCTTTTTACCTCTGGTGAAATCAAATGTAGGAAGGCTGAGGCGGGATGTTTGGGATTTTTGGAAGGCATGTTTGGGATTTTTGGAAGGGAAGTTTGGGATTTTTGGAAGGGATTTTTGGATTTTTGGAAGGGATGTTTTGGATTTGTGGGATTTTTGGAAGGAATGTTTGGGATTTTTGGAAGGGATGTTTGGATTT
The DNA here is from genome assembly GCF_014805655.1 of Passer montanus. NCBI lineage: Eukaryota > Metazoa > Chordata > Aves > Passeriformes > Passeridae > Passer > Passer montanus. Next base: position 316,895 of record NW_024366692.1, on the reverse strand, counting down.
TTGGAAGGGGTGTTTTGGATTTATGGGATTTTTGGAAGGAATGTTTGGGATTTTTGGAAGGGATGTTTGGGATTTTTGGAAGGGATTTTTGTGATTTTTTTTTGGAAGGGATGTTTGGGATTTTTTGGAAAGGGACGTGGGGATTTTCCTGCCACTCTGACAGTGTCTGTGGCCTCAGGTTCTGCTCCTCTCCAGGACTGGAGCCATGTCCAGGCTCATCAAAGCCATCACTGACATGATGCAGAGCTCCCAGGGCAACACCAGGAAGGGCAGGAAATCAGAGACCTTCAGCAGGAGCGAGTTCAAGAAGCTGATCCAGCAGGAATTTGTTCCTGTCAAGGTAAGAGCAGGGGCTGGAGGGGGAAAAGAGGGTGGGAAAGGGATGTGGAATTGTTGGAGCAAGTCCAGAGCAGACCACGAAGTTGATAAAGGGACTGGAGCCCCTCCCAGATGGATCCAGGTGGGAATGTTGGGAATGTTGAGACCCCAGAGCCCCTCCGGGAGCTGCAGGGGCTCCAGGGAAGCTGGAGAGGGACTTTTCCTCAGGAACTGCAGGGATAGGACACAGGGAATGGGGTCGGGGTGACAGAGGTAGGATGGGCACCCAAAATTTGGGATGGGAGCACGTCCTGCCCTGGGGACACTGCAGCCACCGGGGGAGGTCGTTCCTGCAGTCACCACACCCCCTCTGCCCTCTGGGGTATTTTGGGCTGGCTGGGGGGTGTTGGGGGTCTGCAGCAGCCCCCCCACATCCCGGGCTGGGCTGGGGTCTCTCTACTCTTGGGGTTTTTCCTGCGGAGCCCCCTCCCCTTTTCCCGCAGGGGCAGCTCCAGCTGTGCCCAGGCTCTGCAGCCCTGGCACCGGCTTTGGGCATCCTCCAGCACCGCCTGCTGCTCGGGCTGGGGGGGTCCCGACCCTTCCCCACCTCGGGAGGGGCTGACGGGGTCGTGTCCCCCCTCAGAGGTCCCCGAGCAGCAAGTACAGAGCCATCCCCCGGCCCTCGGAGCCCGACACGGAGCCCATGAACAAGGAGAGGGCTCCGGCCAAATCCTGCATCTACTGAGGGCTCCCTGCTGCTCTGGCACCTGGAGGGAGCAGGTAAGGGACAGCAGGGAGCTGTCACCCCTGGGGCACCTCCTGGGGAGGGGACAGAGCCGTCCCTGTGCCCGGTGTCACCCCGAGGTGACGAGGATCACCCCGGCGAGCCCAGCCCAGCGGGGAGGGTGGGATGGAGCAGGAGCTGGGCTCTGCAGGGCGTTTAATCAGCTCTAATTAAACCTGAGCAGTAATTGGGCACCAATCAGTGCCAAGCAGAGTGGGCTGGAGGGAGGGACTCGAGTCCTGCCAGGTTTTGTGGGCGAACCCCCCGTGGGTTTTCCTCCCTTTCCGTAGGATCCCTGGATTGCTCCGCTGCTGGGATCTCCTTGCAGGCTTTCCCTGCTCCTCCTTCCAGGCCAGGCACATCCTGGGACGAGTGAGGACCATGCCCAGCTCCACCAATTTACCTCCATGAGGCAAAAATATCCCCAGGTCTCCTTCAGTCCCGACGCTCCAGCGGTGTCTCCTTGGGGTGCTTTAAAAATGCAACTTTAAAGGTTTGGGGGGGTGGTTGGGGGAAAGTTTTCTCTTTTTTTTTTTCTCATAAAAAGCAAAAATCTCATCCCTGCTGAAATCTCAGCCCCTTCATCCCAGTTATTAATGGGGAGAAAGTGAAAAAAAATCCCTGGTTAATAGGGCTGGGATGAGCAGGGTAATTATTTGAGTCAGCCCATACAGCAATAATGAACCCAGAGTTCCTGGGGGAAAATAAAAAGTTCATCATCGGGAGCTCATGTCCAGCTCATTTGGAGTCAACAGCAAAATTCCCATGGGTTTTTGGGCGGGTGAACACACCACAAATGCACCTCAGCTGCAACCAATCCTTCAGCTCTGGCTGAGGGGCTCGTTGTGGTTTTCAGGGAGATCTTTCTGCACTGTAAATATCCCAAAGGAGTTTTTTTCCCAGCTTATTTTTCCCTTTCTCACATAAACGGTTGTAACACCACAAAAACCCAATAAAAACTGTCCAACCTCATGCCTGCCTGGATTTTAGGAGCCTCCCGAGACAGGAGGGTGTGGTGGGAAGCTCTGAGGGATGGGGAGAGGGTTGGGAAGCCCTGGGGGTCAGGGGGCTGTGGGGTCCAGGAGGACACGCTGGGGATGGGGAGAGGTTTTTGGGATTTCTGCAAGATTGGGATCCCACAGGGAGGATCCCTCAGGAATGATTCCCCCAGAAATGATCCCACAGGGGTGATTCCCCCGGGAATGATCACCGAGGGATGATCACTGAGGGGTGATTCCCCCGGGAATGATCCCCCAGGAATGATCCCCCAAGGATGATCCACAGCCACCAGAGCATTCTGAGGGTTCAGGGGGATCCCAGCTCTGGCACAAACCCTGCATTAATCCGCCTGGACCCTTCCAGCGGTGTGGAAAACGCGGATGAGAAGTTTGGAATCAGCCATCTCAGAGGTCTTTTCCAACCTCCTCCATCCCGTGACTCTGAGTTTAGGGAAACAACAACCCCAGAGGGATTTAGGGAATGCGACTCTTTATTGGGCACCTCAAGGGGCCAGGGCACAGCCCAGCCCTTGCTGGGCTCCAGAGGGCACCGGGGAGGTTTTTGGACCTCCGGGGAGGTTTTGGGACCCCGGGGAGATGACAGGGAGCCGGTCCCCACCTGGCCTTTGCTGCCGGGGGTGCTGGGTGACCTGTGGGGACACAGCAGCTGGCAGGGGCTGCTGGAGTGCCACCACCCCCATGGTCCCAGTTGTCCCTGGGTCCCTGCCCCACTCTAACCCTCCCCTGCCCCTCAGTGCTGCTGTGCAGGATCCCTCCAGAGGGCACCGGGGAGGTTTTTGGACCTCCGGGGAGGTTTTGGGACCCCGGGGAGATGACAGGGAGCCGGTCCCCACCTGGCCTTTGCTGCCGGGGGTGCTGGGTGACCTGTGGGGACACAGCAGCTGGCAGGGGCTGCTGGAGTGCCACCACCCCCATGGTCCCAGTTGTCCCTGGGTCCTTGCCCCACTCTAACCTGACTCCCCCATCCCTCAGCGCTGCTGTGCAGGATCGCAGAGCTCCTTCCCGGGATCTGGAGTAATTCCACAATGGAGGAATCCATCTGCTGGTCCTGACGGGTCCTGACCTCCCTCCCTGCATCCCAAACCCCATGAGATCCCAGCCCCAACCCCATCCCAGCTCTGCGAAGTGATTCCCCAAAGGAGGAAAATCCGCCTGTGCTGCCGGAGTTACCTGAGTGTGAGAGCAGGGAATGAGGATCCAGGGTGGGAGCAGCCTGTGGGGGTGTCCCTCCTTTTTCCCGGAAATGAGACAGCTCGGTGTCATTGATCTGTCACTCCAGCCTTGATTCCTGACTGGCTGCCCTGTGTTTACAGCTCCCTGACTCATTTTGATGGATATCGCTCCATTTTTATCCCTCTGATTTTATCACTCTGTTTTTATCTCCTTCCTGTGCCAATTGCCAGCTTCACCTGCCTGCAGTAGGAAAATGCCTGGGTACTGCTTTTCCAAAGGTTCCTCTGCTTGTGCTTGGTGAAATTAAGCCCAGGTTTAATTATAGCCTCTTCTCCTGCTCCCAGAGCTTAATCCCTGCTGTGGAGCTGGCACCAGATAAAGCCAGGAATGATCCCGCTAAAAAAGAGGGGAAAGTGTTTTTTTCTTCTCCAGGAGATCCCAGCCCCAAAACTCCATCCTGGGCAGCCTTCCTGGCTCTGGATAACATCCCAGCCCCAAAACTCCCTCCTGGGCTATGTCCTGGCTCTGGAGAACATCCCAGCACTAAAACCCCTCTCTGGGCTTTGTCCCTAGCTCTGGAGAACATCTCAGACCCAAAATCCCATCCTGGGCTATGTCCTGGCTCTGGAGAACATCCCAGCACTAAAACCCCTCTCTGGGCTTTGTCCCTAGCTCTGGAGAACATCCCAGCCCCAAAATCCCATCCTGGGCAGCCTCCCTGGCTCTGGAGAACGTCCCAGCCCCAAAACCCCATCCTGAGCAGCCTCGCAGGCTCTGGAGTTTAAGGAAACACCAACGCCAGAGGGATTTAGGGAATGTGACTCTTTATTGGGCGCAGCCCAGCCCTTGCCAGGCTCCAGAGGGCACCGGGGTGGCTTCGAGAGCCCCGGGGAGGTGACAGGGAGCCGGTCCCCGTGTGGCCTTCACTGCCGGAGCTGTGACAAGGCGAGGGCCACGCTGTCACTTCATCTTCTGCTGGGGCATCTGCGGCACCTGCTGCTGCTGCTGCTGCTGGACCTGCATCTGCGGCTTCCCGTGGCAGCCGGAGCCACCGGAGCTGTGACAGCCACCACCGCCCGAGCTGTGACAGCCGCCACCACCAGAGCTGTGGCAGCCACCACCACCGGAGCTGTGGCAGCCCCCAGAGCTGCCACCGGAGCTGTGACAGCCGCCACCCCCTGAGCTGTGGCAGCCGCCCCCACTGGAGCTGTGGCAGCCACCGCTGCTCTGGCGCTGCTGCCGGTGGCACTGGTCCTTCTCCTGGCGGGAGCACATGGCGCTGTGCTGGGTCACCTGTGGGGACACGGCAGCTGGCACCGGCTTTTCCTTCCTTCTTTCCTTCCTCCTGCCCTTCCAGGCAAGAGGAATCCGGGTGTTCCTTTCCCAGTCTCAGCCAGATCCCATATTTCTTTTTGAAGCTTGCTCTGGATCTTTTTCCCCCCGGCATTGTCCCACCAAAGGCATTGGGGACACCCAGGCCATGCCTGGCTTTCCAAAACCAGAGCAAACACCCCAGACCCTCCCTCCACATCCCCACCTCTGCTCCCTCTGGAGCCCTGGGCTCTCTTCTCACCCACCCCAGAAGAATTCCCAGCCCCGTTCCAGGTGTGGAGATCCAAACTCACCCCTCCAAGGGTTCTGGAGCCCCCCAGCTCTTACCTGAGCTGCTCGTGCAGGAAGAGATGAGGAAGGATGAGGGTAATGAGGCTTTTGGGGACAGCTGCACTTTTATATCCTCTCCGCACACCCCACCTGCAGAAGCCCCTCCCTGTCCCGTTCATTTAATTTGCCGGTGGCTTTTTTTTTTATTTTTTTGCCTCCCCATTTCTCGGGCTCCTGGGGTGACTCACCTGATCCACGCTGGGATTGCCTCTCCTTATAGGTCGCCTTTCCTGTCCACAGAACTTTAATTGCCAGCTCTGCCTGCACGGGGCTGGGCTGGGGGAGCCGTGTGGGTGGCCCCGGTTTCCCCAGGTCAGGTTTGGTGTTGATCACACCCTGGGAGTGCTTTGGGTTCAGGGGGAAATGATGTCTCATCCCCAAACCACAACATCCCTCCAGAATGTCCTGAGGTTCTCTGGGCCTGCAACTCCCCTAAAAACTTAGATGGGCCCCGAAGTGCCAAAAACAGCTTTGGGAAAGGAGAAAACTCTTCTTTAGCAGGAATTCCCTCTGTGCTGGGCATGGTGAGGGGAATGTCCAGCGCTGTGTCCAGTTCTGGGCCCGCATGGCAAAAGGGGCTGGAGTGGGTCCAGAGAAGGGAACAAAACTGGGCAAGGGGCTGGAGAACTCCTGAGGGAACTGGGGGGGCCCAGCCTGGGGAAAAGGGGGCTCATGGGGAATTTCTGGCTCTGCACAACTCCCTGAGAGGAGGCTCAGGTGGGAATCAGGAGGAATTTTTTTCCTGGAAAGGGCAGTCAGGCCTTGGAAGGGGTTTGGAGTCACCATCCCTCGAGGTGTCCAAGGAAGGCCTGGCTGTGACCCTCTGGGCTGGGGACAAGGTGGGGATTTGGCACAGCTTGGACTCAATGGCCTTGGGGGGCTTTTCCAACCTCAGAGATTTTGAGAATCATCGTTGACTCGTTCCTCTTAGAACTCGCCAAAACATGGTGGCGCGATGAGGAAACTCCAAGGTTTCCTGCCAAGAATTCCACAGGCAGCTGGAATTCTTATTTTTGGAAGGAATAAGCCCTGCCCTGGGTAGTGATCCAGGATTAGCAAGGTGCTTAATTATGTGGTTGAGTCTCAGCCTAGGAACAATTCTGGAGCAGCCGTGCCATGGTTTTATTCCAGGTGAGCGGCCCCGGTACTGCTGGAGGAGGAGGAGAAGGAGGAAGAGGAATCCCACGGGAGCCCTCGGCCACACACAGTTGTGGGCAACTGGCAGACCCCCGGGACTTTCTCCAGAGCTGCAGGAACACCCTTTTTACATTTTCCCTGATCCTCAATTAGGTCCTAATTGGCCGGCAAATCCCAGATGCACAGCCCCACACAGAGAGCTCATGAGAAGCAATAATTTGGGATACTCCCTGTACCTTTCTGCTGCGTGGGCTGGGAATTCTTTAGGACCATGGAACTTGTTTGGCTCTTTCTGTCACTGCTTATGGAAGACATTGCAATCATTGAACTGGAAGCAAAAAAAGGCTGAAATCCGGATTTTCCCATCTGGGAGCTGCTGTGGCTTTGTTGGTGTGAAAGAGCTTGGAAAACCCTGGGTGGAAAATATTTGATTTGTCTTTGTCCATGTTGATTTTACGGAGATGGAGACTGAGTGATTCCTGCCATCCAAACCCCATCTACATTTGCTGGTACCCAAAACGGAGAATTTTGGGAAAGGTGGGAGGACAGGGCAGGTGAAGTAACCAGGTGAGCAACCTGAAGCTTCTTTTTTGTTGCTAAACTTCTGCCATGATCTAGAACAGTGTCAGGACAAACTGTGCCTGGGTTTGGTCGCTGCTCTTCAGTTGGGTTTTGTTCTGGCCTCAGCAGAAATGTGGTCAATGACCTCTGGGAAAAAAAAAAAAAAAAACACTCAAAGGAATTTTTGGCTCTTGGCATCTCCCTGTGTTCATTTCCTCATGTTTTAATTGCTCTGAGTTTATTAACAATGGGCACTTCTACATTTTGTGGTTGGCTGCCTTGATGTGCCTTGGAAATAGGTTTTGAGATGGGGGGCTCAAGGCAAATGCCAGACTTGGACAAGGAGCATTCCCGGGCCATCCCTGCTCCGAAAACAGGGAGTGAGCTGCTACCTGCACCCTTTTCAGCAATGCCAGAAATTTCTGATCCTCCTGACGCACTCGAGAACAATCTTATCACGGTAACATCCATTTCATGAATGGCAATACCAGAGCAATAAATTACCCAATTCGTTTTAATTACAAGCTGAGAAGAAATTTAGCAGCCCGTTGTGTAACAATGGAGCAACGCCCCTGGCAGGACCCAGAGCTCTGGCAGGGCTGGGGACAGCATTTCTAGAAAGGCTGGCTGGGGGTTTGCCACCAGCATGTGGAGGTACCTCCCCCAGGGGCAGTGTTTTGGAGCCAAATGGCAAAAAAAAGGTGTTCTTTGTCTATAGGACTTAAATCTCTCAGAAATTATGGATTGTGGTGGCTCAAATGAAGTCACAGACTGATCCAGACACAACTGTGCCAGCTGAACAAAGCATTTATTTCAGTACCCACAGAGAAGCTCAGGGCAGGTTACAGGACACACCAGGGGAGGGAAGGACACATTGTCCTTGGAAATTGCTGGGCACATGCAAAGCTTTCGGAACATGGCACAGGATCCAGGGCATTCCTGTGGATCACCTGCTGCTGGTGGGGTGATCACTTCATATTTGAGGACACTTGGTAGATTTGCTGCTGGCACTCCTGCTGGCAGGATCCCCCACTGCTCCCGTGGCAACCAGAGCCGCTGCTCCCATGGCAGCCCGATCCACTGGTCACATGGCAACCAGATCCGCTGCTCCTGTGGCAACCAGATCCACCACTGCTCCCGTGGCAGCCAGATCCGCTGCTCCTGTGGCAACCGGATCCACTGCTCCCGTGGCAGCCAGATCCGCCACTGCTCCCATGGCAACCAGATCCGCTGCTACTGTGGCAACCAGATCCGCTGCTCCTGTGGCAACCAGATCCACCACTGCTCCCGTGGCAGCCAGATCCGCCACTGCTCCTTTGGCAACTGGATCCGCCACTGCTCCCATGGCAACCAGATCCGCCACTGCTGCCGTGGCAGCCAGATCCGCTGCTCCTGTGGCAACCGGATCCACTGCTCCCGTGGCAGCCAGATCCGCCACTGCTCCCGTGGCAACCAGATCCGCCACTGTGGCAGCAGGAGCGTTCCTGCTGGTGGCACTGGTCCTTGTCCTGGCGGGAGCACATGGTTGGCGACCTGCTGGGAAAACTCATCCGTGAGCGAAGGCAATGAACAGGGACACTGCAAGTGTCCAAGGCTGTGGGAGAGGTTTTACAGCGACTTCTGTGAGCCAGAGGGAAGTTTGAGAAGAGGATCCATGTTCACCCCTGAAAGGATTTCCTACCAAGGTTATTGACAGAGAAATTGAGAAAGAAAGAAGGAGAAATAAGAGCAACTTGCAACTGCCTGTTCCAACGAGCATTTTGTTTGTCTCTCAAGACCAATAAGTGTAAATTTATGAGTTTTGTAAGAAAGTATGGAAAGCATGCGTGCTAGAATAAAAATGGTTTGTACCCTTCTGAAGACTGAGAGTGTTGCTTTGTATTGTCTCCATCCCAACTACGACACAAGGCTGCGTTGGATGGGACTTGGAGCACCCTGGGATGTGCCAGTGGGGGGTGTCCCTAAAATCAGTGAGCAGATTTTAAGGTCTCTTCTAACCCAACCCTTTCCATGATTCCATAATTCCATTAGTCCATGGTTCTAAGCCAGGTTCTTGAGCAGGAGAAGAGTTATCATTGCACATCTGCCCATGGTGGCCCCTTTGGGCGAACCTTGGTCTTGTACATCAGAGAGAAGTGAAAAGAGAAGAGCTGGACAGACTCCTGAGCAAGACCTGCAGAACCCTCAGCCACCCGAGCCAGGAATATTTACATTTTCCTACTCGGCAGAAGGACTGAGATGGAGATAGGATGTGGAAGAGAAGTCCCCAAGAGCTCAGGACTGGGGAGAAGCTGGACAGCATTAGGAGAGTAAAAATCTGATGGATCTGGACTCACCTGGGTCAGAAGGAGCTCAAGAGGAGACGCTGAGGAGCCGCGACGCTGAGAAGAAACGCGGAGCGAGGGCTTTTAAAGCCTGGCTTGGGCTTCTCCTCCGGAAACGAGCTGGGGCCCCACTGGAGGGACCTGATTGCTCAGCACCCCGAGCACTTGGCTAATTGGGAGTTTTTGCTCTGCTGTTTTGACACACGGAGCAGATCGATATCCTGACATCCCTCTAGTTACTCCATAAAAATGTTAATTGCCCAGCACGCCTGGCCCAGCAGGGCGCAGGGCTGGGAGAGTTTGGGATGGTTTTTGTCTCCTTTGATTGTGGCATTTACCTGTTCCTTGTGCCCAAATCCTGAACTGAGATGGGGCAGGTGTTAGAGGGTGGGAAGCTGGGACTGTAGAATTGTAAAGGAAATCCAGAAATAAAAGAAAAAGGAACAAAAAAGGCCGTGGTGGTGGGTAGTAAAAATAAACATAATTGGACAGGGCATAACATCAAAGAAACACAAAAAATTCTGAATAAAGTCAGCAAAGAATCACTAAAAGCAGTGCTGCGATTTTCCGAGCCAGCCCTTTCTTTACTTAAACGATTTCACCCCAAAGAGAAGGAATTTAAAGCCCCGTATGATGTGGGAAACGTCCTGGTAGGAACAGAACATCAGGGTCTGCGTCTTTAATGCTCTGCTTTGGGGACAAAAGTGTCTTTCAGGCCTGATCTCCTGCAGGACTCTGGAGGCCACTGTGATATTAAAACCAGCCTGGATTGAATAAAAATAAAACACAGAGTCCAGGAGACTCCGTGGTCCCCATTGGAGCTGAATCACTGTAACTGATAGATGAAGAAATCCGAACACGACTCGGGATATTTCACAAACGTTGGGAGAATAGAAATCCTTGTGAAACTCATTATTCACGATTAATTACAGCCCTGATTACATGATTGGGATAAACCTGTTCCATCGTTTGTCTCAGCGATGGAGACAAACACCTGAGCAGGGCCCAGGGGCACCTGGGCCCACGTATGGGGCAGGACTGTGCTGACCCTACAGCTGCTCTCTGTATCCCCTACAAAGCTCCTGTTCCTTGGAGAGGCATCCCTGGATCCACAGATACCACTTGGAGTGGAAAATGGCTTTTTTTGAGTCGTTTGTTGGTTTTATGAAGGAATTGCCTTTGCAGAGTTGGAGAGGGAGGTTTGGGGTGATGTCAGTGTCAGTGTCCACCCTGAAACCCCCACCCTGCACCTGCTTTTGCTTTTTTCTCTTTTCCAGCAGGAGAAATCCCCACCCTGGGGTGTGGCTGATGGTGCCATGTGCCACATCCTGACGCCAGGAGGGGATGGAGGCCCTCACCTGGGCTGGGGAGGTGCCAGGAGCTCCGAGCACGCGGTGCCGTGACTCACAGCAGCTCCACATCCCTGCTTGGCCCCAGAAATCCTCCCAGGGGATTCCTCTCCCAACCCAACCAGACCCTACCAGGAATCTGGGGGCTTTCAGAGCCGTTCCCAAAACCTCTTCCCGCCTTTTTTCCCCAGGGCTTTTTTTTGAAGGTTTATGGTGCCATTCCAGATGTACCCGTTGCCTCGTGGTCCCAAACAGACCCTCTGCTTTTTCTGTCTCTGATAAAATGTGGATTTTTCTTACACAATTTAATAATCCCGTTGCATAAACACTCAGTGATGAGAACTGTTACTTTACCAACCAGGAAATTGCCTGGAGTGGGAACGAGGAGCCACCAGGTGGAACCAACCCGGAGCCTCCTGTGAGCCCGCTGCAAACCCAGCTCTGGCCACCAGAAGGACCAGGAGCCACTCAGAGGGATGAGGAGATAAAAACACGGATGCGAGGGGAGTTTGAGCCAGCATTTTTATTGCCTCCACGTCTGCTGGGAAATCAGGTGAAGAGCATTTTAAATTTCACAGCATCAGTGGGTCACAACTTCAGAGCGCGTTACAAGCAGAGGGACAGAGCAGAGATGGGTGACAACGCAGGGCAGGGGGGGACAGGGACAATTCCCTTTGTTTCCCTTCACTCCTCACATCCTTTATTTGATCTTCCGGGCTGGCACTTTGCAGACCTGCTTCTGCTGCTGGCGGGGGATGCCCTTGGTCACGGGCACGCAGCCCTGCTGGACCGGAGGGGGACAGGGACAGACCTGGACTGGAGGGGGACAGGTCTGGACTGGGGGGGGACAGGGACAGGGACAGGTCTGGACTGGAGGAGGACAGGTCTGCACTGGGATGCTCTGCACTTTGGGGGGACAGCTCTGCACTGGGATGCTCTGCACTGGTGGGGGACAGCTCTGCACTGGGATGCTCTGCACGGGCGTCCCACAGCACGGCTTCCCACCCTGGGCCACTGACCCGTGGCACCTCTCGGAGCACACGGACCTCCCGTAGCCCTGGCACCCCCCTGAACCCCCATAGCTGTACGTGGGCCTCCTGACACAGCTGACACCCCCTCTGTGGCACGAGCCCGAGGAGCCCTGGCACCTCTCGGAGCACACAGACCTCCCGTAGCCCTGGCACCCCCCTGAACCCCCGTAGCTGTACGTGGGTCTCCTGACGCAGCTGGCCCCCCCGCCGTGGCACGAGCCCGAGGAGCTGGAGTAGCCGTGGCAGCGCTCGGCGCAGCGGGGCTGCCGGTAGCCGTAGTGGCGGTAGTCGTGGCCCCTCATGCCCTCCACGCCCTCGCCGTGGCAGCCCGAGGAGCAGCAGGTGGCGTAGCCATAGCGGAAGGGCGTGCGCCGCGTGTCCAGCCAGGAGCCCGAGGGGTCGTACCAGGTGGAGTTCAGGTTGAAGAAGGATTCTCTTCCTGAGGAGTAAATCATGGCGGGGCTGTGGGGAAAAACCTGGAAAAGAGACAGGTTGGTGTCAGCATTTCCTCTGGTTCCGTTTAATTTCCCTTGGGGTGTATCCTAAAGGCCTGGATCCAGAGGAAATTCCTGCAGTTGCCCAGCGCTGGTCAGATTGCATCCAAATTGCATCCCAACCCTCTTTTTGATCTTCCCTTTCCAATTTTTCACCTCCAAGAGCAAAACCAACCACAAGGCACCATTGCCATGTGGTGGCACTGCTGTAAATCCCACCCCAAGTCCCACAAGAGCTTCTTCATGGCAGAGTGTGGTCTGAAGGTCCAGGTGTGACCTCCCAAATCCAGACCCCCATCCAAGAAGTGATGAGCCTCACCAGGTCTCAAATGAAGACAGGCACTGTCCAGGGGAGCAGAATGTGAGAGGCCAAGGGGCAGAGGGCTTTTATAGAGCTCTGAGTGTTCCCTGAACGTGAAACACGCAGCAGGAACGAGGATTAAATTATTTATTGGCAAAACATCTCCTCCATTTGGATGCTGTTCCCGGTGCCTGGCATGTTCTGCTTGACTCACCATTTCTGATAAGCATCTTTTAATTATAACATTGGTACCCAGCGGGGCACATAAAAGACTGAGGCGGCCTAAGCCCCACTTTGGCTGTGTGAGCCAGGTAATAAAGGACTTATTCACCCTCTGCAGGGTGACCTGTGAGTCAGGAGCGGTGATGGCACCGCTCTGACCCTCCCCTCCTGCTGCCCGTGAGGAGCATTTCCAGGTGAAGCACGAGCAGGTGATGGGAAGAGCCAGCTCAGAGTCATCAAAAGCAAATTGTGCCCGTCGGTTTCCGTGATGAAGGGGTTGGCTCTGGGCATGAGGGAGAGAGGGCGGGCAGGGCCTGACGTGGCTTTTCCAGGGAATTTCTGGCTGCCTCATTCCTGGAAGTGACCAAGGCCAGCTTGGACGGGGCTGGGATGGTGGAAGGTGTCCCTGCCTGTGGGATTTGCAGTGAGATGATCCCTAAGGTCCCTTCCAACCCAAACCATTACATGATTCTGTTTCGTCTCAATTTCTGCATTCCAGACTTGCCCCTCCCCTCATCCCCAGCTGGTTTTTGGAGGTCCCTCCCAACCCAAACCATTCTACAATTCCATGGTTCTGCCCCGACTTCTGTGCGGTTTTTGTCACAGTCTCCCATAGAAGCCTTGGGGTTAAACTGGTGGAGGCTTGGACTGGGTGGATGAAAAATGTGGGGGTGAAAAAGCGGCTGATTCTGGTGCTGCTGCTGCTTAACGCCTTCATTAAAACCCTGGATAATGGGATGGACTTGGAAAATCCTCAAATTGGGGTGAGGAACTGGGATGGGGGAACTGGGATGGGGGAACTGGGATGGGAGGGCTGGTGAAAAGCAGCTTGAGAGAGAAACTGGACCAAATCAGACCAGGAAGTGAGGGCTGAGCTGGCCCTTGGTCTGTGGGCTCTGAGTCACCGTGCTGGAAACTGGGAAAAGGTTGGGAAGAAAATCCCTAATAAAAAAAGGGCTCTCCCAAGGTAAATTTCACAGGGAAGTGGTTTTTTATTTGGCTAGGATTAGACACGAGAAAAGTAAATTGTTGTGGTGAAGAAAACGAGGATGAATTTCCTTTTTTTCCTTCCCAGCTCTCCGTGGTGGTTGTGTGAGGACACACCCGGGCGATGCCCAGGCAACACAAAGAAATTAAATTCTTTATTTTCATGCCCTTTGCGGGAGGCTTTTCTGGCAAAGTGAGGAGAAGGAGCAGGTTACCCGTGTGCCTGCACCTTCCTGCAGGAGCGGAAAGGCATCCCCGGCATGCACAGCCACGCCTCCCGTGCCGGGCCACGCGCTCATTATCATAATGAACATGCAAATGAGGATGCCCTCCCCGTGCACTGCTCCCGTTCGGGGGATGAAGGTGCTGGCACGGCCGCAGAGCAGATGTTGGTGCCCGGATCTGCCCGCCCCGAGCTCCCGGGGTGGGTAAAGCACGGTGGGGAGGATTTTCCACCTTCCAGCCTGGAGAAACCCCTGCGGGCAGAGCTGAAACCCTCCCCTGTGAGCCCTGACTCCGATTTAAATGTACGAGTTTCCTCGGGAGAGTTTGAATGGCTTTCAAAACCTTATTGTAACATCGGTGGGCAAAAAAGAGAGGAACCGAGGGTTTGCTAAATAATTTTCAACTTTATTCTTGAATACACGAGGGGGAGAGAAAGCTGCAGGAGTCTGTGATGCTCCTGCCCTCACAGTGGTTCCTTTTTTCCTTGCAAAGGAAAATTCTGGAGCTGCTTCCAAACAACCTCGAAGGTGGAGCCCCGGAGAGCAGATCCCTGGCGGTTCCTCCGTGTCCTCAGAAGGTGGAACCCCCTCTGCTGCTCCCCAGGGAGAACCAAAGCCCGGCAGGGGAGGACACCCCGAATTTAAAGTGTCAGTGCTGGGGCCAAGCAGGGGATCCCCAAATGTGATGTGCAAAGAGCAGCGGCGAGCCCAGAGCGGCGCTGGGAGCATCCCTTGGGCCGGGGGCCAATCCCCCCAGCCCAGCCAGGAGCGGGGAGGGGTCCCTGGGCTCAGTTCTTCACGCAGAGAGGCACCAGCGTGACCTGCTTCTGCTGCTGGTGGCCGGGGTGAGGTGGCAGGGGGACAACGGGTGGGCAGCGGCGCTGGGCGGGCCGGGGGCAGCAGGGCACGGGCCGGGGGCAGCAGGGCACGGGCCGGGGGCAGCAGGGCACGGGCCGGGGGCAGCGCTGGATGCAGGGGCAGCGATGCTGCAGCGGCAGGGGCTGCAGGACCACCGGGGGCTCCTCATCGTGCTCCGGACACTGCTCCACTCGCCTGCGGGGCTTCCCGCACGAGTCGGGCTGCGGGCACGGCGGGCACGGGCGGTGCTGCTCCAGCGGCCGGCGGTGGATCTTCACGGGCGGGGGGCACACGGGGGGCACCGGGCTCACCTCCACCCGCCGCCGGGGCTTACAGCTCTGCGGGGCTGGGCAGCAGGAGGGCCGGGGCGGGCACAGCTCGCTGGAGTGGCAGCTCTGGCTGGAGCCCTCGGTGTCGTGGCTGAGGCTGCCGGGGTTGGGGCAGATCTCGGGGGGGCTGGGGCAGATCTCGGGGGTGTCGTGGCAGTGCCCGGCGGAGCTGGGCCATGTCTGGCCCTTGTGGTCGCAGCCCGAGCGGTGCTGGCACAGGTCGTGGTCGGTGCCGCCTTTCTGCTGGAGCATCCTGGGGCAGAGATCACAGAACCGGGGAGTTATTGAGGGTGGGAAAGAATTCCAGGGTCATCCAGTCCAGCCCGTGGTGGAACAACATCGCCCAGCTCAGAGCACTCAGTGCCACGTCCAGGAATTCCTCGGGCACCTCCAGGGATGGAGATTCCAAACATCCCTGGGCAGCCCCTGCCAAGCCCTGACGCCCTTTCCAGCAGGAAATTCCTCCGAGTCCAACCCCAGCCTGCCCTGGCACAGCTTCTCTCCTCCTGTCCCTGTTCCCTGGGAGCAGAGCCCGACCCCGCGCCTGTCAGGGACTTGTGCAGAGCCCGAAATTCCCCCTGAGCCTCTTTTTCTCCAAGCTGAGCCCCCCCAGTTCCCTCGGAGCTGCTTCTCCCATGACTCACAAATCCTTTGAGGGTGACCAAGCCCTTGGGCATAAACAGCCTGGGAAAAAACAAACAAAACACCGACGCCTTGGTGTTTTTTTTTTTTTTTTGGATGCTATTTCCAAGGGGAAACTGAGGAATCTGAGAGAATCCAACTCACCCTGCGAGCAGAAACCTGGGCGGGCCGGGGGCAGCAGGGCACGGGCCGGGGGCAGCAGGGCACGGGCCGGGGGCAGCGCTGGATGCAGGGGCAGCGATGCTGCAGCGGCAGGGGCTGCAGGACCACCGGGGGCTCCTCATCGTGCTCCGGACACTGCTCCACTCGCCTGCGGGGCTTCCCGCACGAGTCGGGCTGCGGGCACGGCGGGCACGGGCGGTGCTGCTCCAGCGGCCGGCGGTGGATCTTCACGGGCGGGGGGCACACGGGGGGCACCGGGCTCACCTCCACCCGCCGCCGGGGCTTACAGCTCTGCGGGGCTGGGCAGCAGGAGGGCCGGGGCGGGCACAGCTCGCTGGAGTGGCAGCTCTGGCTGGAGCCCTCGGTGTCGTGGCTGAGGCTGCCGGGGTTGGGGCAGATCTCGGGGGGGCTGGGGCAGATCTCGGGGGTGTCGTGGCAGTGCCCGGCGGAGCTGGGCCATGTCTGGCCCTTGTGGTCGCAGCCCGAGCGGTGCTGGCACAGGTCGTGGTCGGTGCCGCCTTTCTGCTGGAGCATCCTGGGGCAGAGATCACAGAACGGGGGAGTTATTGAAGGTGGGAAAGAATTCCAGGGTCATCCAGTCCAGCCCGTGGTGGAACAACATCGCCCAGCTCAGAGCACTCAGTGCCACGTCCAGGAATTCCTCGGGCACCTCCAGGGATGGAGATTCCAAACATCCCTGGGCAGCCCCTGCCAAGCCCTGACGCCCTTTCCAGCAGGAAATTCCTCCGAGTCCAACCCCAGCCTGCCCTGGCACAGCTTCTCTCCTCCTGTCCCTGTTCCCTGGGAGCAGAGCCCGACCCCGCGGCTGTCGGACTGAGCAGAGCCCGAAATTCCCCCTGAGCCTCTTTTTCTCCAAGCTGAGCCCCCCCAGTTCCCTCGGAGCTGCTTCTCCCATGACTCACAAATCCTTTGAGGGTGACCAAGCCCTTGGGCATAAACAGCCTGGGAAAAAACAAACAAAACACCGACGCCTTGGTGGTTTTTTTTTTTTTTTGGATGCTATTTCCAAGGGGAAACTGAGGAATCTGAGAGAATCCAACTCACCCTGCGAGCAGAAACGGACGGGCTGAGCAGGGAGTCGGAGTCCTGAGGACAGAGCCGGGGCTGAAAGCTTTTATATGCGGCCGAGCTGTGCCGGGAATGAGGCACGTCCTGGGAATGAATAGCTGAGCTCTGAGGCCGCTGCCGTGTGTGTGTTTTGTTCCTGGAGCTCGCTGTCGGGTTAATCAGCCGCAATTAGCGCCTGCCCCGGTGTGACCAGCGCTCTGCAGAGGCAGTGCCATTATGTCATTAGTCCTGGCCGTGCTCGGATGGGCTCCTGCCCCGCGTTAGTCAGACGGGATCCCGGGATGCGGATACCTGGCATGCCGGGATGCTGAGTGATGCGCCCAGAAGCGGACTCTGCTGGCGGTGGGAAAACCACAGAAAGGCCCAGGAGTGCTTCCAGAGGAAGGGGAGGGAATCCAGGGTGGCCCCAGCACCGCGAGGAGCAGCGGGTGATGCTGCTGTGTGTGACTGGGAGATGGGAATCCGGGATTCCTACAGGCACCGGGCACGGGGGGCGAGCGGCAGGCTGGGGATGGGATATTTGGAGGTTTATTCCCTGATTTAAATGGATTAATTCTCTCCCGAGTGCAGAGCACCTTGGCTACGGCGAGGAAAATCCTTTTATGTGTGGAAAGTCTGGAATGGGGACACCAGAAGAGCGATGACCTCACTCAGAAACAATTCCAGGCTCTGCCAAGAACCGTGTCCACCTTTCTGGCATTTTTGCTTTGATTCTCGCTCCGTGGAGCTGCTCCAGTTTGCATTTCTGTGGCCGAGACAATTTTTAAGTACCAGGAAAATTCCTCTCCCAGGAGCCCCCGGGGCTCCAAAGGCATTTCCATGTGGAGTAAGGGATGCTCGGAGCTCTGTCCAGTGGAATTTGGGTTTGAATCACAGAGAAAAGCATCTGCAGAATTCGGGGGTGTGACTCCAGGGCTGTGCTGGCACCTGACAGGGCTCTGCTGTAATTTATTCCGTAGCTACAGGAGAAGTGGAATTGCCTGGCAGGAAGCCACGGGATTTGTGTGGAAAGATGAAAAGACCTCGGGATCTGTTAGGGCCGAGCAGGATTTTAGGTTTAGAACTCATTGCCAGGGTCCCAAGTTTATGCTGGGTTTGGATTCTTTCTTTACATTAGAAGAGGAGTTTTGGAGCCACTTCCCAAGGATTTCACAAATCCCCAAGTGTGAATATTGAATTTCTGATCTGGTCTCTTAAAGTTTCCCATATTTTAATAGAATCCAGAGAAAATTACTCAGCGTTTCTGGATCCTTTAGGCTGGACCTAAATCTGATCAGCCTGGGCTAGCGGGAGGTGTCCCTGTCCATGGCAGAGGTGGGACTGGATGAGATTTAAAGTCCCTTCCAACCTGAACGACCCTGGTCTATTTAATAATTTAAACCCCTCCTTTAAAGCTCAACAAATTCTCTGGAAGATTGCTATTAGGAAAAAAAGACCTCCAGCTCTGGCTTTAGGACCACAGAGATGCTTTGGTTGCAAACTGGATCTCAAATCAGCAGGAGAAAGATGGAATTAAACTGATGCTCCTCTTGCTGAGGTGACATTTTTCACTTGCAAGTCCCATTTTCCCCCAAGGAGTTCACTGGGTACACTGGGGGCGTTGTCACAGAATGCCAAATATGCAAAATTAATTACATTAATCAATTAGGTAAATGCTAAACACATCCCACACTACTGTTTAAGGGATAAAGAGAAATGAATAAACATAACCCAGGAATCTGCAGGGTCAGAAGTCACAAATTTTATTGTCTTTCATGGCTAATTGGGGATTACAGAAGGAGAAGGGAGAAGGAGACAGCACCGAACACCCCATCACCAAGAGGGGAAGGAAGAGCAGCGCCAGAAACTCGCTGGGCAGCGGCTTCAGGGCACAGCCAAGGGACTAAAGGCAGCAAAAAGAAGTTCTACGTGTCCAAGCACAGCAGGAGGAGCGTTTGGGCTGGGATCCGTGTCCACATCCATGTCCACATCCGTGTCCGAGCCGGGGACCCGCCGGGCGGGCTCAGTTGCCGCAGCAGCTGCTGCCGCAGCAGCCGCTGTTGTTGCTGCGGATGGTGTAGCAGCAGGACATGGGCATGCAGCAGGACTGCATGGGCATGCAGCAGGGCCTGCAGCACTGCATGGAGCTGCAGCACATCGGGGTCTTGCAGCAGCTGGGGGTGCTGTAGCAGCACACGGAGTAGTTATTTCCGCCACCGCAGCATCCGTTGGGCATCTTGGTGATGGGAGTGGAGGCGGAGCTGGAAGGAGCAGAGAGAGGCTGTGAGTGGGAGCAGCAGGTTTGGGATTTGGGGTGAATTCAAGGCTCTGGTCATTCATTCACCTTTGGGGGTTCTAGGAGAGCAAACCCACGGGTGTCCTGTTTGTAAATTGTGGCTGCAGTTCTGGGTTTCTCCCGTGGTGCAGGGGCCCAACGACTCATTCTGGGGCACCCCTGGTGTCTTAGGAACCCAGCACTGAGCTTTCACTCTGGGCCCTTCTGGAATATTCTCCGTGACCCTCCCCTGCATGGCCCTGTTGATCCCCCAGAGCCTCCCCGAACATTCCCAGCTCATCCCCGTAACTCCTCGTGCAAAGTCCATAAAACCCTGACAACCAAGCCCCATCCCAGACCCCCAGCAATACTTGGATCTGCTATAAACAGCAGATATCCAAATTTTGGATATCCAAAATTCCCTTTTGGGAGGCAAAGGAAGGGTTAGAAGTTCTCACTTACCCTGCTGAAGAGTGAGGAGAGGTGAAGGGAGGAGAAGACGAGCGAATGAAGCGAGCTGGGCCCGGAGCCCTTTTATACTCCCGGCCATCCTTCCTCCTGGAAGTGAGACAGCCATTGACCATTCCAGCTTCCCTGTTTATCCATCCAAACCCATATTTTTTAGCCATAGGTGTCTCCTGGAATTTGCATTTTGCCTCATTACTGATGATCACCACGCTTCTTCTGCCTCGTCATGGTTTAGCCTGGAGATAATCAAAGGGCTGCCGTGAATTTGGATGAATTTGCCCTCCCCACAACCTTGCGAGGGAGCCAAAAAATGCGGCCTCGTATCTGCTGGACGGAGATGCTCTGGGACTGACTCAGCAGCAGCTGGTGCTGAATCAGTGCGGGAGCCCAAACCCAACCCCGGTGTCGTGCCGGTCATTCCGTCAGAATGGCGTTTGCAGCAAATTGGGAAAATGTCAGGAAAATGGGGGTGTTTGCTCCTGATGACTGGACATGCACATGAGGAGGGAGCCAAGAGTGTTTGGGATGTCTGGGGCTCAGTCACCCGCACGTGACTCCATGCAAATCCGTTGTGGGATGATTTGGGTTGGAAAGGACCTTAAAGATCATCCAATTCCACCCTGCTGCTGTGGGCAGGGACATGTCCAGGCTGCTCAGAGCTCCATCCAGCCTGTCCTTGGACACTTCCAGGTTTGGGAAGTTCTCGCTTCATTTATTCATTTTTATTAGTAGTAGTATTTTTATGAATATTTCAGTTAAAAGGTTAAGGGGCAGCTCTGCCTGTGCAAGAGGCAACACGAGGGATGGTGACCCTGGAACTGGGTGTGGAGCATCCCAAATCAACATTTCCCTCCTGCAGCCTCCCCTGGCATCCAGCTGGAGTCCAGGAATCCTGGAATTCTGGCCCTGAGCAGGGATGGAGGGGTCTTGAGTTGGTGCAGGACCCTCTGAGGGTGTTGGAAGGGGAGGGAGCCCAGAATGAACCAAAAATGGGAAGATTGAGGTGGAAGAGATGGGCCCAGCACAGAAACTGCTCCTCACTGGGCTGGTGGAGCTGAGTGGGAGGCAGGGACTCAGGAAGAGACTTTGTTGAGGTGAAACCATTTCTGTGAGGGACAGAGGAAGGGAGAGACAACAACGTAGGGCAGAGCCTTGGGCAGCTGAACCCTGGCAGGAGCACCAGGGAGGAATTTTGGGAGGAATTTTTTCAGAGTCTGAAATTGCAGCTCTCAGTCGAGGACCTTGCCACATTATCCTGAAAGCTGCCTAATGAGAGGATGGTGGATCCTGCCTGGCCAGTTCCCTGCTACTGCCTGACATCCTCAGGGATCCCGGGGCTGCTCAGGAGAGGGGTCGGCCCAGGTGAGCTGGGACCAACCCTGGGAATGGTGACAAGGACCTTGCTTCGCTCTCTGTGCAGTGCAAAGGGAGCACATTGAGATTTTAGAGTGTTTCATCCCTGCAGGAAATGCCAGCAGCTCCTTTCCAGGCTTCCCTGGCATGAGAGCAGTTCCTGGAGTGAAACATGGGAGAAGCAATGTGGTAATTGTGACTTCTGCGTGAAGGGCAGGAGAACGCGCGCGGCATTTCCTTCCTGGTGGGAGAGACAAACGCACCTGGACTGATCCATTTATTAATTTACAAGGAATTAATGAGGCAGAAGCAAAGGGATGCACTCCATTGTGCCTTCTGAGGGACATTTTCCATTGGCAGCTGTGAGAAGGGAGATGGAGGTGGGCATTTCCCACCCTGGATGGTCGTGTCCAGCTCCTGGTGGAACCAAATTGCCTAAATCATTTTTGGGGAGTGGGGTGTGGATCACAGTGCAAACAAGGGACTGAAGCGGGGTGGAAACAGAGTCAGAAAAAGGCATTAAATGCATCAAAAGGATGACATGCAGAACTTTCATGTTTTGGTAGAACCCCTACCGACCCTTGAAGGCAGCAGAGGTTCCTCAGCCTTTGTTTTACAACTTCAGCTCCGTGTCTGGTAACTCGGTGTGTCAGACTGTCTGCAGGGACTGGCTGTGGGTCCTGAGGCAGATTTTGGCTGTCTGGGATGTGCCTGTGTCAGACTCTTCCTGAAAACATTCCTGTTTTTTGTGAGTTGTTTTCATAGACTGGTTTGGGTTGGAAGGGATCTTAAAAATCCATTTAGTCCACCCCTTGCCATGGGCAGGAACATCTTCTACTATCGGTTTGGGTTGGAAGGGACCTTAAAAATCCATCTAGTCCACCCCTTGCCATGGGCAGGAACATCTACTATCCAGGTGGCTCCAAGTCCTGTCCAACCTGGTCTTGGGCACCCAGGGATGGCACAACCAGAAATTCCCTGGAAAACCTGTGCCAGGTCCTCACCACCCTCACAGTGAATGAGTTCTTCCCAATATTTGGCCTCAATTTCCCCTCTGTCAGTCTGACCCCACTCCCCCTTGTCCTGTCACTGCAGTTCCTGATGAAAAGTCCCTCTCCGGCTTCTCTGGAGCCACTTCCCTCTGTCAGTCTGACCCCACTCCCCCTTGTCCTGTCACTGCAGTTCCTGATGAAAAGTCCCTCTCCAGCTTCTCTGGAGCCACTCCATATCCTGGAAGGTGCTGCGAGATCTCCACTCAACCATTTTTTCTCCTATTCTCTTTCTAGTCCTCTGCTATTTTATACAAAGAGGGAAAATATCACTCCCAGAGGTGTCAGAAACTCCAGTTTTAATTAATTTACATCATAGATGCCCTGATTTTATTTGAGTGAATACCTTGGAGACAGGAGAATCCCAACACTGGGAAAAAAACACCAGGAAAAGGCGAAAGGCGCGGCAAAACCCTCTGGATCCACCAGCAAACAAACAACTCAACACCAGGAGGTTGCAGGGTCACAAACTACAGATTTTATTGGTTTTTTCCAGAAAGATTGAAGCAAAACAGTGATGAAAAGAGTGAAACATCCCACGCACCAAGAGGAGAACGAAGAGCAGCGCCAGCGCTCACAGGAGAAACTCGCTGGGCGGCGGCTTCAGGGCACATCACACGCAGGAGGTGAGGGAAGGCAGGAGAAGAAGAGGAGTTCTACAGCTTCTAAGCACAGGAGGAGGAGCGTTTGGGGTGTTATCCATATCCAAATCCGTATCCAAGAGGGAACAAGCCGGGTGGGTTTAGCTGCTGCCGCAGCAGCCGCTGCTGCTGCTGCTGCCACAGCAGCCGCTGTTGTTGCTGCTGATGGTGTAGCAGCAGGGCATGGACATGCAGCAGGACTGCATGGGCATGCAGCAGGGCATGCAGCAAGGGCTGCAGCAGGATGATGGTGTAGCAGCAAGGCATGCAGCAGGACTGCATGGGCATGCAGCAGGGCATGCAGCAGGGGCTGCAGCAGGGGCTGCAGCACTGCATGGAGCTGCAGCACATTGGCTTCTTGCAGGTCTTGGGGCTGCTGTAGCAGCACATGGTGTAGCTACTTCCGCCACCGCAGCATCCGTTGGGCATCTTGGTGATGGGAGTGGAGGCGAAGCTGGAAGGGAAAGAGAGAGTTGGTCTTTTTCTCTGCTTCAATCTCCCAGAGGCTGAGGCAGCTTAAAGCATTCTTATCCCCAAATCCATCCCAAACTGGCCAGGGATGTGCCTGGTGTCCTGAATCCCAGGACAGCCTCCTGTGCTTCTGGCATTATGTCCAACACTGGTTCTGCCAGAGAGAATCCACCTGGGCACAGCCCAAAACCAATCTCTGGTCCCCAAAACCAATCTGAGATCCCAAATCTTCTGCAGTCCAGTCCCAAACCAAACAGCCCAGAAAATGCTGGAGAAGCCTACGGAAAGAGAGTCCCAAAGTAAAGACAAGTAGCAAAGTCCAACTTACCCTGCTGAGCAGTGGAGGGAGGAGAGGAGAAGTCGAGATGATCGAATGAAGACCCCTGGGATGGGGAGTCTTTTATACGCTCCAAAGCCTCTTCCCCTGGAAATGAGGCATCCCTTGGCAATTCCGACCCCCTGGATCACCCGGTGTATCCCCTCACGTGTCTTCCGGTGTTTAATCTCTGCCTCTTTCTGTTTGCTCACCACCTCAATTGTGTCCCATAATTACTCCTCCAGAGGAACAACAGATGCAAATTTTCTAATGGATTTGCGTTAATGGCGCCGGGAGGGAGGGAGCTCTGAGGTATTCCCATCCCTTCCCAAGGAATGACCTTGGGACACAGGGACACTTAACAATGTGCCTGGGGGAGCCAGGTGCTGAAGCAGTGGGACAACCACGCCTGGAACTTGGAGTTGTCATTGCTCATGTGTCCCCTCTGCCCTTGGCCGGGATCTCTGGGGGCCGGTGGGTGGAAATTTTTGGTCAATGGGAATCCTTTTTTTCCTGCCTCTATAGTCAAAGTTTAGGCTGAAATTTCCCCTTTCTCACTCTTGCTCTTGGGCCTCCCTTCAGGGTGCTGGGTCCTCACACTCCCTGTTTTGTAATTTTTGTTCTATTATTAAGATTTTTTAAATGTTCATTCATGGAATGGATGGGTTGAGTCTAAACAAAGTGGCTTTCAAGGCAGCAGTGCACACGGGAGGGTTTTTCCCTGTGTTGGTTCCACACATCCCATTTTTTGAGATTATCCCAAAGGTTTCTGGGACTGAGGAGACTTGTGGTGATCACATTTGAGTGTTCACATGAGGAACTGTGGCCACATGCAGAGCAGGGACAGCTTCACGTTAGAAGATGTTGATGGTGTTTCCATGTGATGAGAGGGGCCTCTGGTAAAAGACGGGAATTCCAGGATGCTGAGGCAGCACCAATTCCAGGCAAAAAGAGGCTGCCATCACATCCAGGAGACTCTGACTGTGAGGCTGACGTGGTGGCAGGTGATCCCTGGTGACTGGGACAGGATCTGCCTTTCCAGGATGTGACCATGATCTCTTGTGACGTCGGGTGTCCCCTCTGGAATTGTCCCCAGGGGAACATTGTTTTGGTCACTCAATAATAACCAAGAGTCGCCTGCAGGAAGCAACGTCCTCCTTGTGTAAACCCTCAAACATCTCCCTTGAATCAATCATTCATCACATTTTTATCGGGTTTTATTGCTGTCCTGTTGGCCAAGATGATCTTGGTATTGTAGTCATAGAAATACGGAATGATTTGGGTTGGAAGAAACCCCAAAATCATCCAGTCCAACCCTCCTGGATGGGGAGGGACACCTTCCACTATCCCAGGTTGCTTCAAGCCCCATCCAGCCTGGCCTTGGACACATCCAGGGATGAGGCACCCATGGAATATCCCATGCCAGGGCATTGCTACCCTCACATGGAAGGATTTCTTCCCAATATCCCATCTAAACCTGTCTCTTCTCCAGGCTGAGCCATCCCACCACTGTCAGTATTTAGAGCATTTTCCCTGCGGTTCAATGCCATTTAACCTGCGCTTGGGTCAGAAATAACATTCCCACAAAGTTTCTTTTATAGGCCATGCCCCATCCTGTGATGTTTTTGGAAACTTCCATGGTGGTTCTGTGAGTTTGAGACCCAGGAAAAGATTCATAAATTTGAGAATTTATGAATCTTTTCCTGCAGCTTTTCCAGTGAAGGGTAAGGCCACGTTGGATGAAGCTCTGGTCTAGCTGCAGGTGTCCCTGTCCATGGCAGGGGTGTTGGAACGAGGTGGTTTTTGACTCCCCTTCCAAGCCAACCCATCCCATGATTCTCTGATTCAAAGATGGAATGAATATTCACAAGATTCCCTAAAGAGAAAGCACTTTATTGAGTATTCTGATCTGGGATATCCGTCTGTCTAATTTACAATAATAAAAACCCTCCTGAGGACCCAAGCAATGTTTTCAGAGAGTCAAACACGTAGAGAAGATGATTTTAATGCAGATGTCGTGTGTGAAGGTTGGAGGAAGCAAATCAAGCCAGAGCTCCGGGCATTTTCTCCAGACCTGCAATTCCGAGCTGAGTCCTGCATATTAATAGCAAAGAAAGTCCCAGGCAGGGAGGGAAGGTATCATTGACTCACGGGTTTGCTATTTCAGGAATGAGGCTTTTAGGTTGGATGCCAACCCTGGGTTTCATTCTCGGCTTGGAATGCGCGGGGGAAACGCTGTGCTCCCGTAAAAATTCAAGGATTCAGGGGGGTTTCTAAGCTTTTCTTTTTGGAAGATGGTGGTGGGAAGAAGATGCTGCCTGCTGTCCAGTGAGTAGTGAACTCCTCCTGGTACCTCTTGGAACACCCCTTTGGAGGTAAGGGGTGAGCTCCTGTGCACCTCACAGCTGTCCACAACTTCCTCCCGAGGGGCAGCTCCCGTCTCAGTGCTGGGACCAGGGCCAGGATCTGAGGGAATGGCTGGAGCTGTGCCAGGGAAGGTCTAGGTTGGATATTTCTGGAAAGTTCTTCTCCCAGAGGGTGGTGGGGCATTGCCCAGGCTCCCCAGGGAATGGGCACAGCCTCAAGGCTGCCAGAACTCCAGGAGCATTTGGGTAATGCTCTTGGGGACAGGGTGGGATTTTGGGGTGTCTGTCGGGGGGCAGGAGATGGGCTCCATGATCCTGGTGGACCCTTTCCAAGTCAGGATATTCAGGGGGGTCTCTGATTAATGGTTTGCTGTGTTTTCAGACGGTGCAGTTATGCCTCAATCAGCCCTTGCCCTTTGAGTTTTAATTACTTCAACTTTCCGTTCTGTAGTAAATTCTGAGCTGAGGTGAATGCTCAGGAGGTGCAAGGAGGAATCAAGGAATGGTTTGGGCTGGAAAGGACTTTAAAGCTCATCCCATTCCTCCCCTTGCCATGAGACACCTCCCACTATCCCAGGCTGCTCCAACCTGGCCTTGGACACTTCCAGAGATCCAGGGGCACCCACAGCTCCTCTGGGCACCCATTCCAGAGGATCAGGAATGCTCCACTTGCTTCAGATGTGACCTAATTTGTGCCAAGAGCCTGGACAGCTCTTTGTGTCCCCACTGGGGCACACCCAGGACCTTGGCCAAAGGCACAGATGGTGGCGGAATGAGGACAAACTCTGGGCAAAGTGACAAATACTGGGCAAGGTGACAAGAACTGGGCAAGGTGATAAATCCTGGGCAAAGTGACAAATTCTGGGCAAGGTGACAAATTAAGGGCAAAGCCGTGTAAGAACAACCACAAGACCAAATGTTGTGTTTTGCTTAATGCTAAGTTTTATTGTCTACAAGTCAAGAGAGGAAATGAAGAGTGGTCACATTGACACCAAAGGTTTCCCAAAAACCAAGAGGAGAATTAACACCCCACTAATATCTAATGCCTTATACAATGAGCGGTAAACTCAGGCAGTCAATAATTAAAGACCATCGATAACTAAAGGACAGAAAGAAGCAACAGCTTAAGCTTGGAAAGAAGAAGAAAATCTCTATGAATTGGCTCCATCACCATGAGAACTGGAGGCAAATGAGCAGCTTTTCAGCTCCTTGTGCCCATTCTCTGAGCCAGCTGGGTTAGCTCAGCAGGTCTTCTTGAGGCTGGCGCAGCACTGCTGGATGGGGATGCAGGGGGTGCAGTACTTCCTCACGGGGGTGCAGCAAACCATCACGGGCTTCTTCACCACGCAGGAGCAGCAGGACAGGGACCCGCAGGGGCTGCAGCAGGGCCGTGGGACACAGCACACGGACTTCTGGCACACCTTGGTGCAGCACACAGACTGGCACGGGTCACAGCAGGACTGGCACGGGTCACAGCAAGGCTTCTGGCATGGGTCACAGCAAGTCTGGCACGGGTCACAGCAGGTCTGGCACGGGTCACAGCAAGGCTTCTGGCATGGGTCACAGCAAGTCTGGCACGGGTCACAGCAGGTCTGGCACGGGTCACAGCAAGGCTTCTGGCTGGCATGGATCACAGCGGGACTCGCAGGGGTCGCAGCAGGACTGGCACGGGTCACAGCAAGGCTTCTGGCACGGATCACAGCAGGACTGGCACGGGTCACAGCAAGGCTTCTGGCACGGGTCACAGCAGGACTGGCAGGGGTCACAGCAGGACTGGCACGGGTCACAGCAGGGCTTCTGGCAGGGGCTGCAGCACACAGTCTTGCAGGGGGTGCAGCACCTAGTCTTGCATGGGCTGCAGCACACGGGCTTGCAGGGGCTGCAACACACAGTCTTGCATGGGCTACAGCACACAGTCTTGCAGGGAGTGCAGCACACGGTCTTGCTCTTCACGACAGAGCAGCATCCCGTGGAACAGCATCCAGTGGAGCACATGGTGTTGGGAGAGGAGTGAAGGGTGGCCGGAGCGAGGACCTGGAACACAAAGGACTTTGAGATTCAATCCATCTTTCCACACTGCCCCGGCCCTCATCCCACCCCGTTCCTATTTCTTTTCTTGAGTTGGAAACCCAAGATCCTTGCAGGAATCGAACCAACTG
Source organism: Passer montanus (assembly GCF_014805655.1). NCBI lineage: Eukaryota > Metazoa > Chordata > Aves > Passeriformes > Passeridae > Passer > Passer montanus. Next base: position 289,152 of record NW_024366692.1, on the reverse strand, counting down.
TTGCTCTGTTGCAGAGATATTTGAACTCTCCTGGGAGCTGCCCACACTGTGCTCATCCAAGATGTTCCCTCTCTGAATTTCCACCCCGAGCAACTCATTTTCCACTGTGCTCTATCCATCTTTTCCAAGAGTCAACAGATCAACAGTCTCAGAAACATCTGGATTTCAGAGAGAACTGTAGCTCATGGAACCCCATAACACTAAAACCATGGAATTGCAAAACCTTGGAAGCGTAAACCCATGGAATCACAAAGACATAGAACCAAAGAACATTTTGGATCGGAAGGCACCTTTGAAGGTCCATCCAGCCCAACACCCTGCAGAGATCAGACACAACAACTCAGCCTCAATTCATCGCTTGCCCAAAGCCAAATGAGAACCAAGCATCCCTGGTAGGGAGCACTCACCGTTCTTGTTCTTGCTGAGAGCAGAAGCTGTGTGAGGAGCAGAGGCACCTGGAGACCTTTTATTCAGGTCGGAGTTGTCCTGCCGGACATGAGGTACCCCCCAGCAATCCGTGATTTACGCACTAAGCCTGTACTTATTCACCCAATGGGCCTTCATGTGTTTAGTCTTTGCCTCGTGGCTTTTGACCAACCCTTCAATTTTGGGTTATTATCAATTTGTTGTGTGAATTTTTTACAATTTTTTAATGTCGACTTAATTCTTGTGGGACGCTCAAAGGCGTTGTTTCTGCTCGCTTTGCATATGGTAAGGCTGCTGCATGGAGATGATTAATTGACATAAAAATCCTAATTAAGATTGAGATGCAGTGGATTCCAGAGGCGTGCAGAAGCTTCTGGACGTCAGTTGCTCCTTGATATGATTTTTAAAATAGAATTCCAGGAAGTGCAATTCCATGGTTCCGTGCTTTGTGTCTGAATGCAGAAATGGTGGAGTCCAAAGTCCTTCTCCGGGGCCACCAGAAGGGCAAACCCAGAAAGTTCTTGACGTCCCATCCCTCATCGAACCTCTGCATGGGAAAACATCTAGGAATAGAATCATGGAACATCCCAGGCTGGAAGGGACCCACAGGGGCCATCCAGACCAACTCCTGGCCCTGCACCCAAAAATTCCAGCCCGTGCCCGAGGTCATTGTCCAAACTATCCTTGAGCTCTCTCAGGCTCAAGGCCTTGCCAATATCAGACATTTTCACTGCAAATTAATTGTGGAAATTCAGAATTGGTTTCTGGTCAAATCGGAGCCTGCATTTTTCCAATTCCTCTTTGGCGCATTTAAACAAAAGCAAAATGCAAAAACGCTCTGGAAGTTTTGCATTCTGTTTATGCTGGGCATAACTTGATCTGCAAAATTCCTATTCAATTCTTTCCAGATTCCAAGATGCCCTGGAGTAATGGAAGAGCCACCCACGGATGTTGATTCTGGAAAAACTCCGTGCTCAGCTCCCAGTCACCCGCTGGCAGCGATTAGTGCTGATGCTAATGATCATGTTGTGATCAGCCATTAATGACGGATGTTAATATCTATTTTGCATAAAAGCTCCGTGTGATGTCCTGAGCATCTCGAGGATCTCAAATTAAACCACGACTTTATTAAAAAATGATCTCTCTCCGTCAGGGGAAATGTTTGGTGTCTGAGGTCACCCACAGGGGTGGAAACGGGGGCTGAGCACCGAAGGACCCCCTGCATTCCTGGAGACGCTTCACTTCTTCTGGCGTGAGGGAGGAGAGATTTAGAGTGTGTTTGCTCATTGAATTCTGGATGTTGAGGACACTTTGGGCCACCAGAACCTTCTGTTTGGTTCCTGGTGACACCAATCCTCGGTTTCCCCTCAGTTCGGCTCTTGATGTTTGGCCACGTCACAATTTGAGGAGCTGGTCCTTCGAGGAATTCACAGGACCGTGGAGTCACCACTTCTCCAGGCAAGGCCATCCCAAGGTCAACGTTCCTGTTCCCTTGGAGCTTAATTTCCTATTGGCTTCAGCTTGTTAATGACCTTGAGCAGGGCGCCGCCCATTATCTCCTAATTAGTGATTGACATTCGAACCCGGCTGGGCCCCCGCGGCTCTGGGAGATCTGCAGGGGATTCCAGAGCCTCCAGAGAAACTCCAGCATTAGAAATGTGGGACTTCCTGAGCAGGGAGGTGGCGGAAGAGAGTTTGGCCAAAACAAGGCCTTTTTATGTTGACTTTGTACGGATTTGGTGCATGGGTTCATCCACTGAGCCAAAAAACCCCCATTGTTGCAGTTGGATGTGAACACCAGAGGAGTTTAAAGCTCTGTGAGGTGGATTCATAGATCCAACAGTGATTTCAGAGAGGAAAATATTCAAATTAGGGCCATAAAAATGTCGAATTATATTTTGCTTTGAGTGAAAGGACTGTGCAGGCTCTGAAAGATGCCCAGAGGAGCAGAGCGCTGTTTGTTTGGATTGGAGATCCAGGAAGGCAATCCTGAGGCAAATTCCTCACCGTTAATCCCTGGGGGTTTCCTCACAGTTTGTCCAGGTTGTGGAATCCACTGTGTTCTTAGCAGAGCAGAAATGTCCCTTCAGGCCACCTGGAGAAGAGGATTTCTCTTGCCAAATATTTGTGGTTCTTTGAGGCCTCCCCACCTTCCCAGGGAACAATTTCTTCCTTATATCCCACCTTAAACTCCTTTCCATCACTCTGAAATAATTTCCCTGTGTCCTGTCCCTGCAGTTCATGAGGAAAAGTCCCTCTCCAGCTTCCCTGGAGCCTCTGCAGATCCTGGAGGGGCTCTGGGGTCTCCACAGACTCAACATTCCCAACATTCACAGCCTGGTCCAGGGGGAAAGGTTCTCTTATCAACTTTATGGCCTTCTCCAGATTTGGAAAAGGAAATAAAACGTGCCATGGTCAGTCATGGAGGAGAAAGCTGGAAGCTGGGGCAGCACAGGGCAGTGAAAGTTTCTGCTTGAAGACCAAACCACTGCTATGGCCGTGAAACCTCACTAACTCAATTCCCACCTGCAGGCAGGGCAGGAATGAGTAAGAAAATCATTTTTTCAGGCTCCTGTGAGGCTGAGCCACCTCTTAGCAAGGGCAAGAACCCCCAGGCAGGTGAATCATTCATTGGTCTCTGTCCCGACCTCAACTTTTCCTTTTTAACCCATTCCTCTCTAATGAGCATTTTCTCCAGAACCTATAAATAACTAATTCCAATTGCTTATTGACCAAGTGGTCATTTAGTGGCTATTGCAGCACTCAGCTCATTCCAGGCTGTTTCCCATGCCACGGATGGGTGATGAGGGATGAATCACACTGGGGAAACCTTCACTTATTTTACACTGCAGAAACTGGTTAATTGAGGCTGTTCCATGTTCCAAATCCTGCAGGATTTGATTTTATTTCGGTTCCAAAAATAGCAGTGGCTCTGAAAGCAGAAACACGTGGGGAAAACATGAACACACAGGTAAGGTGGAAACCTGAACCCAAACAGCTGCTGAGCCTAGGGCAAGGATTTGTTTCCCCCAGCAATTCACCCCACAAGCTCCTCCCAGCCCTGCAGGAATTTTCCATGTATTTAATGTTTTCTTGGCATTCCTCCAGCTCCAGGGATTAAATTATGATTCCAAACCCACAGGAAAACTGAGGTGCCACCACACCAGCATGGAATCCCAGAGAAATCCCAGAGAAAGAGGTCCCAGTCTACCAAATCCAACCTGTGCCTGATCCCCAACTTGTCACCCAGCCCAGGGCACTGAGTGCCACCTCCAGGCCTTCCTCGGACACCTCCAGGGATGGCTACTCCAAACTTCCCCGGGCAGCTCTTTCCAAGGCCTGACCATCTTTTCCAGGAGGAAATTCCTCCTGATGTTCCACCGAGCCTCCTTTCCTGCCAGCTGACCCCCACCAGGAGTTGTCCAGACCCTTCTGCTGCCCCAGCCCCTTCCCCAGCTCCCTTCCCTTCTCTGCCACACTCCAGCCCCTCAATGCCCCTCTGGCCCACCGACCCAGCCCATTTAATGGAGCAGTGACTGAAAACATCCGGGACTGTTCGGTTGGCTTGAAACACCATTTTTATTGTCTTGCTGGAGGACAAAGCAGCAAAGCAAGAAGCGAACCATTCCCAGCGTTGGCAGAGGAAAGATAAACAGATCAGAGCTCCTTAAACCGAGAGGTTTCATCCTAAAACTGCACCACCTCTGGCAGTTTCAGAAGGTTTTTCTTGGAGAGAAGTGACAAAGCTGCAGAGCCACAAGCACTGGGACGAGCTGGAAGCTGCGGGTGAGGAGCGAGCTGGTGCATTCTGGTGCTGGATCCTGCCCTCAGTACTTGGGGTAGGACGGTGGCAGCTTGCAGATGTTCTTGGTGACCTGGGGGCAGACCGGGGGGCAGTAACGCTGCACTGGGGGGCAGCAGGGCTGCACGGGGGGGCAGTAACGCTGCACTGGAGGGTAGCAGGGCTGCACCGGGGGGCAGCAGGGCGTCACGTAGCTGAACTTCTGCACAGGCTGCCTCTGGATGGTGTAGTGGCACGAGGGCCTCGAGTGGCAGGAGCTGGATCCGTGGCAGGAGGAGCGGGATCCGTGGCAGGAGGACTCGTAGTCGTGGCAAGATCCGCGGGAGCACATCGTGCTGGAGTTCTGGCAAAGCTGTTTGGAGCAAGGGATCAATGTGGTGAGAGGAAGCTCTGGTTCTCTTGTTATATCCCCACTTTTCTTTTTAATAATATTTTTTCTTGATGTCTCCTGTGAACTGTTTCTCTCCTTTTTCCCCCTGCCTAATCCAGACCCAACACCCTCTCGATCCTGCCAGGTCTGCTTGGTGTGCTCTGGGAATTGGGGTGTGAAATCAGGTCCCTGTGAATCAGTTGGAGCCCCAGGAGCCCATCTGCCAAGCCCCAGCTCCAGCAGCATTTGTGTCACCCGAGGATCCCTCTGGGGGCTGCATCTTTCCCAGGATTCCCAGAAATCCTTGTCCTCCATCCGCCATTTCCCATCCCTCCCTCCCTCAGCATACACAGGAGGCACTTCCCTAAATCCCAGCTGCCACGAGATCCATAAAAACCTCTCGTGGAGGTTTAAAGAACAGAAATGGTGACGTTGATCTTACCCTCTTCAGCTGCAGCGAGAAGTTTCTGGAAGCAAAGGCGAGCGACTGCGGAGGACGGGGCTGAGGGACCTTTTATCCTCTCCCGAGGTTATTTGGGGTGTGAGGCACCTCCTCACGATGACACCTTAATTAATTCTGCACTCAATCCCGCAGATGTTTGCACTTCCCCTGATTTTAGGTGTTCCCTCCTTGACGCACCGGGCCCCGTCCCGCTGGTGATTCCTACGGCAGGGATTTCGGAAGGGCAGCTCTCTCCCATTTCCTGGAGACTGACACTGATGTGACGGGCGTTAATTAGGGATGAGGGACACCCGGGATTGCATCAGGCACAGAAAAGTCTCAGAAACGCTGACTCTTGGGTTTGGTCTCCCGTTGGGTGCAGGTGACAGCTCAGGGTTTTAATTCCCCTGTTGTTGAGTGCCAAGAGGAAATGGGATTACCGCCTGCAATTCCTAGGGATGGCACAACGCCGGAAAATCCGTCGGGATCTCCTCAGCTCCCTGGGCTGGCAAGAAATAAAATGTTCCTGATTCTTCACGTGTCCCTCAGCTTGGCAGATGACTGGGATGATCCCATCAGGTTGTTCCACGTGAATCACAGGTTATTAAAGAGAAAAACATCTGACCCTGAGCTCTGTATGAGGTTTGAAGACATTAAATTTTCCTATTCCTTGGTTTCTCATTCCTTCTGCAATCCCTCACATTTTTTTCACCTGACCTCACCAAAGGATTCAGAGGAGAAGAGCTGAAGCTTGAGCAAATACTGGGTTTTGTCACTCCTGGTGGAAGTTTGGGCACTAAAGCTGGATTTTTGGCCCTGTTTGACTCAGTTTGAAGTGCAAGGAAATGAAACTCCTCAGCCTGGGAAAATGTTGCCCATTAGAGCAATTCACTGACTGGGAAGGGAAAATCTCCCAAACTGGGGTGTCCCACAGCTGTTCCCAATGGTAAAGGCAGCCAGTTCCTCATGGGGAGTTTTGTGGAGCAAGGGAGGATGGCAGGAATTCCTCAGGGACATTCGGTGACTCAGGTGAGGGTCCCTCAGCAGCCACCCAGGTGACAAAGTAGGAGCTTGTGTGGCAGTTCTCCTTTCGTCCACATTGATGCTCTCCAAAATCTTTCTACCTCCTCAAGAGCCTTCCAAAACCGCCCAAAAAACATCTCTGAACCTTTCAAATTCAAGGCCTGTTCGGTAAAACGGGATCCCAGAAGAGTTCCCATCATCCCTTGTTCACATTTCTTTCACAGGATTTTGGGCCTTCTGTTTGTGGAGGCTCAGAGGCTTTCAAATATTTGAAAATTTATATCCAAGGTCTGAAATAGAGCTCGGAGTAAGTTATTGCATACTGAGAAGGAGCAATGTGGCCTACTTATTCCCCTTCCATTTAATTTCCTGGAATCACTGAGATGGAAAAGCCCCCTGAGATCATCGAGTCCAATCTTTAACCATCTCCCCCTTTTCTTCACTGATTTCCATTCATTCCCAAATGAACGTGGGAATTATTTGCCACCAAATTCTGGGATACTTTGGAAATACAAAGATATTTGATTTGGAAACCTCTGAAAAAATTACCCCAAAAAAAAAAAAAATCAAGGAAAATGAGAATAAAGGAATTCAAAGGCAACGAGGTTCTCATGAATCAGATTTATTGTTTCCCACACCCAGATGAGTCTGAAACAGAAGTGCAAGACAGAGAAAGATTCCCAACAAATAACTACACCCTGAATAATTAGAAAAGGACATTTCCCGAATAATTAGCAAGAATGACACCATAAATGTTAATTAGGGGAGCATTTCGTCCCCACATGGCGAAGACCCAGGGGTTTCAGCGTGGACGAGACAAGCCGAGGTCGGGGTGTCCAAGGGAGGAGCCGGCGGCTCCGGCTTCGGGGGCTGGATCCTGTTCAGTACTTGGTGCACGCCGGCGGAAGGTTCCAGATGTTCTTGGTGTACTGGGGGCAGTAGGGCACCTGGGGACAGCAGGGGACCTGGGGACAGCAGGGGGCAGGGGGACAGTAGCGCTGCACGGGGGGACAGCAGGGGACAGGGGGACAGTAGCGCTGCACGGGGGGACAGCAGGGCATCACGTAGGTGCATTTCTGCACCGGCTGCCTCTGGATGTAGCGGCAGGAGGGCTCGGGCTCGTGGCAGGAGGAGCGGGATCTGTGGCAGGAGAACCAGGATCTGTGGCAGGAGGAGCGGGATCCGTGGCAGGAGGAGCGGGATCCGTGGCAGGAGGACTCGTAGTCGTGGCAAGATCCGCGGGAGCACATCGTGCTGGAGTTCTGGCAGAGTTGGAGGGAAGAGAGAGATGGTCAGGCTGGGACAGCTGCCCCCTCCTTGGCTCTTCTTTGGGACTGGGATGGGAAATGTTGTTTCCCTCTGTTTTGGGATGTTCAGGACATGGTGACCCTTCCTTTTGGAGGACACTCCGTGATGGTGTGGCTCTGATGGGAATTTCCCTCCCAAGATGCTCCTGTTGGCTTTTCAAGGTAGAATTTCCTTCTAAAACTGCTCTGACTTGTCTGAGCTCTCTCTGCCTCCATCTCCTGTCAGTCTGGGAGTGAATTACCTTGCTGGCTCCCAAAGACTCCCTGTCTTTGCAGATTTGCTCCTTCAATTGCCCCTTGTTTCCTGCCATCCCACCCGTGAGAAAACCAAGCACTCCTTGTGCCTGTTCAGATACCCAGCCATCAAAAAAAAGGAATTTCTGAGACAAAGGCAAGGTCTAAACACGGAACTCTATGAACTTCTGCTGCTCAAGAGTCGATAAATCAACACAATCCAACTCACCCTTGGCAGGAGCAAGAGGAAGAGCTCAGGGAGCTGATGCTGAGTGAAGGATGGACAGGGGATGCTGGACTTTTATATCTCCCAAAGGGTTGTCCTGGGAATTAGACACCTCATGGCGATGCTGACACAAAACCTCATATTCATATTTATCTCTGTGTCTCATTTTTAGCATTTCCGACTTGACGCAGTCAGGAGAAAAACCAACGATGACTTTTTCCTCAGCACTTTAATAAGTGAGGAATTTCCCAATCTGCTTAGAAGGGAATTTTGGAGGCAGTTGCATATTCCCGTGGCAAAAATGAACCTATCCCTGGAGTTATTAAGTGATTTGTCGTTGGGCAACCGGGATTGCATCAACTCCGGAGGGTTGACTCCTTCCCCGTGTGCTGCCCCTCGTTCTCCATGGCAGAGTCACATTTTGATTGATAGGTTTTTTTCCCCTGACACAAGGCACTGTAATTAAGAGCCACAACTCCCAAGAACTTCATTAGAGGGAGGTCCTGGTGACTACCTGGGACCCAACGCCTCTACTCTGGAGGTGACGCCAGAACAACATCCCCAATTTCAATTTTTTCCATTCCGTTTCCCACCCATCAGCTGTTTTTTTGTTTGTGCCACGATATTTTCCTGTTCGCGCTCCTCCTGGATGGAGGGGGTTTCAAATCCTCACCGGCAGGGTTGGTGTGAGGATTTTACCTGTTGCCAACCCCAGATTTCTGGAGGGTCCTCTTTCATTTAAGCAGTTTTGTAATTTTTGTTCTTTCCTCCATTTCACTCTTTGGTCCCAAGTTTCTCTCAGAGCAGCCCAAGGTTTTAGGACAATAAAATGGGTGATTTCCCTTTCCTGTGACTTTTATCCAGGTGAGAGCCACAGGAACAACTCAGGGGTCGGGGAATGAGATGATCTTTAGGGTCCCTCCCCACCCAAACTATTTTACAATTCTATGAATCTTTTTATTTTATTTGTCAGGCTGTGGTTCAGAAACCCAAAAGATTTTAGGAAAATCTTTAAGAGCTTAGGAAAATCTGAAGTCTTCTGGAAGCTGCTGTGATGTAGAAATGCTTCATCTGGGTGGATTAAACTCCTTTTTGGGGGAAGCTCTTGAGTCAAATCTCCGTCAGGCAGGAGGAATCCATGGAATCAGGGAATCATGGAGTGACTTGGGTTGGAAGGGACATTAAAGAACATCTCATTCAACTCTCAGGGTTATTAACTCAAGCTGAGTCTGGCTGCTGAGTTCTTGGGGAAGCTGATGCAGCCACAGAGCCTGTTCTGGAACCAGTGTCTCAGCTGGACTGGGAGATAAGGAAAGTCTGAGGTTGTCAAAAGCCCAGAGAGATTTCACATTTATTTTAAGTGCCTGCAATTGTCACTGAAAACAGTAATTTGGAGCTCAGTGAAAGATGGAGGGCTAGGAAAAGCCACGAGGTGCTTATTTGCATTTATTAGACACCTCAAAATGTTTGTGTCTCTGAGTCAGAGGGACAAATGAAATGTGAGGAGCTGCTGAGGAGGGGACTCAGTTCCCTTCAGTGGAATCCTGGAATGGCCTGGATAGGGAGAGACATTAAAGATCGCCAGTGCCACCCCTGCTGTGGCAGGGACACCTCCCACCGTCCCAGGGTGCTCCAAACCCCGTCCAGCCTGGCCTCGGAAACTTCCAAGCATCCATGGAATCACCTGTGCCACCCTCCCAAGATATAAATGTATAAATACCTATTCTGTGTATCAATACGTGAATTAATAGGGTGCAGGTGAGTTCCCTGAGCCTTCAGCTGCTCCAGGAATGACTCTGGAATCGCTGGCTTTGATTATTTTGAATTTTTAGGGGCATTTTGTGAACAGCATGAGGGGAAAAGAGGGAGAAGTGGTGACTAAGAAGTCAGAGGTAACAATTATTCTGAAGAAAAAACATCGTAGAATAAACAGACCATGAACTTCTTTTACTTTTGGAAATCAAATTTTATTGTTTTAGAGGCTGTCAGATGGGTGAAAAGCAGCAGGAATCATTCCCAGCTTCATGGGAAGCAACCTGAGCTGGGTCTTGCATGCCGAGCAAATTAAACCAAATTAGAGCAAAACCAGGAGCCCAATTCTAATCACAGATGAGGAACTCGAGGGTCAAATTAAAAATGGGAATAAAGAGCCACCGATTGAAGCTTCAGGCATGGAGAGCATCCAAGGCAGGAGCGATCCAGGGTGCCCTCAGTACTTGGGGTAGGACGGTGGCAGCTTGCAGATGTTCTTGGTGACCTGGGGGCAGACCGGGGGGCAGTAACGCTGCACTGGGGGGCAGCAGGGCTGCACGGGGGGGCAGTAACGCTGCACTGGAGGGTAGCAGGGCTGCACTGAAGGGTAGCAGGGCTGCACCGGGGCGCAGCAGGGCGTCACGTAGCTGAACTTCTGCACAGGCTGCCTCTGGATGGTGTAGTGGCATGAGGCGCCCGAGTCGTGGCAGGAGGAGCGGGACTCATGGCACGAGGTCTCGTGGCTGTGGCAGGATCTGCGGGAGCACATCGTCCTGGAGAGGTGGCAGAGCTGGAGGGAAGAGAGGAACGGTCACGGCCCACACCAGCTTATAGACATTTGTTCTGGGATTCCCCATGTTCTTCCTAATTTCCAGTTCTTCAGGGGTGAGAAAGCGGGGTCAGTGTTGTTGGGAGATGCTTTAATCCCTCACTAAACCCAGAAACTTTTCGGATGGGACTTGATTTCCAGAGAAAAATTGGTCCTAACATGAATTTCCCATGAGCAGCTCCAGATCCTCTGGTTCCTCCTGCTTGGAAACCTCCAAGCCCCTTTTCCACAAAACCCTCTGTCTGTATTTTCTACCCTTTCTGTTATTCTGGTTTGCTTTGAGCCTCTGCTCAAAGCCTTGATTGTAATTTGTTTTAATAATTTGCTGTTGTGGGTAACAAGAACTTGGTCTCCAGCACAACCAAGATCCAGAGGTGAGGAGGGAGTGTCCCACACTCCAATTCTACCCAAACTCATGGAAAAACTTCCAGTTTCCTAAAGAAACTCCAGGGAAGAGAAAAATTGGACTCACCCTTCCAGCAGTGGGGATGGAGCTGTTTTGGAGCAGAGCAGCGAGTGAAGGAAACTGGGATGGGAAACCTTTTATACTTTTCCACAGGGTTATCTGGGACATGAGGCATCCCTAATTACAGATCCCAGCCCATTTCTATCCGCTGTGTTCAGCTTCCCGTATTTTCCCTTTGATGCTCTGTGCTTTTAGCATTGTAATTATTAATAGCTCATTAATTCCTTCACGTCCCTATGAACGAGATTGGAAGGAATTTCACGGGAAGTGACCAATGGATCTGTTCATGGACAATGTGGATCAGGCAGACGAGGTGTTTGTAATCCCAAATTCCTCAGGGTCACGTGGACCAGGAGCTCCACGTGATCGACCTCCGTGCGAAAAAAAAATTATTGATGTTAATCCCTGAGGATTAGGTTTAGGGCAGGAATTCTGCAGGGGAATTGCACAATGGGGCCGGATATCTCGATGAGAGGTTTGCATTAGCCCAAATCTGTCCTTCAGTGATCATTCCAACCTGCCTGCTTGCTGTGGCCCAGCAAGGATTTCTCCTCCAGGTGCCCACCAAAGCCACAGGTGCTGCCACCAAACCAGAGTGGGTTCCTGTCCATGGCCCACAGGCTCTGCCACCAAACCAGAGTGGGTTCCTGTCCATGGCCCACAGGCTCTGCCACCAAACCAGAGTGGGTTCCTGTCCATGGCCCACAGGCTCTGCCACCAAACCAGAGTGGGTTCCTGTCCATGGCCCACAGGTTCTGCCACCTCTGTGGATCCCCATCCACCAAAACCTGGCCAAGCAAACCCAGCCTGAGGCTTCAGGTGCTGTTTCAGTCTGGTCTTGCAATCCATGTTCTTCCTAATTTCCAGTTCTTCAGGGGTGAGAAAGCGGGGTCAGTGTTGTTGGGAGATGCTTTAATCCCTCACTAAACCCAGAAACTTTTCGGATGGGACTTGATTTCCAGAGAAAAATTGGTCCTAACATGAATTTCCCATGAGCAGCTCCAGATCCTCTGGTTCCTCCTGCTTGGAAACCTCCAAGCCCCTTTTCCACAAAACCCTCTGTCTGTATTTTCTACCCTTTCTGTTATTCTGGTTTGCTTTGAGCCTCTGCTCAAAGCCTTGATTGTAATTTGTTTTAATAATTTGCTGTTGTGGGTAACAAGAACTTGGTCTCCAGCACAACCAAGATCCAGAGGTGAGGAGGGAGTGTCCCACACTCCAATTCTACCCAAACTCATGGAAAAACTTCCAGTTTCCTAAAGAAACTCCAGGGAAGAGAAAAATTGGACTCACCCTTCCAGCAGTGGGGATGGAGCTGTTTTGGAGCAGAGCAGCGAGTGAAGGAAACTGGGATGGGAAACCTTTTATACTTTTCCACAGGGTTATCTGGGACATGAGGCATCCCTAATTACAGATCCCAGCCCATTTCTATCCGCTGTGTTCAGCTTCCCGTATTTTCCCTTTGATGCTCTGTGCTTTTAGCATTGTAATTATTAATAGCTCATTAATTCCTTCACGTCCCTATGAACGAGATTGGAAGGAATTTCACGGGAAGTGACCAATGGATCTGTTCATGGACAATGTGGATCAGGCAGACGAGGTGTTTGTAATCCCAAATTCCTCAGGGTCACGTGGACCAGGAGCTCCACGTGATCGACCTCCGTGCGAAAAAAAAATTATTGATGTTAATCCCTGAGGATTAGGTTTAGGGCAGGAATTCTGCAGGGGAATTGCACAATGGGGCCGGATATCTCGATGAGAGGTTTGCATTAGCCCAAATCTGTCCTTCAGTGATCATTCCAACCTGCCTGCTTGCTGTGGCCCAGCAAGGATTTCTCCTCCAGGTGCCCACCAAAGCCACAGGTGCTGCCACCAAACCAGAGTGGGTTCCTGTCCATGGCCCACAGGCTCTGCCACCAAACCAGAGTGGGTTCCTGTCCATGGCCCACAGGCTCTGCCACCAAACCAGAGTGGGTTCCTGTCCATGGCCCACAGGTTCTGCCACCTCTGTGGATCCCCATCCACCAAAACCTGGCCAAGCAAACCCAGCCTGAGGCTTCAGGTGCTGTTTCAGTCTGGTCTTGCAATGAGCTGTTGGGGGACAGGGTGGTTTGGGGTGAGCTGAGTCCCAGATTTCCGGAATCACTGATGTTGGAAAAGATCTCCAAGACCACTGAGCCCAGCCTTTGACCAACCCCCACCTGGTCAAGCAGACCAGAGCACTGAGTGTCAGGTCCAGGCGTTCCTTGGACAGCTCCAGGATGGCCCAAGCCCTGCTCACCCTCCCAGAGGGGTTTTGGTTATTTTCCCTTCTGATTTTACCCAGATTTTTTTTTATTTTAGCAGGGACAGAGTGTTGCTGTTGCTGTTCTGCTTCCAGCACATCCGGAAGGATTTCAGGGATGATGAGACGGGGATGGAGACACAAACACAACACTGTGATGTAGGAGACACTTCAGAACCTGGATTTTCCCGTGAATCACGGGTGAACTTTGGTCTCCCATGCCTGGGTACAAGTCATGCCCATCCGACCCATCAATTACATCTTCTTGTCCCATAAAAGGCAGGAATGTGTCAACACTGGGATGGCACTGGGGATTAGGAGTGAGGCACGAGGGATTTGGGGTGATGCTCTGCTGACTCACCGGGATCCCTCAGACTGGAGCACTCACAGCTGAGCTGCGTTATCCCGGTGCACAGAACAAACCCATAACACCTTCCTGTGAGGTTTGGGTCAGGCTGTGATCAGGCAGCACTTCAGGGATTTTTGGCCACATGTGGGAGGAGATTTGCTGTCACCTGAGAGAGGTGAGGAGGGAAAAATGAAAAAAAAAAAAAGGTGTCAGATGTAAATATCAGGAAGTGGGGCAGGAAACAGAAACGTCTGAGGTCATGAGAGGGCAAAGCTCCCATTCTCCAGGAGTGGCTCACTGTGGAAGCTTCTAGCTCCAAGAGGTGTGGGATGAGCTCCAGGAGGTGCAGGATGAGCTCCAGGAGGTGCAGGATGAGCTCCTTGAGGTCTGGGATGAGCAGCTGGAGCCCAGCAGCAGCACTGCCACTCCCTGTGGTTGACTGAGGGGGTTTCACCAACAGTCTGGAACACTTACAGAAAATTATCCATGTTTGCACACCTGACTTGGCTCTGCCTGGACCCACCTATGTCTGCTGCAAGGGAGAGAGGCTTTCCCTGGAAGATTTCTCTGCAGGGGTTCAGCACCTTTGCTGCTGTGGCCTTTGTGGGAGGAGAAGGTGGGGACAATTTCCTGCTGGATTCCTGCAGCCTTTCCTGCTTCCCTCCGCAGATGTGTGTGGAGATAACACAACTCCAGCTTGGGAGACATTCCTTGTCACCACTCCTCAGGCCCTTGCCAAGTCTTTCCTTCCATGAAGTGACGCAGCCTGGATGGCTCCGGCTCAGCCAGGAGCATAGGTGAAACCTTGGATTGCTTGGAAAGGATTCACCTTGGAGATTTTATCTGCCCTTCCCACAAAGGCAGACTCAAACCCGGCCTGGAGCCGCTCGTCTGGCTGGGTGGGTGGGCACAGGGTGGGTGAGGAGTGCTGGGAATGGGGACTGGCATCCCTCAATGTCCCCGTGCCAGGATGGAGCCGCACGTTCCCAACCCTGATGTTCATTCCCCGCTCCTGCAATCACCGACCTCACACCTGGCATTGAGGCTCCTTGTTATTTTAATTAAGAGCAGTAATAAAACGAGTGCTAATAGTACCTTTCTTGTTCCTTTCAAAGGTTGAGCACAAACCCTTGGCTAATTAAATGTCTTGTGCATTACACACAGTGCTGCTCGCATCCCACAGAGCCCCCAGTCCCCACAGAAATCGGCCCGGGGGGGTCTGGGGCAGTGAGAAATCCAACTGCAGATCTAAAATTCCTTTTTTTCCCTTTCACATCTACAAGGGGGGCTCAGAACTTTAATGGTTTAGGTCAGTTTAAACCTTGGAAGGAACTGGGAATGTTTTTTCTCACTCAAGAGAGGCATTGAGGGGCTGGAGTGTGTCCAGAGAAGGGAACAAAGCTGGGAAAGGGGCTGGGGCAGCAGCAGGAGGGTCTGAAGATCTTCTGCAGGGGCTCAAATGGGAGAAAAGGGGGCTCAGAAGGGACATCAGGAGGAATTTCCTCATGGAAAGGGTGGTCAGGCCTTGGCAGGGGCTGCCCAGGAAGGTTTGGAGTGCCCATCCCTGGAGGTGTCCAGGGAAAGCCTGGAGGTGGCCCTCAGTGCCCTGGGTGAGAAGGTGGGATCAGGCACAGGTTGGACTCAAACGTCTTGGAGAGCTTTTCCAACCTCAGTTGCTCTGGGATTCTGGGATTCACTGCAGGGAACACAGACTCCTGATGGGATTCTCAAAGCAGGGAGAGTTCCCTTGCAGAAAAGACCAATTTAACCCCAAATTCTCCATTTTATAGGAGTCAGAAGGGACACTGAGCACGACCTGGTCCTTCCTCTGCTCGTGTCCTCCTCTTTATGGAGATCAGGGATTCCCAGACTTCCTGGACAGAGCCTGCTCTGCTCTCACCAGCCATGAAGAAACTGCAAACCCTTCACAATGTGCCCGTGAGGGTCTGAGGCTCCGAGCCAAGGGTTGGGATTGCAGAGAGGCTGATCTGCACCTTCTGCCCCAGACAGCTTTTGAAATCAGCCTGGCAGGCGCCCAAGGTGTGGGGACTGCAGGGCTGAGCCACCCCAGCCACTGGAATGCCATGGGAAGGGAAGGGAGCTGTGGAAAGCAGCTCCCCTCAGCCCAGACAGGCTTGGGAAGGATGCCAAAGATAAGGAAAACCAGTGGAAAAACACCAGGACGCCAGCACGTTTGATGAGCTTTAGTTTTTAATTCAATATCACACCTTTGCTACTGGAGACAGGAGCAGGGAACGAAGAACAAATCCCAATTCCACCGCACTAATGCCACTTGGGGTTCCCAGGAGGAGGGAAAGGGGCCGGAGGGATGAGGCAGGGCCTGTCCAAGCTCAGGGACAGGGGACAGGAGCAGCTCCGAGCCCTTCACTTCTGCTGCGGCGGCCACTGCACCGGCTGCTTGATCTGCTGCTGCTGCTGCTGGCACGGAACCTGGGCCAGGGGCACCTGCCCTGTGCCGGTGGCCACCGGGCACTGAGGGGTCAGCACCACCACGGGGGTCACGTCCGGCACCGGGGTCACCTCGTGGCACACGACCCCCTCAGAGCCGTGGCAGGAGCGGTCGCTGTCGTGGCAGGAGGAGCTGCCGCCGTGGCAGGAGGAGCTCTCGGAGCTGTGGCAGCCTCTGTTCTCACGGGAGCACATCTTTGGGCTGGGTGAGAGAAGGTTGGAAAGCTGGGAAGGAGAGAGGTTTGGCATTAGGTACAGGTCCCATCGCTCCCAGATGCCCCAGCAGGATTTGCTTTTCTGCCCACCCAGTTCACCCAGTTTGGGGCTTTGTTCCTGCAGTGCTGGATGAGCCTGGACCATCTGAACACCTCCACGAGCCCCCACAGCAGCCCTGGCCTCTGGTTCTGCTGGGTCCCTTGAGCCATTTCCTTCTTCTTCCTTGAGCCATTTCCCTTCTCTCCCTTGAAATATTTCCCTGCTATTTTTTGAGCCATTTCCCTATTCTTCCTTGAGCCATTTCCCTGCTATTTTTTGAGCCATTTCCCTATTCTTCCTTGAGCCATTTCCCTGCTATTTTTTGAGCCATTTCCCTGTTCTTCCTTGGCTGCATCCCAGGATGCTCCTGGAGGAGCAGATGCTCTTTGTGATGCTGGGATATCCTGCACCAGCAAGAGGCATCTTGGCAAGAATCCCAGAAATCTCATAGCCTTGAGGGTCCCTGGCACAGCCAGGACTGGTGGCAGAGCCCCAGAAAAATCCACTTCCAAAGGCAGGTGCCCAAAATAAAGATAAATTCCTCTGCCTTCCTCCCTCCTTGTGTCCTCTGCTCCCTCCAGGTCCAATTTCCTGAGCATGAGGAAAATCTGTGCACATCCCAACCCCCTGCCGAGGATTGCTGGGATTTCAGGAAGGCAAAAGGCATCTGGGATGCTGAGCTGGAAGAGGATCCTGCTGCTCCTTCCTCTCACAGTTTAAATCCGCCTTCTCTGTCCTTTCCTAAATTTCTTCAGGGACGTTTTAATACTTTCAGCCCCTGAATATTTTCCAAAGAAGCTTAGTAAAGGAGGCAGGTTTATAAAAGCAATTAAAATTAATTAAAAGCATAACCCCGAGGTTTCTTATGAAAGATCAACCTGCTGTCTCCCATTCATCCCCAAAGCCCATTCTTTGCTTTGATTAATTTCCAGTTTGTCCTTTAGATACTGGAAAGCACCAGAGTAATCCAAATAGAACTACAGGTAATAAATTTTGCTTCTCAGCACAGGCAGTCCTAATTTTTGGGAGCACAAAACAGCCCCAGCCACAGAGCCAAGGATTTGGCTCTCAATAACCCCAGGAAATGCCCCCTGAGCAAAGCTCAGCTCAGTGCAGGGAATTCTCATAGGAATTAAAGGTTAGCAGGCACTCACCTGGGCTGTGAAGGCTCTTGAGGAGGAGCGGAGCTGAGTGAATGAGTTGCTCTCCCCTCCAAGGACTTTTATACAGTTCCCAAGTCCCTTCCTGAAAATGCAATAACCCCCTGGGGAAAAATGACCAAGGTATTTACAAAACAGCCCCACCCCTAATTACCCACTACCTTCAAAAGCTCCTTCCACCCGATTTCTTTGATTGACTTGTCAGGCTCTGGATTGTCTTCCTCATCTTACACAGCTTTAATTGCACCCTGCCCCTGGCGGGCACTGAGTGAAAACCGTGTGGGCGGCCCGGCTGGCTCACCCTCACGGCACGACGAATTTTAGGTTGCAAAACGGGTGGCAAAGGTGGTGAGTTTTGGGGTTCCTGTCCTCCTGAAACCTCTCACCTGGAGTCTGGCAGGAAGGAGAGGTCCCAGTGCCCGGCCCTCCCTGACTGGTCTTGGTGGGAGAAAAACCTTGGGGCTTTTGTGGAGAAAAACCACTATTCTCAGGTTCTCCCCATGAAAAATGGCAAATTCTTAGAAAGTCCTGGTTGGATGTGCTTAGAAAACATCTTTAAAGTAATTTTCACCCCATGAGCCACCTTAAGGTACCAGAACTGAGTCAAGGGTCCCTTCTCTGGCAGGGTCATTTCCCAAAGGAACAAAACCAGGATGGTGAAGTCTGTGGCCACTGTGGGAGGCTCTGCCTGGGAGGTGACCTGGCAAACCCAGCTGGTGGCACAGGCCACTGTTGGAAGTGTTGGCTTCTACCTGTGAATTCCCCAAAAATGTAACGAGGTTTCCTCAACATGAGGGAGAACTTCTCCCCATGGAGCGGGGCACAGCCCTGGAACAGCTGGAGTGTCTGGGGTCATTCCAGACCCTCCTGGATGTGTCCCTGTGTCACTTGCTCCAGGTGACCCTATTCCCCTGCCGTTCCGGGATTCTGTGATTGTGATATCAGGGATTTTGAGCTTCTGTGGTTCTATGGCTCCATGGTTCTGTGATTCCCTACCTGTGTCCATCTACTTGGACATCTACTCCTGGAGTTTCTATCCCGCCTGATTTTATGGCCATTCCACCATCACTGACAAAGTCACCACCGATTTTCATTGCTGACGTTTTTCCTGGCCAGCCCCAAGATGCCCCACACAGAATTTCTTTGGAAATTTCTTTTTTTTTCATATTTTATTCCATTTTATTTGCCGAGCTCTGGAGCCGCGATGGGAAATTGGCGCCAACGGAAGCCGCTTGTGCAAACCTTGCAGCCGTGAGTAAGCTGTGAGTAAAATGCTGGGTCAGAGACCACGCATCCGAGCTCACCACGCATCCCGAGCTCCACCAGCTCTTCCCTGGGGCGGGATGGGAGCACCTGGGTGCAGAGTACTGAGGTGGTGCAATCGTGGATGCAACCATAGCTTCGCAACAGCCCTGACTTCTCATTTCCCCTCCTTTTCCCGGCCTGACCATGGAATTCCAGCAAGACTCCTGATGTCTTCTCACTCATTTCCCACCTGAACTCCCTCATGGAGCCATGAGGTTTGGTTGGGCAGAGATGCCCTGAAGCCGAGGGGTGGCTCCCCTTTGCTATCACTGAAACAATTCCTGGAGTTTCTATTAAGAGGCGCCAGTTGGAGACTTTCATCCAGAAGCCAGAGCTGTGTTTACTGCTCAGCCTGTTTACCAACAGCTGCAGGACAGGGGCCTTGGTTTGACAAGAACCAACAGGCTCGGGATGAGTCCTGGCTTATCTGAGCTGGGGATGAGTCCTGGCTTATCAGAGTTGGGAACTAGCTCAGTGTTATCAGGCTTTGGGATGACTCCTGTGCTATCAGAGCTCCTCACAGGATGACTCGTCCCTGCCCTGTTGCGCAAGGAGAGGGGAGGAAACCTCCCTGTGCCAAGGATAAAACCCAGGCTGGGACTCCTCCCAGCCTCAGGCTGGAGCTGAGCTCTGGGGAGGGCGGATCAGCTCTGGCTCCTCGTGTCCAGCCTTGGGTGCAAACCTGTCTGCCCTGGGTTTATTAAATATTGAACCATCCAAACTTTGGGAGTGCCTTTTGATAGGAGCCTCAAGAACCAGGGAATAAGAAATGGGATTTTCAAGTGTTTTCTGTTTTCTCTGTTTTGGGAGGGACTGAAATTTTGAGGTGGTTTTCGGTCAGTTGGACAAACACAAATATTTGAAGGCTCCGGGCTTGGTTTTCTGGAATTCTCTGGGAATTTGTTTGAGCTTTCAGAGTTTTTTTTCTCCCTTAATGAAGGAAGGAAACCCACAGAAATAACAGTAATGAAGTGGTAGATTTTAGAAATAGAAATAAATGCAAATAAATGATAACGCTGCCTAATTTTAGAATGGAATTTAATAGGGCTGGTGACAAAATCTTGTGTAATTGTCCCCACATGATTATCTTACGACACTTTATGTGTGAAGGATCCTGTGGCATCAAACACGGGTTTAGAGCTGAGAGGATTTGGGTCTTTGGTGTTTCAGGGCTGTTTTCTAGATTTTTATTGAGTTGAAAAAGTCAAAATCCCCCCAGGTGGGTGAAAGCAGAAAGTAAAACAAACAATGTGATTTTATGTCTCACTTTTAGATGGACCCAGATCTGTGGGTGTTTTTTTTTAATCTTCCTAACAAGTATTTGGATGAGTCAAACAAGCCCAGAGAAGATTAAATGTTGGGCAAACCCCACCTCCCAACCAGCACTGGAACCGTCCTCTCCCCGTGCCTAATTTAGGGCCTGATCCTATCAAAAAATGCCATGAGCAGGTTATGGGGAGGAAGCCAAGCAGCTCCTTGGAGTTGCCTCATGCACAAGGTTCTACGTGCTCGGGGTTTCGCCATCTCCGGGGCAGGAGCCGGGAGCTGGTGCCAGGTAAACAACCTTTCACTGCCAGGTCACGCTGTAAATAATAATCAGTCGGAAATCCCCCGGGAGATTGGCAGATCTCCTTAATGAGGCTCGTGGGGGCTCCATGGGGTGGGAACAGCAGCTCCAGCAAGAGCCAGGTTAAGAGCAGAATCCCAGGATTCTGGAGTAGTTGGGGTGGGGAGGGATCTCTGGACATCTCCTGAGGGAGGACGGGGCACAGGGACATGTCCAGGTGGGTTTGGGGTATCTCTGGAAGGGGACACTCCACTTCTTCCCTGGGCAGATGTTCCAGAGCTCTGCCACCTCCATGGAAATAAATTCTCCCTCTTGCTGAGGTGGAATTGGGGTTTGGTTTATCCTTGTCCTGTCATTGGGCACCACTGGGGAGAGTCTGGCACCACCTGAACTTCTCTGGCAGTTGAAAGTGATGTATTTTAATTGTATTAACATAAAATTTACATTTAAATTGGGTGTAAAATACATATGAAAAAGGCCCTTTGTGTTGTGGAGGCTCCTTGAGGACACATTTGCATTTTGAGTGGAGCCAGAAATGAAAGAAATCATCCCAATATTGAAACTACCCACAGAATGTGAAGTTTTATTTTCCAACCCGTGATCCAGAGGAGATGGAGAAAAGAATCTTTTCCCATCACCACAGCACAACCCCCTTTTTCCAGCAGCTCCTGGGGGACTGTTGTCAGCACAGCCCCACGTGAGGAATGCGGAGCTCTGTGATGTAGTGACACCATCGGGGGTGAAAATTCCACCATGGCACATCCAGGGGCACTTTTGAGACGTGGGAGAGGCTGCTGGGCCAGTCACTTCTTCTGGATGGGGGGCCAGTGGGTGCTCTGCTTGCACTGCTGGCTCTTGATGGGAGGGACCACCACGGGGCATTTCTGCTGCACCACCTGGGCGCATCCCCCACCCTCAGGGCCGAGCTCCGGGCCGGGGAACGCCCCAGTTCCATATGCCCCATATCCATACCCTCCTCCGTAGTACCCTGAGCCCTCAGAGACTCCCCCAGTGCTCAGGGTGTCACTCAGGGGTGCAGAGTATCCATACCCAGCTCCCTCGGCCATTCCTGAATTCCCTCCGTGGTAGATGGATCTTCCACCTCCCCCTGAGCTGCTGATGACCGGCCCCAAGTCCTCGCTGCCGTACCCCATTCCCACTCCGGAGCCGTACACCGGGACCGTCCCCACCACGGGGTCCCAGCCAGATGTGACCCCACAGTCCCCACTGCTGACCACGAGGGACCCGTCGGCGTCACACGAGAACCTCCCTGAGATGCTGAAGGGGGCTGGCGCTGGCGGGGGCGGGCAGGACGAGGGTCGCCGGCTGTAGGTGACGGAGCCTTCCCCGCCGTATGAGAAGGAGGCGCGGCCGTGGCGGTTGGCGAAGTCCCCGGAGCAGAATCCGCGGTGGCTCAGGGACATCTCCCGGCTGTAGCCCCGGTTCCGCCGGGAGCATTTCCGTCGCAGATAGTGGTAAATCTGGAAGAGGAAAGGAAAACATCCCAAAATTTGGGCCGTTTTGCTTCGTGTTGGCGCCAGGGCAGGTGGGGATGTGCCAGGTAGGGTGGTCAGGGACTGGGGCAATTCTAGGCTTTGAAAGTGAGCTGTTAGAGAATCGTGGAATTGTGGGGTGGTTTGGGTTGGAAAAGACCTTAAAGCTCATCCAGTGCCACCCCCAGCTATGGGAAGGGAAACCTTCTGCTAGACCAGGTTGCTCCAAGCCCCTGTCCTTCAAATCCAAGGATATCTGGGCTCTTCCTGGGATAGTTTTCCTCTTTCTACCTCTATTTCCAGAGAATCCAAAAGCTGAAATATGTTCTGAATCCAAAATCTGAAATATAAAATCTGAAATGTATTATTTTTCCCTATAGTAACTGCCATGGTTTCCCCCACTCATTTTCATGTCTACAGAGCTGCAAAAACACCAAGGATCATCCTAATTTCTGTTCCTCACTTGTTGCAAGAGCAATGAATAAAAGTTTTCCATCCTGGCTCTGTTACTGCAGCTCCAAAATTCTTTTATAGAAGGTGATTGGCCCAGACACGGAGGTCGTGGCCATTCTGAGGTCCAGCTCGGGGTTGTTATTAAATAATATAAAAATGTGTCCTGCACATTCAAACCCACAGAGGTTGTGCAGTCCTCACATGCTGGCCCCACCACAGACCCATCCGGGTTCTTACCCTGCTCATCCCTCTGCATCCCTCTCTAGTGCCCTGATTTCACCTTTCTCCACAGGGACTGGACCCAGAACAGAGGTGGAGCCCACCCAGATCCCCAGGAATTGGCTCAAGGCAGAGGGGTCCTGCTGCCAGCACCAGCCAAGGTATCAAATGAGCTGCATCCCCTGACTAGGAAAGAATAAAATCCCAGAAAAAAACCCCAGACTTACCCTCTTCAGCCATCGGAAACACATTTAGAAGGTAAAGGTCGACTGAATGAGGAGCTTAAACAGCCTCAGGAACATTTATATGGCGTTTAACATGTATGGGAAGTGAGACACCCTCGGGAATGAGAAGGATTTATTTACCGAACTGCTATTTCAGTGTTTGCTTTGACTCCCGATCCATATCTCCCTGCACACCGCTCATTTCGCTGCTGTAATTGTTACTTCTGCTTAATGAGCCTATTCCTGTGCCCCTGCCCTGGGCTACGCAGGAACCCTCCTGCCCCCAGCCCGGGAGAGGTGGGTGGGGGGTGTGGGTGTAGAATGCACAGCGAGAGCGGGGACAGTGGGGCACAGGGGAGGAACAGCTCCCAAAACTCTGGTGACAATCTGATCTCTCCCCGGTGGCTCCAGGGGGAACTTTTTCCGAGGAAAACATTTGCATATGAACCAGAAGACCGTTCAAAGTGATTGATGCCCTAAGTGGGAATTTTGCAAGGGTGCTGGAAGTGCCCAAAGAGATCTTAAAAGCAGAATTTGCGGAGGTGTGAATGTACTGATGCTTAAACCCAGCCTGTCTGGATTACGCTTTAATGAAGGATTATGCCTCCACATCCCTCCCTTCCTTCTTGTTCATCTCCTTCCCCCGGTTTGGAACGAGCACCGGGGCCTGGTGGGGGTCGCAGACCCCAGTTGCTCCAGCCCGGCCCCTCCTGGAAGCTGGACCGGCTCCGGGGAGTTCTGCTGTGGGGACAAAAAGTCCCGGTTTTGGCCAAAGCCCCATCCCCAGGCAGAAATCCGTGCGTGGGGCAGGGGGACTGCCAGGGCAGGGTGCAAAGCCTGGGGAGGGGGGGATTTGAGGCCAGGAGGAAGATTTGGAGGTGCTTGAGAGATTTGATGGTGGTTTTATTTCCGCCTGCCCGATCTGGGGTTGGGTTGACTGGTTGGCAGGTGAGGCTTCCCTCTGTGTACAGATCATGGAATTCCAGAATCCCTGAGGTTGGAAAAGCCCTCCCAGACCATCGAGTCCAGCCTGTCCCGTCTTTGTCAGCCAGCCCAGAGCACTGAGTGCCACATCCAGTCCTTCCTTGGACGCCTTCAGTGATGGGGACTCCAAACCTCCCTGGGCAACCCCATCCAAGGCCTGACCACCCTTTCCATGAGGAAATTCCTCCTGGTGTCCACCCTGAGCCACTCCTGGTACAGCTGAGGGTGTTCCCTCAGCTTGCTGCAGGAAGAGGGAGGATGGCAAGGCTGTGGATGTTGTCATGGAGGTTTTATTGCCCACCTGGGGCATCACCAGCTGCTGTTGGGTCATCCCCAATCCCTGCTCTTCCCGACTAAACCTGCTGGGCCTGGTCACATCTCCCATCAGGTCCACAGAGGTGGTCATTTGTGTGCTGGCACCTCAGAGGACACAGAGGGCCTGCACCATGCCCAGGCATCAAAGGGTGTTGGTGCTGTGGTTCCTTCGAATTTTGGGGTCTTCTGTTCCTCCTTCACAGAGCCCAGGTGGAAAATGAAGGTGCAAAACCTCTGGGACATAAACTGGGTGGTGTGGAGTGAAACATCTCATCAGCATCTCAACATTTCTACATCCCAAGAACATAAAGTGCAGGTTGGTAGTGCAAAAAAGAAGTGAACTCCCAAAAAAGGGGTAGATTTGAGCAATTGTAACATTTATTGGTTGTCAAAAGTTGCGGAACATTATCAAAGGCACCCCAACACCAGGAGCAGGGCACAGCAGAGCAATCCTGGAGATCTCACACGAGGATGCAGCATCCAGGGGACAGGAGGGGACACACTGGGAAGGACCAGGCAGCAGAGCCAGGCAAAGAGGAGCCGTGGCAGGAGCTCAGAACTGGAGCTGTCTAGGGCTGTTACTTCTGCTGGCCGTAGGGCCAGTAGGAGCTCTGCTTGCTCTGGTGGGACACCACGCTGGGGATGACAATGGGACATTTCTGCTGGGAGGAGCCTCCGCCGCCACCTCCAGAGCTGATGATGATGGTCTGGCCCGAGGAGCCGCTGCTGCATCCTCCTCCCATCCCATAGCTGGATCCTCCACCACAGCATCCTGAGGATCCACCTCCAATGATGGTCTTCCCTCCTGAAGAGCCACCACCGTACCCTCCTCCCATGCCATAACCTGAAGATCCTCCACCACAGTATCCAGAGGATCCTCCACTACCTCCCCCTACAATGATGCTCTTTGATCCTGAGGATCCACCACCGTACCCTCCACCCATCCCATAGCTGGATCCTCCACCACAGCATCCAGAGGAACCTCCACTACCTCCCCCTACAATGATGGTCTTTGATCCTGAAGATCCACCGCCATATCCTCCACCCATCCCATAGCTGGATCCTCCACCACAGCATCCAGAGGAACCCCCAGTGCTTCCACCTCCAATGATGCTCTTTGATCCTGAAGATCCACCATATCCTCCACCCATTCCGTAGCTGGAGGAGCCCCCACTGCAGCATCCAGAGGAACCTCCACCTACAATGATGCTCTTTGATCCTGAGGATCCACCACCGTACCCTCCACCCATCCCATAGCTGGATCCTCCACCACAGCATCCGGAAGAACCTCCACTGCTTCCCTCTCCCAATATGATCTTGGTTCCTGAAGACACACCACCACATTCTCCACCCATGCCATAACCCGAAGATCCTCCACCACAGTAACCAGAGGAACCTCCACTACCTCCACCTCCAATGATGCTCTTTGATCCTGAAGAGCCACCACCGTACCCTCCTCCCATGCCATAACCTGAGCATCCTCCGCTGCTTCCCCCTCCAATGATGCTCTTTGATCCTGATGATCCACCACCGTATCCCCCTCCTATCCCATATCCAGAGGAGCCCCCACTGCAGCAAGATCCCCCTCCTCCACCACCAGAGGTGATGATGACTTTTCCGGAGCTCCCTCCACCCCCACAGCAGGAGGAGCCTTGGGACTGGTAACTGGAGGAGCCGCTCCCGTGGCAACTGGAGCCTCCGCTGTGGCACCCGCTGGACTGGGAGGACATCCCATGGCAGCCTCCGGAGCTTTGTCTGGAACACATCTTGGAGCAGTGACCCTGCAAGGAACCGGGCTGTCAGAAAGGAGAATCTTGGAGATGCAACTGAGCCTTCCCAGCTCAGGAAGAGTTCCTGGGACTTGCCCCGTTTTGTCCCATTTTCTGCAGCCCTACTTTGAACTCCCACCCTGAGACCTGCCGTGACATCCCAGGGAGCTCTCTGCAGGTCACAGCAGTTCCGGGAACCTTCCCAGTGCAGGAAGGTTGGGAACACTTCCCGAGGTTTGCACACATGCTCTGACATGCCTAAAAAATGGTGTGGATCCTTCTGGATGTCTCACACTGACTCAGCAGCTGAAAGCTCAGCTTTCAGGGTTCCACCTGCAACGCCCCTGTCTAAGGGAGGGAGTTCTGTTGGCACCTCCAGTTGGTTTTTGGTGGAGCCGCCACAGTTCAAAGAACACCCAAAGACAAACTGGTGGAGGGATCTCCCTGCGTAGAGGTTCCAGAAGTTTCCGTATCCACGGACTTACCTTCAGTGCTGGTGGGAACGTTGCGATGCTCGGTGGGGGTTGAGTGAGGAGCCCTGGGATAGTTGAGCTTTTATACTGGTTGCATTGCGCTCCCGAGGGAAGTGAGACACCCTGAGGAATGCTGAGAGATTTATTGACAGAGCTTGGCCTCAGCTGCCTCCTTCCTTGACTCACTTGCAGCAGAGGTGATGCGAAGGAGGCGCATCAGCCCCGTTCTGTATCGTAGTCGCTAATTCCGCTTAATGATTCCCTTCCGGGAACCTCGCTCCGAATTTTCGGGACAAACGACATCTGGGGGTCTGTTTTGAGGGGAGGGCAATGTGTTTCTGCTGGGATGGAGCTCCCTGGGTGCTCAGGACAGAGTGGGGACTGAGCAGATGCCAAGTGGAGTGAGTTGGAGCCAGAAAGTGATGGAAGGACCAGGATAAAGGATGTGCTAGAGCAGAGTCCCAGAGAATTTTGGAGAATTCCCTCAAGGACTGGCAAGATGGGGAGTAGGAGCATGTCCATCCTGCTGGGAAAGGCCAGAGGTGCCGCCCCAATGGAGTTCCCTGCTGCCCAGATCTGTGTCAGAGGACGATGTGAGGGTGACAGTGACAAAGGGGATTTTTCCTCCAGTCTTTTGTGACCCCAAGGTGGAAGTGGCTGTTGGATTTCCATGGAAGTCTGTGCTCAGCTCCAGCTTCCAGGGGTCTCAGTCTCCAGGCTGGAGTGGGGAAAACCTTAGAATCCTTCTGTTTTCAAAGTTGCACTTGAAGGCCATCAAGACCTGACCCTTGAACACCAGGACGTTACTTCTACCTCAACAGGACCTCTTCCTGAGGGTCTTCAGTGGCCACCCCACCCACACCTGAGCAGGGGAGTCACCTGGATATGTTCCCTGCTGAAGGATGACAGTTTGTCAGCACAGCTGTCCCAGCACCAGCTCTGTGTCACGCGTGTTTGGAGCCTGACAGCAGCATCCGCCCTCCCAGGACACTGAGTAGAGGAAGGACTAATAGGGCTTTTGGCTGTGGGGATGAGTGACAGCAGCAGCAGGTCCCAGTTGTCACCACAAACGTGACTTTGAACATGCACACGCGACGCCCTTGGGATGGGGACAGGGCCACCAGCAATGGGGACACACGTGCAGGGGCTTCCTTTGTTCAGCTTTGGAGTTCCTCCGTGGCCTTATCTCTGTTCTCATCTCCAGATCTGAGGTGTCACCGCTGTTCTGGCTCCCAGCTCTGATGTGTGGGTGTTGTACTCCTGAGGATCTCAACACCTTGATCCCTTCCATGCCTTCAACCTGTAGGGACTTGCCCAGATTAGGATTTAGGATTAGCCAGACTCAGGATTAGCAGCTCATTGGCACAGAGGGACACCCAGCATGAGCAGCTCGTCTTGACCCAGGCATGAGGAAAGGTCGTGGAGGTTTTTGGAGGGGTGGTGAGAGGAGCTCCTGCAAACCACAGAGTGTGGAGAGCCCACGGTGGGACCCTTGGAAGCAATGGACCTGTAGCACATGGATTTGTTTGCCAGAGGTGTAGCAAAAACATGGCTGGAGCACAAGGTCAGCACTACCATATCCTCTCCAGATTAGGGAGATAAATTTTGGATACCTGTGTTGGGTAAAGGGAAATGGGGATGTAAAAGGCTTTGGGGCCATGTTCTCAGTTTTGTGATGCTCTGCTGGGCCCTTTTCCCCACAGTCCTGGAGCCCTTGGGAAGAGCTGGTGGGTCGTGGTGCCTCTTCATCTCCTCACTGCAAACACCTTGGTGGGTGGTTGATATGAGAGAGGACAAATCCCTAGCCAGATCCTACAGCACCCTCGATCCCTTTTCCCACCAGATTCCCTCAGGCACAGTGATGCTGACAGTGTGGGGCATGATACTGGAAAAGAACTCTCCAGTTTTCTCCAAAAGGCAGGAATTTGTCAGTCGTGATCCATCAAGAGTTTCATGGCTGATGATCCGTGTAATTCCTAATTTTGTTTCCTCCCTACCGGGTGTGTTTGTGAGGTGAACAAAAACCCTCTGGGCTTAAAGTTTACTGGACTCAAGACTAATCCCACCAGTTCCAAAGAGGACTTTGGGAGTCCTTTTTAAGAGGATTTTCCAGCTTTGAGAAGAAAGCCAACTGTCTCTGGGCTGCATCCAAAGCAGAGTGGGCAGGATGGTGAGGGAGGGATTTTTCTGCTCTGGTGAAATCCCACTGCGAATGCTGTGTCCAGTTCTGGTGTCCCCAACATAAGAAGGACATGGAATTATTGGAGCAAGTCCAGAGGAGGCCATGAAGTTGATAAGAGGAGCCCCACCCCTAGGAAGCTAGTCTGGGAGGGCTGGGAATGTTCAGCCTGGAGTAGAGGAAGTTGTTTGGAGACCCCAGAGCCCCTCCCAGGATCTGCAGGGGCTCCAGAGAAGCTGGAGGGATTTTTCCTCAGGGACTGCAGGGATAGGACACAGGGAATGGGTTCAGGATGAAAGAGGGGAAAATCAGGTTGGATATAGGAATGATCTGTTGATGAGTGCCTGCTCCAGCACTGGAGGCTGGAGAACATTTCTGAGCAGAATGTTTTGGATGTTTTACTCATTTTTTGGGAAGCAAACTGACAAAGGGGAAAAGCAACCTCACAAACCAGTTCTGTCCGTACACAGAAATCTTTATTTGCTGTCACATTTATGGCACAGAGGAGCCACCTGGGAGTTCACAGCACAGGGATGCAGCACCAAGGGAACACAAGGGATGGGGATGTGCTGGGGGAAGACTTGGAGGCCAAACACTCGTCTGTTCCCGATGAGAACCAGAGCTGCCCAAGGCTGTTACTTCTGCTGGCAGGGCCAGTGGGAGCTCTGCTTGGTCTGGTGGGACACCACGCTGGGGATGACAACGGGACATTTCTGCTGGGAGGAGCCTCCGCCGCCACCTCCAGAGCTGATGATGATGGTCTGGCCCGAGGAGCCACCACCAGATCCGCCACCGCAGCATCCAGAGGATCCTCCACCTCCTCCGCCTCCCATGATGATCTTCCCTCCTGAAGAGCCACCACCAGATCCCCCTCCGCAGCATCCGGAGGAGCCTCCTCCTCCACCGCCAGAGCTGATGATGATCTTCTGAGCTGATCCCCCACTGCCACCGCTGGATCCGCCACCGCAGCATCCGGAAGATCCTCCACCTCCCATCATGCTCTTTGAAGATCCACCACTGGATCCGCCACCGCAGCATCCGGAGGATCCACCACCACCTCCACCTCCCATGATGATCTTCATCCCAGAAGAGCCACCGCTGGATCCGCCACCGCAGCATCCAGAGGATCCACCGCCGCCTCCACCTCCCATCATGCTCTTTGAGGAACCACCACCGGATCCCCCTCCGCAGCATCCGGAGGAGCCTCCTCCTCCTCCTCCGCCACCAGAGCTGATAATGATCTTCTGGGCTGATCCTCCGGAGGATCCTCCACCGCAGCAGGATCCGCCTCCTCCCCCGCTGGAGGAGCCCTGGGACTGGTAACTGCCCCGGCAGCAGCAGCAGCAGCCGCAGCCGTGGCACCCGCTTTGTCTGGAGCACATCTTGGAGCAGTGACCCTGCAAGAGAAAGTTTTTTACTCCAGGGCAGCCACCAGTTCTCACAAGTATTTCCCAAGGCCTGTGACCCCACTCCAACCCAACACCACTTTGTTTTGTCAAGGATCATCTTTTAAAGATTTTTATCCCAAAGTTGTCCCATCTCCTTATCCCAAAGCCATTCCATCTCCATCTCAATGCTGATGAGAGACAATCTTCAGCAGCACGGGCTGATCCTGCTTTTTCTTGGTCTGGTGGGACCAAGGCATGCACAAGAGATTTAAATTCATCCCAGCAACTTCCCTGCCCTACTACCACCACCCACCAGATGTTTTTTTCCAAAACTTTTGCATTTTGGAAGCAGGAAAGGAAGAGAAGAATCCCTCTCTTGGGCAGACCTGGACTTACCCTTCTTGGCTGTGACCACGGACACCTCAGGGCAAAGCTGAGCGAATGAAGCACCCCAAGATCCACCAACTTTTATACCGTTTTTCCTGAGTGGGAAGTGAGGCATCCAAAGGAATGGTGATAGGTTTATTTACCAAACAGACTCTCCTCCTCCTTCCCACTTGTCCTGACTCACTGGATGCGGACGATGCCTCTCCCGTGCATCATTTCCTCGGTTGCCCTGCATCCACGGCAGATCCCACACGTGAGCTCGGCTCCCGCGGTTGAATTCCCAGGTAGGATTCTGGGGCTCCAGTAGGATTCTGGAGGTTGCCACCCTCCACTCCAGCCGGGAGACGCCGCTGGTGACCGACACCAGAAGGGGCTGGGGAGCCTCATTTGTTTGAGTGTTACACACTGGAGGAACAGGAGTGTAACACTGGTGGGGTGTCTGTGCAAGGCTGGGAGTTGGACTTTGTTGATCCTTGGGGGTCCCCTCCACCTCAGGATATCCTGTGACTCCACGATCCTGTGACTGTGATTTCCAGGGGAATAGGGGTGGGACTCATGTTTCTGGGGCACCACAGGAATCCCCCATGGCTGTGGGAGATTTCCCACCACAGCAGCAAAGGGTTGATGGGGATTTTTGTTTGATTCCCCCACTCAGGAGAGAGCCGAGCTCAGGGAGAATCCACCACTTCAAGTGATGGAGATGGAAGGGTACCGGATCCATCATCCCCCCTGTGCAGCAGCATCTCCATGGATATGGACCGAAAGGATTAATTCCTGCCTATTTTGGGGATGACTCTGGCATTTCTGAAGAAGCAACAAGATTTGAGGCTGTGCTGTGGCTCCTGCTGTCACCCTGAGAATTTCTGTAATTTGGATACTGTTTTTCTTGGTCCTGGGCCATTTCTGGGTGCAGGGATTTCTGACAGCATGGTTCCCACCCCTCTGAAGTGGGACCCCAGACTCTGGCTTTGCTCTGTGCCAGCAATGTCGGTGTTTGTGCAGTTCCCTGACACTGGAATTTTAGCACCCTTGATGACTTCCCATAATAAAATCCAGGAAACTCGGCTATTCCAGTGGCAGCACTGGCTGGAGGGGTTCATCTGGATGTGTTTTGAGGTGATTGCCTCACTGAGGTCCCCACGGGAGAGAGGGCAGAGGGTGGAGGGACAGGAGAAGCCGTTATGGCTGTGGGTCATTCCTGTTTCTCCTGGAACAATTCCAGGTGTCCGTCACCTGCCTCGTGTAGAACAATTCCGAGGTTTAATTCCCTTTCCCTGCTAATTGCCGTAGTAGACCACATCAAAGAGATTGCTCCCCACAGGGAAACTCCCTCTGAAGACTCACACCCGGAGCTGTTCTAGCCCTGTGGGAATGAGGAAATCCCCAGGTGTTCCAGCCTGAGCATCCCAGACCTTGGAAGGGCCTTGCTGGAGTCCTGGGCCTGCCTCTGATTCCACTGAGTGCTGGAAAAGTGTTGGAGAACTAATTTCTCTTCCACTTGTGAGAGCAACAGGAGCTTCTGCACCATCTCAGGAGAGGCCTGAGCTTCTCTCACCCCATAATTACACCTTGAAATCCTTTGTAACTGAATGTTGTCATCTTCTCTCTCTGAACCCACTCAGAACTTTCTTGGGCATCACCAGGATTTTGGTGAGAAAGAGACCTCAGTGATAAATTCTGTGGTACCTTCTCTGACAGGCTAAAGTTGGGGTCATCATCATCATCATCAAGACACCTGAGAATATTTAGTGAATCCAAAATCTCTTCTACCAGTATGGTTTCAGTGGAGTTTTGCTCTGGGGCTTTTTTGCAACAGCACTAGAATCAAACCAGGAATGGAAATAATGCAACCAGGGCCAGAAAATCCAACCACTCACACACGGAACTCTCTAGAACTGCAAGTTTTATTGTCTGGTGCAAGCACTTGAAAACTGAGGCAGGAACAGACACACGGAACAACCCTGGCTGGAATTACAGATTACACAACACCAGAGGTTCCCATCAGAACATTCCCAGGGGAAGGGAGAAGAGAACAACATAAATAATCTTAAATTTAATAGAGGAGGAAATGTCAGGCATCTTCATTTCTTGGGCTTCCTTGGTGGCAGAGTCCTTCTGGCAGCCACTACTTGCGCTTGGTCTGTGGTGGCCAGCAGATGGGCTGGGTCTGCTGCTGCATGGACATTCCTCCAGAGCTGGAGGAGCCACCTCCACCTCCTCCACCACCGCCCCCGATGATGATGACAGGACCTTGGCCCTGGTGGCCCGAGCCTCCTCCTCCTCCTCCTCCTCCACTGCCTCCCCCAATGCAGATGGGACCTTGGCCTTGGTGACCTGAGCCACCTCCTCCTCCTCCACCACCACCACCACTAATGATGATGGGACCTTGGCCCTGGTGGCCTGAGCCACCACCTCCTCCTCCTCCTCCTCCTCCACTGCCTCCCCCAATGCAGATGGGACCTTGACCTTGGTGACCTGAGCCACCTCCTCCTCCACCACCACCACCACTAATGATGATGGGACCTTGGCCCTGATGGCCTGAGCCACCACCTCCTCCTCCTCCTCCCATGCCACCCCCACCGATGCAGATGGGACCTTGGCCTTGGTGGCTTGAGCCACCACCACCTCCACCACTAATGATGATGGGACCCTGGCTTTGTTGACCACCACCACCTCCTCCTCCACTGCCACCTCCAATGCAGATAGGACCTTGGCCTTGTTGCCCTGAACCTCCTCCACCTCCTCCTCCTCCTCCCTTGCCACTACCACCTCCTCCACTAATGATGATGGGACCTTGGCCTGAACCACCACCACATCCACCTCCTCCTCCACCTCCTCCTCCTCCTCCCTTGCCACTACCACCTCCTCCACTAATGATGATGGGACCTTGGCCTGAGCCACCACCACCACCACATCCACCTCCACCTCCTCCTCCTCCTCCCTTGCCACCACCACCTCCTCCACTAATGATGATGGGACCTTGGCCTGAGCCACCACCACCTCCTCCTCCTCCCTTGCCACCACCACCTCCTCCACTAATGATGATGGGACCTTGGCTTTGTTGCCCACCACCGCCGCCTCCTCCTCCACCACTTCCCCCTCCAATGCAGATGGGACCTTGGCCCTGGTGACCACCGCCACCTCCACCTCCACCTCCACCACCACCGCTGCCTCCGCCAATGATGATGATTCCTTTGCCCTCCTGGCCACCTCCACCACCACCACCACCACCTCCTCCATCTATGCAGATGGGACCTTGGCTTTGCTGGCCACCACCTCCACCACCACCACCGCCTCCTCCACCTATGCAGATGGGACCTTGGCTTTGCTGGCCACCGCCACCACCACCTCCTCCTCCTCCCCCTCCGATGCAGATGGGTACGTGGCTCTGGTGGTCAGAACCCCCTCCTCCGCCGCCTCCACCCCCTCCAATAATGATGGGACCTTGGCTTTGTTGCCCTGAGCCCCCTCCGCCTCCTCCTCCTCCTCCTCCAATAATGCAGATGGATCCTTGGCTCTGCTGTCCGCCGCCTCCTCCTCCTCCTCCACCTCCTCCTCCTCCACCTCCACAGGAGGTTGATGGCATGTGAGTCTGATAAATTATCCCACCACCGCCACCGCTGCCACCGCCGCCACCGCCGCAGCAGCCGCCTCCTCCTCCTCCTCCGTGGCAGGATGATCCCTGGCTCTGGTATCCTCCTCCACCGCTGCTGTGGCAGCATCCTCCTCCACCTCCTCCATGGTGACAGCAGCAGCCGCAGCCGCCACCGCCGCCGTGGCACCCTCCGGACTGCTGGGACATTCCTTGGCCGTCGCCCTTCTGCTGGTGGGACCCCATGGTCTGTGTGATGGGAGTCCTGCAGGAGAGACAGAAACCAGGCCTGATCACTTCCAGAGGGAGGGAAAGCTGTGCTACTGGGCCACCCCATTGCCTTCCAACAGGGAATTGTCTTCCCTTTTTGCTCCGTCCGATGCCTCTGACTGATGCAAAGATTGTCAATTTAAGGAGTTAATGAATTAAACTGAAAACCCATGAAGTTTTTAGCTTATTCCATCTACATAACCTCCTTATCCAGATATAACTGTTTGTTGGGTTTTTTTTGTCTAGGACAAAAATCATTCCTTAGTAATTCCCTCTTGCAGCAGGTGTGTCACTGCAAGAGGCACACGAGGCCATGGTACCCCAGAATTACACTCATCCAAATGTGGTTTGGGAATTGTGAAAGGGCTGCAATGCTCGGGGACAGGGATTAATATTCCCTGACCACAGGAAAGAGCTCGGCTCGTCATTTGCATAACAATAACTCCATTGCACTTTGAAATTCTTCAATCCCGCTTTCAAAGGAGCTCAGTGTTTCATTTCCCCTCCAGAAGGAGAAGGAAGAAGAACAGCCTGTGGAAAAGTTGTCAGAGATGCAAAAGAAGGGGGGGAATAAAAGCCCAAAACTCCAGCAGCTCCAGGGCAGCACTTGCAGGGTTTGATGTGCATCTGTCCCTGAGGGATGCTCTGAAGTTTGAGCTCTTCTTTAGCACTTAATCCCCACCCCAGTCACGTCCTTGTCTGTCGGCAGCAGGAACTGATGTTCCTGTGAAGGGAAGGGACCGCTCTTAAAGGAAAAGATCAGCAGGATCTGGTGTCCAAACCTCCAGGAAATGAAGTGCTCCTCAAGAAATGCTCCTCAATCAGTGCTCCTCAAGAAATGAAGTGCTGAAAAGAAACCCCTTCCCCACCCAGATAAAAGAGGAAAGAGCCCCACTTTGTGTTTCTGTTCCCTTGTTTCCCACTCTTTGTGGAGTACCTGCAAACCCTCTTTTTCCTGCCCTTTCCCTCAAGGTTTGTTTTCCAGGAATATTCAAGGGTTGTATGTGTGTGTGGTGGCACCATGCAGTGCTGGGCCCAGAGAAATCCAAGGGGCTCCAAACCCCAGATTTTCCATGTCCCAGCTCACTCCTTTTCCTGTGTGGTTACACAATCCCTGAACTGGTAGGAAAAAACCAAAAAATTACAGCAAATAAAGAGGAATTTTTGAACCATGAGACCCAAAAGCCACATTTAACCCCACATTTCCACTTTAGCATTCCAAGCCTAATCAGCCAAATTAATTTCCATCAATAGCATGGAATCTCTTACCGTGTCCCACGGCACGAACCAGTGGAAAGGAGTCAACGGGACTGAGGGAACGTGGTATGGGAGAACTTTTATATAGGATCTGGTCCTCCTCTTGGAAAGAAACAATGATTGATTTATTTACAGCCCAGCCCCGACAGCCCACTTACCTCGCATAATCTCGGGCTCAGTCATTGCAGAGATCGCTATCGCCCTTCCTTCCACCACCTCTTTTGTTGTTGGCGGTGTTAAAATTATTGGATGGCTCCACCTACTCTGAGCAAAGTGAGGAAACACCACAAACCAGCCACATTTTCAGCATAAAGAAGTGATTTTTGATTTTTTGTCCCTCTCTAGAAGAGTGCAGCATTCCAGAGAGGAAACCTGGGGTGGTTTTTGTCTTTATGGACGTGGGGAATTTATTCCTCATTCTAGAAAATATTTCTGAGCTGCCAGAGGTGGCCCTGGCGTGTCATTAGGGTGTGATGCAACCCAGGCTGTGGATTATATGTTCCTAATGACACCCACGTTATTGCCAGGGACACGTTGGGCTCCGATGAGTCCGAGGAGCTGCAGCTCCCCAAAAACACAACAAATGCCTCCAGAGCCAGAGGTTGGAGTGATGCAAATCTGGGAGGCTCTGGGTGATTTACAGCCCTTGGAGGGTTTGACCTACAGAGAAGTGGAGGGAAGAAGCCCAAAGAAGCCCAAAGAAGGGGGCAATGGTCCTTGGGGAGATTTGGAGAAAGGCTGAGGGAGTTGGGGCTGTTCAGCCTTGAGGAAAGGAAGCTTTGGGGTGACCTCATTGTGGCCTTCCAGGACCTGAAGGGGCTACAAGAAACATAGGGAGAGATTTTTACGAGAATTTGGAGGGACAGGAGAAGGGGGAACGGGTTAAAACTTGAAAGAGGGGAAATTTTGGGTGGATATGGGGAAGAAACTGTTCCCTGTGAGGGTGGTGAGGCCCTCACCCCTGAACTGCAGGGGAACCCACTCTGCATAGAGTTTGCTCCCACTTTTCCTGCTTTTCTTCTGCCAACCTGGAATTGTTCCAGACAGCAGCAGGAAGTTCCAGACAGCAAAACTCTCCAGCTCCAGGCGAGCTCCAAAGTGCCAGAGTTGGGAGGATCTTTCACTCAGATGGAGCTGATTGAGGCAACGGGAAGTTGATTTATTATTTCAGGGCTGTTCTTGGCGCCAGAGCCGCAGGCTGTGCCACCCAGGTGCCACCTTCCTGCCCAAATCCTGCCCAAATCCTGCCCTGGAGCATGAGGCTGCTCAGCCTTGCCTCAGTTTTATCTCGTCCTCCCCAAATGCCACCACAGGACCTGGCTGGAGGTGACACCACCATGGGTGGCACAAGACAAGGGGGTCCCTCCCCAGGGCTGTGTTGGGGGCTCTCATCTGAATGGGATTTTATGGGATTTTTGTTATAAGAAGTCCCCAAATATAAACATATATTAAAAATATGAACATTTTAATATAATATATATTAAAATATTAACTCTCTCTATATATAATTAACATTTTTTATTCTGAAAACTTCTAGAAGTGTCTTCTCCACGTCACTCCCAAGGGATGCTCTCACACACCTGGCAGTTGGAGGATCAAGAGGTGAGTGGGTAAAGCCAAATACCCACCAAAATAGTTCAATAACAACATTTAAAAAATAATCAATAATTAATTGCTCTATTCAGTAAATAAACAGAGCAAAAAAGTGAAATAAAATAAAAGTCACCTCCCCTTCCCACCCAACCTCTCCTGAAATTTGTATTTCCCACAAAACCGAGGGAAAAATTAATTTTAATTGAATTTAAATTTAAATTTAAATTTAAATTCAGGAACATCCAGCTCCCAATGGAAATGTCCAGGCCCCTCCATGGACTGGGAGGAAAGTGGGGCAGGGAAGGGAGAGGTGAAGGGATCCTGTGCAGGTCTGGAATCAGATGAAGGGCTGTGGTTGCAGAACATCCTTGGCATATCTAGAGCAGCTTGTTTATCTCTGCTGCTGGGATCCAGGGCACTCAGGATGCAGCTGCCAGGGTCCAGCACATTCTGGCACACAAAAAATGAATCTGGATTTCTGGGAGCATTTCTCCTGATTTCTGGGAGCCATTCTTTTGATTTCTGGGTGCATTTCTCATGATTTCTTAGAGTAATTTTCCTGATTTCTGGGTGCATTTATCCTGGTTTCTGGGTGCATTTCTCCTGATTTCTGGTTGCAATTTTCCTGATTTCTGGGAGGAATTATCCTGATTTCTGGGAGCCATTCTCCTGATTTCAACACCTGCTGTGATTTATATCTCCCTGCCAAGGAATTTCGACATGGCTGATGAGGTTTGTGTACCCCAACCAGGGCAACTTTCCCCAATAATTAATTGCCAGTGGTTTTGGCAGTGGAACAGTCAATTGTCCAGCTGTGCCTTACTTCCCTAATTTCACTTTTATTTGGTCCCTGCACTTTGTCACCACCATTTAAGCCTTGGCCACACCCTGGCTTCCATTTTCTTCTTCCCCCCATGCTGGTTCCTCATTCTTCCGAGGCTCGTTGGGAAATCCTTGGAGCTTCGCTGGGAATTTGGGAGCTGGGGAATGGGATGAGCTGGGCCTGCCCTTGGCATGGCCCAAAGCAAAGCTCAGCTTAACACAACCCTGCCTGGCTTTAAATCACAGAGGCTTCAGCCCAGGAATGGCCTGGGGGTCAAAATGTTTCCGATGAATTCTGGCAAATTCCTCCAAAGCTTGGAGGATCGGGAGGTTGATGAAGGGGATTGGAGCCTGTTCCCAATGGATCCAGGCTGGGAATGTTGGGAACCACAGATCCCTTTCCAGGGTCTGCAGGGGCTCCAGGGAAGCTGGAGAGGGACTTTTCCTCCTGAACTGCATGGGCAGGACACAGGGAATGAGTTCACACTGAAAGAGGGGAAATTTAAGGTGGGAATTGTTCCCTGTGAGGGTGGGAAGGACCTGGCCCAGGTTATTTAATGGATTTCCCATCCCTGGAAGTGTTCCAGGCCAGACTGGAGGGGGCTTGGAGCCACCTGGGCTAGTGGGAGGTGTCCCAATGTGGTCAAACAGAAATGATCGCTTTTAAATAACTGAAATTTCCAAAGAAATGGAAGAACATTTCAGAAATAAATTAAATCTGTGACTTTCTGGCAAACCAAGACCTGGAGCTGAGCCTGACAGAGGGCAGACACTGGCGGCAGATGAAACAAAAAGGAGGAGAAGTCAAAATTGAGCAAGAGCCCCGCTCCCTCAGAGGTGCAGATCCCTTATCGTACCCACGGTCTCATCATAGGAGGGTTTGGTAATGGCAGCAAAATTGGGGCCACTTCCTTCCTGCACACACCAACCTTCATCCCATTTTGGTTGTGTCATCCCAGCTGCCATCCAATTATCCTTGGAGCTGGACTTGCCACCATGGTGGTGACCAGAGAGAGCCCCAAGAGTTTCACCCACCACCTCCTCGGGTGGGAAAATGTCGCAGTTGAGGTGGAGATAACACAAAGCAACACTCTCCATTTTCAGAAGGCTTCAAACTATTCTAGCATGAATGCTTTTTATACATTCTTACAAAGCTCATAAATTTACATATGTTGGTCACAAGAGACAAACAGTTTTAGGTTTCTCTTATTTCTCCTTCTTTCTTTCTTGGTTTTTGTGTCAAGGACCTTGGTAGGAAATTCTTTGAGGAGTAAACATGGATCCTCTTCTCAAACTTCTCTTTGGCGCACAGAAGTCACTCTAAAACCTCTCCCACATGAAAATAACATTTCCTTCTGCTTCCACTTGAGGAATGAGCCACGGGAGGGTCCCACACCTACCCTGGAGTCCTGTGGGGTGAGTGAGGCACCAGCTCAGCGCCAAACTTCCTGTGTTGATAAGGGCACTCATCTGGAGGTGACTGATCCATCAGCTCGGGGACACCTCCATGGCTTTGGGGACAGGACACCTGACAGGATGTCCTGAGAATCAGCTGCCAATGCCCAACCCACTGGCACAGCGGGGAAGGAATATTTTTGGTTTTAATGGTGCTTTTTTTTCAGTTTTTCAGATTTTAGTTTTAATTGTTCCTGGGCTGGGGCAGCATGAGGAGAGCCAGGCCTGCCTGGCATTTTATTTGCACAGCAGGATCCCCTCCCAGCAGGAATTCTTCTGTCTCCCAGTACCCTGGGCTAGGAAAAGCTGTCCTTGGGTGGGACGAGGTGATTTTTGAGGTTCTTTCTAACCCAAACCATTCTGAGGCTCTGTAATTTTGACATTTCAAGGCGTCCCCAGAGGGAAGAGCATCCACCATGAAGGGAGGGAAATAAATCCTTGTGGTTTTGTCTTGGGTCACTCCCAGCAGCTCCAAACATTGGAGTGAGTTTTTATTTGATCTTTATTTGCTCCAAACCCTTTTTTCTTCACCCCCCAGGAGTTTTCCAGAGTCCCTCCTGGGCATTTTTCCATTCTCTTTTCTCTCCACCACGGAGCTGAAGCATTTCTGGGATGCCAGGAGGGCTTGTTGGCCAAGCCTGTCATTGTCACCCAGACACCAGCGTCACTGCCAGCCCCATTCCAGCATCCACCAGGGATCCATGGGGACAGGGCAGGACAAACTCCTCGGGAAGAGGGAGCTGCTCATGCCCTGGCCAGTTTAGCCGCATTGCTTCCTATTTTTGAGGATCCACCCAGCTCTTTACTGGGTCATCTGCCCAGTTTTTTCCCTGTGACACTGAGGCAGCTTCCTCCCCTTGTTGTTCAGAAAATTACAGTCATCAAATGGAAAGTCTTAATTGCTCCATTCATTATCCTCGGGAGTCATATCCGACTGTTAATTTATTTTGCCTGGGAACTCCCCAAAGGCTTCACAAGGTTTTTGGCCTAAATCAGGATTAGCTGCTCTGGGGACAGTTGGAGGAAGGAATGTCACCAACACAGGGCAGCCTCTCAGTGTCACCAGCTCCTGGCACCACTGGAGCCACCAAAACCAACCCAAATTTTCAGCTGCCAGCTCTGGAGTGGGGAGAACCCTCGCTGTGATTTTTGGGCATGTTGCAGCCTTTCCCCCTCACCGACAGCTGATTTTTGGTCACTTCCATGAGGATTTCAGTAGGGGACAGGAAAACACAAACTATTTTGTGGGACACATCTGAAATACAGTGTTTTGTGTGGGGTAGAGACATCTGGAAGTCTCCTTATCCTCTTTCCAAGGGCCTGGTGGGACAGGACAAGGGGGAATGGCTTCAGATGGACAGAGAAAAGCTGGTGTGACAGGACAAGGGGGAATGGATTCAGATGGACAGAGAGAACGTTCAGATGGGATTTTGGGAAGGAATCCTTATTGTGAGGGCGGGGAGGCCCTGGCACAAGTGGTCCAGAGAAGTTTTGGATGCTTCTGGGTCCTTGGAAGTGCCCAAGACCAGGTTGGATGGGGCTGGGAGCAGCCTGGGATTGTGGGAATTATCTGGGTCCTTGGAAGTGCCCAAGACCAGGTTGGATGGGGCTGGGAGCAGCCTGGGATGGTGGGAATTGTCTGTGCCCATGGCAGGGGCGGGATGAGCTTCCAGCCCCTTCCAACTCAAACCATTCCATGATTCCACCACCCTTAGGACTCACATTTCAGTGCCAGCATCCTCCCAGGTCCTCCTGGTGGAACTGGAGCTGCAGCACAGCCAGGTGAGCCCAGCCCTGCTCACTCCTCATCCCATCAGCACCACCCAGAGAGAGCTCGGGGAAGTTGGGATGGACAGGGAGAGACAGCTCAGAAAAACAGCAAATCCCATTATATTCTATTCTATATTCTATATTCTATATTCTATATTCTATATTCTATATTCTATATTCTATATTCTATACTCTATATTCTATAATCTTCTATCTTCTATCGTCTATAGTCTATAGTCTATATTCTATATTTTCTACAGTCTATAGTCTATATTATATCTATCATATAATATATATTATATATTATATTATATCTATTATATATTTTTTGCTTAATTAAGAAATAGTCAGCTTCTAATTGTGAGGGTGTGAATTATAACATCTCTGTTATCTCACCCTTCACATGAGACTGAAAGCGGAATAAAAATTTTTTAAAAGCCTCTCAGTTGCCTCATCTCTGGATGAGAAAAGTGTTTAATCTGACATTTGTGCTCCTTTCCAGAGCAAGAACCACCCCAGAGGAGTCCCGGGGAGCCTGGACCTGCTTTTCCAGCTCTCCACACAGGATGGGCCCTGCTCCATCCCTTTATCACAGCGGCATCAGCAGGGCAGCAATTTGGGATTTCCACACCGCTCCTCCTCCACCTTCCCCACCCAGAGCCGGTCTGAGCTCCTAAAATCCCTCGGAGTGTCCCAAGTAATTTATGTTTGTGTGGGATTTTTTTTGTTTGTGGAGTGGTTAGTGTTTTTTTTTGAAGTAACTCTGTCCCTCTGTCTGTCCCTCTGTCTGTCTGGCTCCTCCTCCCAGGGCGGGATCTGGACTGGAATCAGCAGAGCTCGTTATGCAGCAGTTAATTACCGGCACCCCTGGTAATTATAATAAATATATAATATATAATATATAATATACAATATATTATATATATTATATACTATATACTATATTATATATAGTATATTATATATAATAGATAGTCTATATTATCTGTTCTATATTAATATAATTGTGTATTATATTAATATATAATATAATAATAACTAATGTAACTAATATAGTATATTATAATTAATAGTTCATCCCAAGTGCCTCCGGCCGCCCGGGGAATGAGTGGGATGAGTCAGGAGGGAACATTCCAGAGGCTCGGCGCCCGCACGGCCACAGGAGGGTGCTCCAAGACCATCCATGGAGGACACCACGAGAAGCTCGCATCCCAACCCTGGACTGGCCGCGACCCCATGGTTGATGTAAAATGGGGATTTTCAGCTCTGAATCACGTGAAAAGGGAGAGAAAAACCCCCCAATTTATAAACAAATAATTCCATGCAGCAGGGGTTTTGTTGGGGGTGTTGGGGATGTGCCGGAGAGAATGAAATAATGCAAAGCACGGAGCAAATTCTCTGGCTTGCAGCTGATACGTCTCAGGTGGATATTTCATGCATTTCATGTATTTATTGTATCTGAGGAGTTTTTATTGTTATATTTAAGGAGTAAATGCTTTGAGAGTGATTTGCTTGACATAAGACCCTCTCTTTACTAGAAAGTCAAGTCCTGGTTTTCACCATTGTAATTTTTTTTCCTGTTTGTTTTGTATAGAATTAAAATCCCCAAATCCCTGAGGTTGGAAAATCCCTCCCAGACCATCAACTCCGACTTGAGCCCCATTGCCACCTGGCATTGAGTCCTTGGACACCTCCAGGGATGTGACTCTACCACCTCCCCCATCAATAAAATGCAATTTCTTTACAAATTTCCCTCTGAAACAAAGTTGGAAGCAGAAAAATAAAATTTTATTTTTAGCAGCATTGGCAGGGGGAGCCCTTTGGTGGCACTGGGGCCACCTGGAGGCAGTGTCATCCATGTGGGTGGCTGAGCCCACATCTCCTTCACACGGCCACTGGAATCTCCTCGTGCCACAGAGACCGGAGAAAAGAGGAGAAGAAAAGGAGCTGCAAGACCCCAAAATCTAATACAGGGAATTCATGGAGAGGATGAAACAAGGACTGGGTCCCAAAGGTGCCAGAAGGTTCCTAAAAAGTGCCAGAAGGTTCCCAATGGTTCCCATTGGTTCCTAAAAGAACCAGACGGTTCCCAAAGGTTCCAGAAGGTTCTTAAAGGTGCCAGAAGGTTCCTAAAGGTTCCAGGAGATTTCCAAAGGCTCCAGAAGGTTCCTAAAAGAGCCAGAAGGTTCCCAAAGGTTCCCAAAGGTTCCTGATGGTTCCAGAAGGTTCCCCATGGTTCCAGAAGGTTCCCAATGGTCCCAGAAGGTTTCCAAAAGTG
Organism: Passer montanus; assembly: GCF_014805655.1. Classification (NCBI taxonomy): domain Eukaryota; kingdom Metazoa; phylum Chordata; class Aves; order Passeriformes; family Passeridae; genus Passer; species Passer montanus. Next base: position 245,965 of record NW_024366692.1, on the reverse strand, counting down.
CTCAGGAGTGGTTTCAACAGAAGGAGCGTGGTGTTCCCAGGAGCTGCCCCTCAGTGCTGGATGTCCTCCTGCTCTTCACGCCCTGGCCGTGCCGCGGGCGCCTGGAGAGGTTTTACTGCTGGCAGTTGTACTGGTAACTGTTGGACCACTGGTAGGAGTAGGGGCAGGAGCGCTCCTGGCACGCGGGGGCCGGGGCGCACACCTGGGGACACCTGAGCACGCCCTGCCCGCAGCGGGGCACACCCAGCTCCCGGCCCTGCACCAGGAGCTGCGGGAAGGGCGCGGGGCAGGAATCCAGGCACCGGGAGCTGCTGCAGGACGAGGAGGAGGAGGAGGAGTGCCCTTCCACCACGCGCATCTCCACGCAGCTCGGCCGGCAGGGGCTGGCCAGGGTTTTCTTCACCGTGCAGACCTTGGGCACCACAGGGGTGCAGGGTGAGCAGGGGTCGCAGGGCAGCAGCCCGGAGGTGTGGCACTGCTGGGGGAAGGTGGTCACGGAGGTCTGCATCCCGCTGGGGATGAAGCACTGCTGCTTGTACTGGTAGCCGTAGTAGGACATGGCTCCGGGGATCCTGGAAAATACAGGAAGGAGCTGAAGGAATTCCCTGCTGGGTTCTAAACAGGAGCTCTCAGCCCTCAGCTCTCCACCCAAATTCACTTTTTCCTAAAAAACTCCTCCACAGCTCCAGCTGTTGAGGGGAGCAAGGAGCTGTAATCCCAGGGAAAATGGGAATTTTAGGAGGTTCTCAGTTCTTTAGGAGAAGAACTCTCATTTATTTCTTTTCCACGTGCCTCACCTGACACTGGAATTTCTTTCTGCCAGCAGAAGGAAAAACAAAGGAAGGAAACGCCCTTGGACCTCCTGCGATGTCCTGGACCCCTCCTCTCATCCCAGGGTGCTCCAAGCCGTGTCCAGCCTAGTTTTGGCCACTTCCAGGGATGGAGAATCCTTCGAATCACCTGAGCTGGGCCTCCCCACAGGGATCAATTCCTTCCTAAAATCCTGCCCAAATTCCCCCTCTGTCACCCTGATCCCATTCCCTGTGTCCTGTCCCTGAAGTTCCTGAGGAAAAGTCCCTCTCCAGCTTCCCTGGATCCCCTGCAGATCATGGGGGGGCTCTGGAGTCTCCACAGGCTCAACATTCCCAACATTCCCAGCCTAGCAAAGACTGATTCAAACTTGGATAATTATCACTACTGAAACAAGTGGCCTCTAATAAAGGAGATATCTATAACTCAATTTTAACAAAGAAAATTAAGAATGTGGATCCAAGAAGAAGGCAAAGAAAGCTCACATCCCAAATGGGGTGAGGTTCTGTAAATCCCAGGCTCAACTTTAAACCCATTTTTCTGTCTCTGCCTTAAAAAAAGCCAGCAACAAACCCAGGAAAGAACCTTTAACTGTAACAACCCTCTTCATTCCCAGTGTCAGGGCATTCCAGATTCCAGTTCCGAGTCCCAGCAGAATGGTGTTTTCTTAGGTGTAGAAATAGGGAAACAACTTACCGAGCTCACGGTGGAGAGTAAGGACTGGATGGAAGGCTTGGAAATGGGGGTTTTTATATGGAGTTTTTATAGTCCTTCAGGCTTCATGGAAAACCTGAGCCACAGAGTGCCAAATCCTAATAAACCACAGCAGGGAATTTGTTCACATGCAACTTTTCCACTGGCTGTAATTATTTTACTCACTTGGGCTTGTTAACGTATTGTTATCCCAAATCCCGCGAAAAACACCTCACACCCTGCAGGTTCTTTCCATTTTAAAGCTTTACAGGAGAAGGAAAAGCCGCCTTTTATCCTGCTGACCTCATTAGGAACCTGAAGAAATCCATCCCTCTCCTCCTAAAGCTCCTTTTGTGGGAGTGACCACAGGGAAGCAGCACTGGGGGAGTGTGAATTGATTGGGGTCATCCCAATGGCTCTGGGACCATCCCAACAGCTCTAGGACCATCCCAATGGCTCTGGGGTCATCCCAACGGCTCTAGGACCATCCCAATGGCTTTGGGGTCATCCCAATGGCTCTAGGACCATCCCAATGGCTCTGGGGTCATCCCAACAGCTCTAGGACCATCCCAACCACTCTGGGGTCATCCCAATGGATCTGGAATCATCCCAACAGCTTTGGGACCATCCCAACAGCTCAGCTTTGTACTGAGACCCTGGCTCTGGCCCCGTGCCTTGCTCTGGGCCCTCGGATGGGATCCTGCTGCCGATGTGTGATGTCATTAGGGTAATTAGCAGCCTTTGATGTGCCGGGACGCGGCTGTGAAATTGGCTCTGTGCTGGCGTTGCTCGTAATGGGGCTGAGCCGCACTGGCTTGGCTCGTGTCAGACATTAATGAGCGTTTCTGAGGGGTTTATGAGGTCCTGTTATGAAGGTGTTGTTTAATGTTCTGCTGCGGCTTCATGTGCGGGTAAACACCGGGATGAGCCAGCTCAGCACCTCCAGAGTGTCTTCATTAATCAGGAGCGTCTTAATTTATCACCAGAGTGTCTTCATTTATCACTAAAATGTCCTCATGTATCAGCAGGGCAAAGCTGAGTATTTGGGGTGAGAACAGGCTCTGATAAAGGTGTTTTTTCCCTTTTCCAGATCAGAGCATCCCCTGAAAAAACAGCCCAGCTGGACGTGGTGGTTTAGCTGTGGTTTTATGGAATTAGTAAATGCACCACATGTTTGTGTGTTCGAAAGGGGAGCAGAGTCATCAGGGAATTGTGTGGGGGTCTGGGTGGGAAGGACCTTCAAGAACACCTCATTCCACCCCTGCCACAGGCACATGGGAGGTGGAATTGTCTCTCCAAACTCCTGACAGGAGGTTTGGAGCCCCCATCCCTGGAGGTGTCTGAGGAATCCCCAGACGTTGGTCTGGGTGACCAGGTGGGGTTGGACACAGCTTGGACTCAATGACCTTGGAGCTCATTTCCAACCCCAGGGGTTCTGGGATTCTGTTTTTGGTGTTCCATTGCTCTCAGGGATAGGTTGGATCCCTGGTCCCTGTTTTTCTGAACACTTCACCCACACTGGTGTCCTCAGGGCTCAGATCCCCCTCCACCCTTTCAGTGATTTTTTTGTGTTTTGCATCTTTATCTTTAGAAGAGCTGAAATTGGATCCTTCAGCCTGCGTGAGCTGGAAAATCGAGCTGACACTGCTGTGTTATGCTCCTCACTCAGGTGCTGAGTTTTGGCCACGTGTCACCTGTTGATTCATCACTTTTATTTCCTGGTTGTGCCTGAGCTGTTACAACTCTGTTAACAATGGTACAGTGACAACATCAGGGCACTAATGAGCTTTGATGGTGTGTTTGGAAACACCTGTAGAAAGCCTTGACATGATTCTTGTCAGGGTTAATGTTTATGTTCACAGAAATCCACCCTGCAGTGACAGGAGCCTCGAGCAGAGGGAACAAATCCCAGCCCTGTGGATTCCTCCCACGCTGGAGTAAAGATCTGGACTTTTCATTATTAACAAATCCCTAAGATAAGAGTTAACATCTAGCTTAATCTTCAGCTGGCTGAAACCAGTAATTAGGTATTAATTCCAATGTTTTTGACTTTGGGGATGAATTACTGGCCAGTTTAATCTGAGGTGAAGGTGGATGTTGCAACCCCCATGGTTGTCTTCCATTATTGTTGGTGTCCCACCCCTGGAAGTGTCCAAGGCCAGGATGGACAGGGCTTGGAGTAACCTGGGACACTGGAAGGGGGAATGGGATGGTCTCGGAAGTCTCTTCCAACCCAAGGGAGAAGACTTTGAGGAGAGTTTTAATAAAAGAGCAGAAGTAGGAAAATAGTTTTGTTTTTTTAACCCAATGGGAACCAGAACGGGGCAGTTGCTGAGGGTGGGAGTGTCCATCCAGCTCACACTGGTGCCACCCTCGGCATCTGTCCCAGAGCCTCCTCCTCAGGTTTAGCAGGATGATAACCCCAGCCAGCAGGGATTCATCAGCAGCTGGGATTCCAGAGGCGTCTCCCATTTGTTGTTCCCAACGTCAGCTGTTCCAGCACCTTCAGGTGCCCTTTGGTCAGAGAAGTGACTCCATGGAAAAAATGCCTGACGAGGTCTTGCCTCGGTCACACCCCATTTATGGCTTTTCTTGCCATTCTCCAAATCCAGTCATGATTTGTGGTTTCGAAAATGTTGGGTTTTTAACGTGATATTAAGTGTGGTCTTGCCTTTCTTTCTGTTTTATTGTTCAAATGTGTAAATTGGGTACTCAGTGTCAGGTTGAAAGAGATGTCCTGATTTATTTGGGTCTATAACTATAAAGTTCAGGATTTTTGCAGTGTGCCAGAGCTTTGATCAGACTTTTTATCAGTCTAAAGAACCCAGAACACAGGTTATTAATCTTTCATCAAATATTTCACTCAAGAACCCAGAACTCCAGTTTATCCCTCACTTTTTCAGCTCTTCCTGGGCTCAGTCAAAGATATTTTTATCCAGAAAAATGGCTGGTTCCCCCCTGCCAAGGAATGAGTCCAGTCATGGAGAAGATCAAGCCTAAACCCCATAAATATTTTCCCTTTGAGATGCAGAGACAAAGAATCCCCTCCCTATAAAGCTGAAATTGCAGAGTGGGGAAGGCACTAAAGGACAGGTCATGCAGGACACAAGGGCAAACCAGTAATTAGCAAGAGTGATTTATCTAAAACAATTGGCATCCGTTAACAAAGCTGGATCTGGAAACAATCGTGGTTAGTAATTGATTAGGAAGTTCTGCATGTGGGTGATTCACGTGCTGGGCACTTTGAGGCTGGGTATAAAAGTGCTCGACCTCACATCTCACATCATCACTTCTCTTGTCTCACTCTCTGGTGCTGTAGGTAAGTGAATTCCTGAATTCCTGAACTCCTGAGCTCCTGAATTCCTCCTCTAACCAAACCATCGAGTGTGGTTTTGGGATCAGGCTGATATTCTCCTGGTGGGAACCACTGGTTGTGGCATTTGGTGCTGTGGTCTGGTTGGGAAGGTGGGGGTTGATCACAGGCTGGACTCAGTGATCCTGGAGGGATTTTCCGACCTCAGCCACTCTGGGATTGTGTAAATGAATCCATTTGTAACTTCTCAGCCAGTGAAAAATGCAGATCTGGATAAGATCTAAGTAATATTCCATGAATATTCCATTTGTGTTCAGTGCACAGTTCAGGGATGTATTTTGGGTGCTGAGCTATCAGAATTCTCCTTGTCCCTTGATCCTCTTCATAGCCTTTTATCCTCATGTTTGATCATGAAACTGATGTGAATTTTGTTTTATTTTCCTGCTCTTTCTTGCCCACAGATCCCCACCCCTGAGCCATGGTTCACTCCCTGAGCCCCTGCACTGACGGCAGTGCCTCCCCCTGCGGCGTGGCCGTGCCCCAGCCCGTGGCTGACTCCTGCAACGAGCCCTGTGTCCGGCAGTGCCCCGACTCCACGGTGGTCATTTACCCTCCTCCCGTGGTCATCACCTTCCCTGGGCCCATCCTCAGCACCTTCCCACAGCAGAGCGTCGTGGGCTCCGAGGGAGTCCCTGAAGTCGGAGCCGGTGTCGGAGCCGCTGTCGGGGCTGGTGTCGGAGTCGGTGTTGGAGCTGTTGTTGGGGGTGCTTTTGGTGCTGCCCGAACCCCTGGAGCTTCCCAAGTTTATGGTGGGGCCAGGTGGGGCCGGGGGTACCCAGTGGGCAGCTGCAGACCCTGCTGCTAAGGCCAAGACGTGGCGGCTGGACGAGGGTGACCGGCAGGACGCGGCTCCATGGCCGAGCCCTGGGGCATGGCGATCAGGGAGAGCTGAGCATTTGGGGTGGCATTAAAACCATCTGTGGATGTTTGAACGCCTCAAAAATCCGTTTCCATCCTTCTACCCTTCCTGGTTTTCCTTCTCTAAAGCTTTCCTCTCTTTCCAAGCACTCTGTTCTCAAAGCTATGGGCTGTTCCTGGTTCCTTGGGGGCTTGGTGGGATCTTTGTGGCTTCCCGCTGAAAGTAGGTTTAGATTAGGGAGAAATTAGGATTTTAGATTTTTAACATTTAGATTTTAGGGAGAAATTAGGAGGGAATTCTTGCTTGTGAGGACCTGGCACAGGTTGCCCAGGGAAGCTGTGGCTGCCTCATCCTTCTGGAAGATTCCAAGGCCAGGTTGTATGGGGCTCTGAGCAACCTGGGATAGTGGAAGGTTCCCTGCCCATGGCAGGGGTGGGACTGAATCATCTTTAAAATCTCACCCAAACCATTCTGTGCTTCTGTGACTGTGGCAATGTCAAGGATCTGGTCAGAGACTCCCTTCAGATCCATTTCTAAGCCCTTTCCATGGCTACTGACGGATAAAAACGGTTCTTCAGCGCAGAACATTCCCTGCTCTGCTGCCGTGCTGTGTGACCAGGGCTAGCTACCACCACAGGAGGAGCAGTCCCAGACATTCCCTGAGTCACCCCACATCAAACCACGGCTTGTGGGCGATTTGTAACCTGTGCTGTGTCTCACTTGTTCTTCCTCATTAAACCAGACGTTGCAGCAGGTTATTGGCGTGTGGGTGTCTCTGTGTGTCCCCTGTCCTTGTCCTACTGCATCAACCCCATCTGGTCACCAGGAGAGTGAAATTCATGAGGGATCTGGCCAAGGTCTGTGGGTGTTCTCCTTTGCACAGCCACAGCTGTCCCTTCCTTCCCCATATTCCCAGTTTCTGTGGAGATTTTTGCTCAGTATTGGCTTTCCTGGCTCCTGTTCCTGGTGTCCTGGGGATCCTGGCAGTGGCAGGAGCAGAGCACAGGGTTGGAAAACTCTCCAGGATCCCCGAGTCCAAGCTGTGCCTGATCCCCACCTGGTCACCCAGACCAATGTCCAGTCCTTCCTCAGACACCTCCAGGCGTGGCCACTCCAAACCTCCCTGAGCACCTTCCAAGGCCTGGCCACCCTTTCCAGGAGGAATTTCCACAGATTTCCCACCCTGAGCTTCCCTGGCACAGCTCGAGGCTATTCCCTCTTGTCCTGTCCCTGTTCCCTGGGATCAGATTCCAAATCCTCCCTGGCAGATCCCAAATTCCCCCTGGATCCCCCTTTTGTCCAGGCTGAGCCCCCCCAGCTCCCTCAGGATCCTCCATTCCCTTTTCCAGCTGCTCCAGCCCCATTCCCATCCCTGGACACTCTCCTTTTCAATAACCAGGATAACCTGGACATGATGCGGATGCTCCCTCATAGAATTGGAGATTTCTTTGGGAATAAATTGATAATAAATCTTTCCTCAGCTCTCCTGGCCGTGTTTGAAATGTTATGTAGCGTGTGAGGAACAGCGCCAGTGTCTTTAAGGATTGCAGGGTGACGTCGGAATGTGGGATTATTCCAGGGTAGTCACTCTTTGGGGAATTATTATCCTCATGTGGAAGGAAAACAAAGTTGCCCAGGCACTGTAATAATGTGTAATTAATGTTGGCGCACTCTGGAGCAGGTGATTAAACCAGATTCTCCCCGACCACATAATCCTTACAAAAGAGAAATCCCTCAAACCTCAAAAGCCAGGGAAAAATCCCCCAAACCTCAAAAGTCTTTGTTGTTGGGAATATTTGGGAATGAGCTGCAGTTTGTTTACACCTCTCAAGATGCTCTTTCATGGCCTAAATTGAGATCTGCATTTACCACAAACCAGAAAAATCAGTGAAATTATGGAATTCTGCCAGTAGGTTTTGGTAGAACTATATTTGATACATTTTTAGTCCTGTTGCTGTATAAGCCCTTGGTGTGAAATGTCCTTCCAGAGGATGAAAGATATTGGGTGTCTCACTGAGAAGATTCAATGCCTTTTTAAGATGGAAGCATTTGCTCATATCTCTTAGGTTCATTATTGAGCCAATTATTCAGTTTAATGATAATTATGAGCTAACAATATCAATTTAATTATGGCAAATTTTACCCTTTCCCTCCCCCTGTTCCATGCCCCACTTTCCCATCTCCTAAAATGCTGCACTCTTTAACAAATAATTTGAAAATTTTGTCCAGTTTGGGCGATCATCAGGTGCCCAACTTCTCATTTGGGACAGGTTTAGTCTTTAGGGAAGATCCTCAGCCTTGCAGGGAATCTTGGTGCTGGAGGCAGCTCCTGTGGCATTAGATGTTCCCAGGGGAATATTTAAATGGATAATTCCCCAGTGAATACATTCCCGAGTTGGAATGGAATGACAGGAGTTGGTTTCCAGTTATTTAAATTACCCGGCTGTTGCCTGTTATGATAATATCGCAGCCAGGCCGCAAGTTCCTCTCACCATCCCACTTTTCCTGAGCCTCGGGACACGAAAGAATTCAGGTTTTAGGATCTGGGAGAGATCAAGGAAGCTGTGGTGGAGCTGATGGTCGGGAACTGGAGCAACAGGAAAGGGGGAATCGGTTCAGACCGAAAGAGGGGAAATTTAGGTTGGATATTGGGAAGGAGTTCTTCCATGTGAGGTCCTGGCACTGGATATTCCATGGATTCCCCACCCCCTGGAAGCATCCCAGGCCAGCTTGGAGCCATCTGGGATGGGATGATTTTTAAGGTCTCTTCACCCACCCAGAACAGGTGTAGGAGAAACTCAAATTTTCCTGAGGTATCAGGACAGATCCATGGAAAACGAGCTTTGGTGTTGTCAGCAGGGAGACCCTGGGAGGGATCTGGGCTGCAATTCCAGGGTGATCTGGAACTTCCTGACTTCTCCTGATGAGCTGGAATGAACAGGTGAGGAAACGTCCCGTCCCTGTTTGGTGACTCCTGCAACAGGAGCATCTGGGGTGAGGAATTTGGCACTCCAGTGTCTCCAGAAGGTTGACCTGCAGCAGAGGAGGAGATCCTGGAGGAGCCCTGGATCCCTGGAGCTGAGGGACGCCCTCAGAGCTGTGACATTCAAAGCAGGAAGAGGAAGTGAGGGGGGAGCCAGGTGGCTCCAGGTCAGCGTTGTGGCGGGAGGTGACGGCAGGTGACAGGGCTGGGACTGGCAGGAAATCACCACCTGTGTGTCCTGTCCCCAGGGAAAGTGCCTTGGGAATGATCCGAGGGGGAATTCAGAAGGCAAGGACATCATAAACAGTGCTGTGCCGGCAAACTTGGGCAGGGGTGGAGGTTAAATGGGACCAAAGGACGCAGAATTTCACCCAAATCTTTGGCTTCCTGGGTTTTATTCCATCTCCTCTCCTGTGCAAGGCTGTCCAAACCCTTCCCCGCTCTCAGTGCAGGCAGGAGAAGCCTTTGTGTGCCAGAGGCGTCCCAGGGAGATAAGCTGAGCTTACCAAGACTCCACCATTTGCTAATGCTTTCCCCGGGGAACCCAGCCCATTTCGCTGCTGACAGCAGAAGGGTTGCAAAACCTCTCTTAAAGGCTTTGCCACTTTCAAAGGGCTGCTCTGATTTACTGGGGCCATGCTCTGCTTGGGGAGAGACTCCTCCCTGACCCCCTCCCTTCCTGGGGCACCCCCAGCTGGGGCTGTCCTCTCAAATTGGGGCACTGAGGAATCAGAGCAGACCTCGCTCTTGGCTGGGGCTGCTCCTGCCCAGACACGGAAATGGAGCTCTGGAGCTCATCTCTGCTCCTTGGAACTGGCTCCAGGTCAGAGTTTTGGGAAATCAGTGACACCATGGAAAGAAATGGATGTTGGGCTGGAGGATCAACATTTCTGCTGACTGGCCCTGGTTTACTGCCCATGGAATGGCTTCTCCGACCTCCTCCCTTAATTATTTTCGTGAACCTTTGCTCTGAGAGCTGGAAAATGCAGAAATGCTTCTGCAGGAGGCCACCATGGCAAAAGGAAGGGTGGCCATGGCGATCTCTGGGAAATCAGCCCAGAGGTGACCCCTCACAGTCACTCCTGCAATAACATTTGTGACTCCTGCTGAGCTCTTTGATGTGGAACTGGGCTCACGGGGGATCCAGGCAGCTCTGCCTGGGCTCTGCTTGTTGAAACACCTATAATCTTTGTATTCTAAATCTAAATCATCTTTAGTATGCAAAACCAAAATAATTTTTAATATTCTACATCTAAATAATCCTTTGTATTTGAAGCCCAAATAATTTTTAACATTCTAAATCTAAATAATCCTTAGTATTTGAAATCTAAATACTCTTAATTATTCTAAATCAAAATAATCTTTAATATTTCAGACCTAAATAATCTTTAGCTTTCTAAATCTAAATAATCTTTAATATTTTAGGCCTAGATCATCTTTACCATGCCAAACCCAATCTAGTGCTCCTGCGGGGGCATGGCAGGGGCTGGCAGGAGCTCCCTGAAGAACCGGCTGATCCATCTGCACAGGAGCTGAACCCTCCAGCAGCTAGCCATGGCTTGGCTGCCTTTGGTCTTTTCTCTTGGGTGGTTTTAACCTTGAGCGTCACCGATCTCCCTCCTTGGACAACCACAAGATTCCCCTTCAATCTCTCGTTTTTGTGATTTATTGCCCAAACACAATCTGCAGCTTTGCTCCAGGAGTCTCTCTGGGGGCAAAATCAACCAAGAGATGCCTCTTTCTGTTGAAATATTTGGGTAAACCCAAAGTCAGGGGTTAGTTAAGGTTTCTCCTTCTGCTGGGGGAAATGAGTCAAGGCAGGAGCCATTGAGATGAAAATGTGGTGACAGTCCCTAACATCCGGAGTCTGGACTGCCCTCTCATTGCAGGGCTCCTGAGGGTGGCTGGGGGTCCCCTTAAAGTCCCCAGACAAAAACAGAGCAGACATTTGATGCTTCTACCAGAGTAATTTTAATGGAAATTAAGATCCTACAGAGGGTTACATGGAGTGTCCTACACAGCCTGGCACCCACACATCCCCCAGCGTCGGAGGCGTGAGCACTTGGCATTCCTCAGCACCAGAACTGAAGCCATGAATCCATGTCCTGAATTCCATCCCATGGGCGCTATCCCCTCTGAGAACAGCTCAGAGCGTTCTGTCCCCAAACTGAACGGAGAAAGGGAGACTTAATCCCAGGTTTCCGAAGTTACCCAAGTTACCCACACACCCCAGGAGCCCGGAGAGCCCCTCAATCCTCCCTGAGAGCTTCCCAACAATGTCCCCATTGAGGTTGGCGTAGACGATCCCATGGATGTTCCCAGAGGGGTGGAAGAAATTCCCTACGTTCCTGAAGCCGGACGGGGGCACATCGTGGCACTGGTCCCGGTAGAAGCTGAAGGAACGCCTGGGCCGGAAGCTGGAGCTGCCAAAGCCACCAAAGTTGTCATTGCCAGCCTGGGCGCAGCACGCGTTGTCACAGCACTCCTTGAAGGAATTCATCCTTGTTGATTTGGAGAGCCTGGAACACACACCCAGAAACAAAATTTATGGGCTGCTGAGGGCAGAGCAAAGGCTCCGACTCGGTCCCTCCTGTGCATCGGTTTCACCCTCCTAATTAACTTGTTTATTTTTTTAATCTCCTCAATCCCAAACAACGTTGCTTTTTTTGCCCCGTCAACATTTGGAAACTGCTGACTAAACGTAGCAAATGAAGGTTTTGCTAGCTGAGAGCTGACCTTTCCCGCCCCAGAAATCAGAGAAATGTAATAAATGAAAGAAAAATGCAGTGAATGTAGCCCAGAACTGAAAATTACTTTTTACTACAAGATTGTGGTAGCAAATTTCCAGTTTTCAGCATCTTTAAGCCTAACACTAAAAAAGCACAGGAAAGAAGAGCAAAAAGTTTTGAGTGGAGCAATTCCTTGAGATTGCAGGGAATTTTGTGCTTGGCGTTGGCTCCAAAATAACAAGAAATTTCCTACATAACGTCTGTACCTGCATATAGATACAAGTTTGTAATTCTGTGTTATATAAATATATGCAGACACAGCAGTACCTATTAAATAAATAAATAAATAAATAAGCACTATAAATTTTATATATATTCATATTCATATCCATATTAATATATATATATATAAAAATTTACTTATAAAGAAATATTTGGAGAAACATGCACAGGAGAATAGAGCCAGTACAGACCTCTGCTTCACGGGGAGAAGTTGAGACGAGAAGTGGAGAAGAGCGGATGACTTTTTGGAGTTGGGGGTCCGCTTTAATACCATCCAAAGTGTGTCATCCCACCCCTTATTCCTCCAACCTACGTCACAACCATTTTAATATTTTCCGTGCTTGGCGTCGCCACGTCAACGTAAACCCTTTAGAATTTCTTTAAAGCATTTCTAGGAAAATTGCCCTGAATTCCTTGTGGCCAAATGGGAAGATAGTTGAGGAGATATTTATTAATTTGGGAAAATATTCAGATTATTAAGGCTGTGGCCTCGTAGGTGGTCCATCAGCTTGGCTTTGGCGCCTCCGGTGCCGCTCGCGGAGGACGAAGTGAGAGGTTTTTCTTTGGTGTGCTGAGGATTGAGGAGCCTCCACTCAGCATCTCCATGACTTTCCTGGTAGAGATCTCTCACTAGGTTTGTACCCCAGCTTCTCCAACAACAACCCAAAGACATTTTCCAACCATCTTGTGGGGGTTTGCAAATATTCCTTCCTATTTTAAGTGGATTTTTGGGGTACTTTTTGACTTTCATAGAAGAGCATCACCTTACTATGGTTCAGGAAGCAGAGACCTTGAAGTGTGACCATATTATTAAATCTGGAGGTGTCTTTCGGTGGCAAACTATTAATATTTAAATCCAGCAACACTTTGCAAATTGAAAACATTAATGAGTGTTTATGAAGTGCTTTGGTATTCAAAATTTGGAGGAAGCCTCAACATCCTGCTTGCTCATTATTACGCTTATTTTATATTCAAATTAATGCCAGAAATTAGGTGAAGGTCACCCAAGGAGCTCTGCCCTAAACTCCAGGGTTCCTCCCTATCGCAACTTCTACACGTGTTGATTCTTTTGGAAAAAATACCAGCAGTGTTCTTTAGTGTTCATTTAATGCTCTTTTAGTGCTAATCCTGATAATTTCTTTATTTCCAGATCAAATTGAGGCTTGAATTCTCCACTGTGCTTGGCTGAACTGGGGTCAAACCCTCCAGTGAAATGCAGAAAACGCAGTTGGATTTTTGTTAAAAACATTCTTCCTGCTCCTGCAACAGCATGGCTTTGATTCAGGAGAACTTTGGAATTGAGATTTATTTATAGTTCTATTCCTTTCTCCTGAAGTTGATGAGGTTTAATGCAAAATCCCTACATTTACATTTCCTTTAGATAAAACCCCATGGTGCATCTTTCTACTGAACACAAATGCTTTCAAACATGTGGGAAAGTTTTCCTTTTTTTACTGTAAATTTCTCTCTCTCCAATGACCTTGAGAAATCAGAAATGACTTTTCTATAATACAAAAAAATTTTTGGATTTGACAACGGAGGCAATAAAATGGTATCAGGAATGTTGCTGGCCCAGAAAACGTTAAGATGAAAGAAACCTGTAATATATGGGACATACGGGAACACACTAATAATCCCAAACAATGAGGAAAATTACATTAATTGAAGATATGACGTGTACAGGCAAATTTGTTTGCCAACCAGTAGGGATCCAAACCTTTTGAATCCACAGGGCGTCTGAGATAAGCCAGGAGGGCAAAGCTGGAGTATAAAAAGGGCTTGGAGCTCAGGGCTCCTCATCAGCTCTCCTGCCTTCTCCTCCCGGTGAACTCGGTAAGCTTTTCCTCCTTTCTTCCCCTGGACTGGGAATTTTCCTTTCAGAATTTCTGTTGGGGTTGTGGCTCCTCTGAACTGTCAGGATTTGCTGTTCCTTTTACTTGGGCTTGCTGGGTTCAATTTTAAAGCTTAGAGTGGAACTTTCCTGGTCCTGTTGGTACCTGGGTTCCCTGAAAAGGGATTTTCAGGACAGCAGAGGTAGGAAAGGGTTTCTCCACTGTGACTCTTGGTGGGTTTTTCCTTAAATCTCCTATTTGAAGCAGGATTTTGGCTCTGTATGTCCACACAGATGTTCTCATGTGTGTCCACACTCTGTGGTTTCTTCTGTGGGCTCTCAGCATTTTCAGGTGCAAATTAAATTGGATGGAAAGCACTGAAATGGGTCTTAGGGTGATGGACCTGAAACCTGAGGGGTGTTATCACAGGAAAATTCTGGGAAGACTTCCCTGATGGAGCCAGGAATGCAGAGCTCCGTGAAAAGCTGATATCCTAAAAGAAAATTAGGGTTGCCAATTCCTAACCAGGTTCCCTCAGAAAAAACCCTGAATCAGCAGCAAGGTTTTCATCTATGGCCAGTGATTCCTTCATCAGGGGTTCTACCAATCCCAGGAGCACAGAAATAGTTTAATACTAATATATTGAATCTACATTAATATAGAATATAAAATAATTTAAAGGCAGTGGGTAGATGAGCAGATTAAACAAATGGGGTGTAAGGAGGAGCTGAGGTCATAGCTTTTCCTCTGCCCTTGTTCTCACGGGACCGGTGAGGAAGATTTTGGGCTCTGAGGTTGCTGCTACTCCTTGGAGTACTTACTACTCTTCCTTTCCTCCCTGTCACAGGTTTTACCTCCATCTCCCAAAGATGACTTTCCTCCAAGGCCAGTGCGACGACGACTGCTTCTCCTCCTGCAACTACGGGGGCCTCTACGGCTACCGGGGCTACGACTGCGGGAGCCCCTGCGGCTACCGGAGCTATGGGGGCCTCTACGGCTCCCGCGGCCTCTACGGCTTCGGGGACCGCTACGGCTGCGGCAGCTTGTATGGCTACCGGGGCATCTTCGGCTCCGGGGACTGCTACGGCTCCGGGGGGCTCTACGGGGGCTACCGGGGCTTCTACGGCTCTGGGGACTGCTATGGATACCCCGGGTTCTACTCCAGCCGCTACGGGTACCCCTTTGGCTCCCGCTACGGCCAGAGGTTCGGCTTCGGGGGCTGCTACAGCTGCTAAAGCCAGAGGGAGCGACCCTGAAACCCAGCCCGGGTTTGGTGGGATTGATGGAGAGTCCAGCAGTGGAGGCCATGGCTGGGCAGAGTTTTGGGGACAAGAGGCAAGGCCGGGGTGCTCTGAGAGCTCTGTGCTGCTGCTGAAGGGCTGGCGGTGATTCGCCTTCATCCCGCTGCCCCAGCTCTCCTCTCGACCCAGACCTTCTCCTCAATCCTCCAAGCAAACCAAACTCCGTGTTTTTGGCAGTGCTGGACAAAAAGTTCCTTCTGACTGGATGATGTGGGTGTCATGTGACTTTTGGGAGTGTGGTCTTTCCATTCTGTATCCCTTTAAAGTTATCTCTGCCTTTCATTCCTATTAAAGATTTTTTTCTGCATCAATTCAGCATTTCTGGGTCTATTTGTCATTAAGTTTCTCAAACAGCTTGAAGTCTTTGGTATCCAAAATCCTGAGGAAGCCTTAGCATCCTGTTTGCTCTTTTTAATGCTTATTTTAAATTCAAATGAATGCCAGAAATTGAGAGGAGGACATACGAATATGAAATCCTTCACAGCAAAGGGATTGGGAGACAAAATTATGAACTCAATCCTGTGTCCAGTTCTGGGCCTCTCATGCCAAGATGGACATTGAGGAGCAGGAGCATGTCTGGATAAGGGAATGGAGGTGAAGCAACTGGAAAATGGAATGGAGGATCCTGAGGGAGCTGGGGAGGCTGAGCCTGGAGAAAAGGGGATCCATGGGGAATTTCGGGCTCTTCCAGTGGGAATTTTGGGAATTTTGGGATTGTGGTGTCCCAGGGAACAGGGACAGGACAAAAGAGTAAGATGGTGGCTTTGCTTGTGTGGATGTTGGCCTGGAAAACTCAAACCACTCTCTTGATCTTCCACACAGAACAGAAGAAAATCCATTTCAGCTGAATAAAATCCATTTTTACATGTGGAGTTGCAATAACACAGTAAATCCAAGGACAAGAAGCCAGAAAGTTGGGGGGGGGGGGGGGGGGGGGGGGGGGGGGAGTGGTGTGGTAGGTAAATACTCCTAAACACAAAAAAACTGATTGAAATGTCCTCATTCTTCCTGGGCAGCCCCTTCCAAGACCTGACCAGGAGGAAATTTCTCCTCGTGTCTAACCTGAGCCTCTCCTGGCAGAGCATGAGGCCATTTCCCCTTGTTCTGTCCCTGTTTCCTGGGATCAGATCCCGAATCCTCCCTGGCAGATCCAAAATTCCCCCTGGATCCCCCTTTTCTCCAGGCTGAGCCTTCCTCAGGAATCTCCATTCCATTCTCCAGCTGCTCCAGCCCCGTTCCCTTCCCCTGAAGTTCTCCAGCCCCTCAATGCCCCCTTGCCAGGAGGGGCCCAGAGCTGGACACGGATTCAAGTCCAGAAAGTCCCTTCAGAATTCCACAGCTCGCAGAATATCCACCCAAACCAAGGACACAGGCAAGAAAACAACTGAATCTCCAGAGGATGTTTTTTTCAAATGCAGAAAGTATTTAATAGAACAAGAAAAAGAGCTGGCACAGACACAGAAAGATTATAGTTTTGGGATGCTGGAGGCAGCTCCGGGAGATGAGTCACGGCTCTCCAGAACATTCCTTTTTGCTGAAGTTGTGTTGTTCATCCTTCAGGTCCTCGTAAATGCAGATCAAAGGCGAGACAGCTGTAACGCTCCCTCACCCAGGGCTGCAGCGCCGTGCTGGAAGTGCTTATTGAAAATGCAGATGACACCAAATCTAATTTCACAGAGGTCCTCCAGCCCCATTGCAGCAGCTCCGAGAAGTTTCACATGAATTGCAGATCGCCCCTCCCGTTGCTGAAGGGGCCGTGGGAGGGTTTAAATGCAGAATATCAGGAGAGTTGAGAAAGGCAGGAAGAAGGAGACAGACAGAACAACAAAATAGAAATTCCAAGAGGTTTCAGAGCACAGCAAAGCCCCCACTCGCCGTGACTTCACCGTGGGGGCTCCACGCTTGTGCAAACATCAACAGCGGGCTCATCCGTTCGTCTTCCGTGGGTGCGGGTCCGTTCGCGGGGATTTTCCCCGGGCTCAGCAGCAGGGGTAGCAGCAGGAGTAGGAGCAGCACGAGGGGTAGTAGTAGCGCGTGGTGCAGCGCCGGGAGGTGCAGCAGCTGCCGTAGGAGCGGCGGCAGCAGCTCAGCGTGCGGGAGATGCAGGGGTTGCAGCTGTAGGTGCGGGTGCAGGTGCGGTAGCAGGGGGAGCAGCACAGGGTGTAGCAGCACGGGGAGTAGCAGCACGGGGAGTAGCAGCAGGACATCTTGGGGTGAGGGGGTGGAGGTGATCCTGGGACAGGGCGGCAGAAAAAGGGGAGAAAATGGGTTTGTAAGGGCAGAGTAGTGGTGTGGGAGTGGTGTGGTTGGTGGAAATGTTGGGTGAATCCCTCAGGTTTGCGTGGGATTTTCATGTCATAGATCCCCAGAATCCCAAGATCCTAGAACTCCAGGACCTCAGGATCCCAGAATTCCAGAACACCAGGATCCCAGAACCCCAGAATCCCAGGATTCCAGAACCCCAGGATCCCAAGATCATTGAGGTTGTAAAAGACCTCCAAGATCAAGTCAAACCCCATCCTTTCCAGAACCCCAGGATCCCAAGATCATTGAGGTTGTAAAAGACCTCCAAGATCAAGTCCAACCCCATCCTAGAGCACTGAGTGCCACATCCAGTCCTTCCTTGGGTTGGGGACTCCAAACTTCCCTTCCAAATCCTGAAAACCCGGTGGAAATGTTGGGTGAATCCCTCAGGTTTGCGTGGGATTTTCATGTCATAGATCCCCAGAATCCCAAGATCCTAGAACTCCAGGACCTCAGGATCCCAGAATTCCAGAACACCAGGATCCCAGAACCCCAGAATCCCAGGATTCCAGAACCCCAGGATCCCAAGATCATTGAGGTTGTAAAAGACCTCCAAGATCAAGTCAAACCCCATCCTAGAGCACTGAGTGCCATGTCCAGTCCTTCCTTGCAATGGGGACTCCAAACCTCCCCTCCAAATCCTGAAAACCCTTTCCAAGAAAAGAAAATCTTCCTGAAGAAGGGATTTGTTTGGGTGCAGGCTCCCAGGACAGGCAGCTGAGGTAAATCCCATCTCAATGACGGAGTCCCAGTGTCTGACTCGAATCCCTCCCAGCATTTTCTGGAGTTCTTGGAAACGCACAACGCAAGGAGTTCATTAAGTCTCCAGCCTCCCTGTCTGCTTTTAATCTTGGCACATAAACAATTCCTTCTCCTGGGCAACACCGGCTTTGTTAGTGCCAGTTCTAGCAAGGACGCTCTGCTGGACAGAGAAGGTTTAAACCCTGCAGCTCAGAGCTGCCCCAGGGACATCAGTGGGACAAAAACAATTCCTGGGACTTTTCCATATTCCCCATTGCAACATCCCCCCACAAAGACCCATTTCCTCCTTGCACAACCACTCTGCCTGGGCCTGAAAATTCCAGGTGTCACCACTGGAAAAAAAGAAACCCATAACTTCTAACTCAGCTTCCCATCTTTCCCATTCCATGGGAATGTCCATGCATTGATCCCCCCAGATTAAAAGCATCCAGAAGAAAACACCCATGAGCAAAGGATTTCCCCCCAAATTCAAGGATTCTCCAGGAGAAGAGGAGCTGGACTTACCGAGTTTGATGGGAAGAGCAAACCAAGAGGAGCCGTGTGAGGAGCACCGGGGTTGGGAGCACTTTTATATTCCCATTGTGGAGGTCGGAGCAGTTCCCCGAGAGCTCCCCTTAGTCACGGGACAAATTTGGGAAGTACATCAGCAGCCCAATTGCTATAATTGTTTTCCTCCGCATTTAGGACAATTTTGGAATTCCTGGGGCTGGGCACTGTGATTACAGCCTGGGAGATTCTTTCATCTCCAGACTTTCCAGGACAGAGGGATTTCTGGGAAAGCACCCAGAGGACAACTGGGAATGTGGCTGGAGGCTACACAGAAAAGCTCCAGCCCCAATTCCTGGTCAGCTGGGAGCCCATGGATTGGTTCTTTACCTCGTGGCCCCACCAGGGAGGTGGGCACTGCACATTTTGGTGACGTGAAACAGCCGGGGAGCGGAGGAGAATTACCCCAAGCACTCCAGGATTTCCGTCACAATTAATGACAGGCGTTCCATTGATTCTTTGAGATTCTTCTCCTGCCTATAATTTGTCCTAGGAGAGGTGCAGGCCAAGGCATGGGATCAATTAAAGCAGCATCTGAGAAATGTGGTTAATTTTTATGGTGTGAGGGTTTTGGATTTTTTTTTAGTTTTTTTCCTAGATGAAATTATTAGAAAAACTTGCTTGAGCCGTGTCTTGTGATATCATTCACGTGTCAGATATTTATGGGGTTTATATATGGCATCCATGGGCATGAGCTGGCCAGAATTCCTCCCTGTCCTGGGCTGCATCCATGGGCAGGGGGGTGAGGAAGGGGCTTCTCCTGCTCTGCTCTCTCTGATGGGATCCCACCAGGAATTCTGTGCCAGGTTCTGTTGTGCCCAAACTAAAAGGGACCTGGAATTGTTGGAGCAAGCCCAGAGGAGACCACGAAGTTGATAAAGAGACTGGAGCCCCTCCCCGATGGATCCAGGCTGGAATGATGGAAATATTAGGAATGTTGGGAATGTGGAGACCCCAGAGCCCCTCCCAGGATCTGCAGGGGCTCCAGGGAAGCTGGAGAAGGATTTTTCCTCAGGAACTGCAGGGACAGAACACAGGGAATGGGGTCAGGAGGGGATTTGGGTGGGATTTTGGGAAGGAATTGTTCCCTATGAGGGTCCCAGGTTATTCCATAGATTTCCCATCCTGGGAGTGTCCAAAACCAGGCTGGACAGGGCTTGGAGCAACCTGGAACAGTGGGATATGTGGTCCTTCCAACCCAACCCAGTCCATGGTTCCATATCCATAATAATGAACCAAATATCTTCTCTTTTACCTTAAAAGAAACCCAACTTTTGGGGTCCTCCTCATCTTTAGGGATGAAATCCAGGTCTCCAAAACTCATAGGAGTTAAAATTATCAAATTATTTTCCTGCCTCAAGTGGGCTGGAGAGCACAAAGAGTTGGACATTCCCCTTGGCAGGGATTTTCCTGAGGCAGGAATTGCTCCCCTACCTGCTGTGGTGGCATTTTCCAGCTGGATCTCTGACACTCCGCTCCAGGGGACGCAGGAATTAGAAATAAATATAAATAATTTAAAGAAAGAAAAACCTCCCTTGCCCCCCGGGGCTCCCTTCCCCGCTCTGCTTGTGATACTCGAGGAATTTAAACCGGGAGGGTTGAAATACTCCAAACATTGCCAAAGGAACTCTAATGACTGTTTTGGGAGGGCGCTGATACCAGAAATTCTGATGAGGCTCAGCACTTCCCAATGTCTGTCATTATCCTAATTTAATATGCAAATGAGGCTTGGCTCACTGCGGGGGAAGGTCATACAGGGAGGTATTTGCTGAATTTTAAAAAAAGCCTCTTGATTTGTGCTGAGAAGGTTGAAAATCAGCGTTAATAAGATTTGCTGTGAAATAATTTTATCATTTTAACTCCTATAAATTCCCTTGTCTCTTCTGAAATCTGGATTTCATCACGAAAGCTGAGGAGGAGCCAAAAAGGTTTTTAAGACAAAAAAATTGTGGGTTTTTTTGTATTGCCAGGTTGGGCTGAGAATAGATTAATTACCCCTGATGTAGAGGAAACCAATTATTTTAATTGAAGGTGTGACATGGGCAAATAAATTTAATTTTGTTGCTGTTTACATTGGTCAGATAATTTCTGAGTGACCAAAGCACCTCCCAAAGGGCTGAGGGACACTGAAAGGCCAGGAATTGCCCTGGGAAGTTCAGCAAATGCAGGACATGTTCCAAAGTCCCTTCAATGATCCAAATTAATGCAAAATTTGGGTGTCCTGAACCCTGAAAATGTGAAATTTCTGCAGAAGCAGGAATTCACTTCCGTGCCTAAAAACACAGGGAAGAACTTAAGAAAGAGTTCGATCATTAGGTGGGAATCTAATTTATAGAACCTTTAGTTAATTAGGGAAAGATGGAGTGAAATTCCAGGGGCATAATAAATGGAGGTATTTAATGAAGGGCTCTGATTCATAGGATGGGTTAAAACCTGCTCACCCCCAGGAAACTTCAGTGTTTTATTTTTTTTTTTAATATTCTATACAAAATTTAAGCCTGAACATTTTGAAAAAATGCATTCTGAAAATACAAATAAATTCCAATTGCTTTCAGACTCTGCAACAGGAAATTTTATTTCCTACTCTGCCAGTCCCTAGCTCCTTTTAAACTTTTAAACTAAATTCATGCCTAAACCAGAGCAAGTTTAAATAAGAAATTGATCCCTTCAGCTGCTGAATTTGCATGTCCTGACCAGCGGAGGGAAACGTTGATTTGCATTTTTACTCTGTTTTATCAGATCTGAACTCCAGCAGAAAAGGAAAAGCTGGAATTCCGGGATCCCGGGGGTTGGAAAAGCCCTCCAGGATCAAATCCAAGCTGTGCTTCATCACCCGGAGTTACAGGAATTCCTCAGACACCTCCAGGGATGGGGATCCACCCCTCCCCGAGCCCCTTCCCAAGGCCTGGCCGCCCTTTCCAGGAGGAATTTTCCCAAATTTCCCACCCTGGCACAGCTCGAGGGGGAGCAGAGCTGGAGCTCCCGTCAGGGATTTGGGGATTGGGGGATTTGGGGATTTAGGGATTTGTGGGAGAGGTTTTAGAGCAACTTTTGTGAGCCAAAGAGGAGTTTGAGAAGAGGATCCATGTTCACCCCTGAAAGGATTTCCTATTGAGGTCCTTGACACAGAAACCAAGAAAGAAGGAGAAATAAGAGAAAGCTGCAACTGCCACTTCCAATATGCATTTTGTTTTTCTCTAGTGAACAACAAGTGTAAATTTATGAGTTTTGTAAGAATGTACAGAAAGCATTCATGCTAAAATAAAATCGGGTTTGAAGCCTTCTGAAAATGGAGTGTTGCTTTGTATTTTATCTCTGTCTCAACTACAACGGGGATTTGGGGATTTGGGAAGGGAATTCCACCTCCCACCTGCACTCTGGGGCTGTGGGGAGACAATTCCTGCTGGAAATCCCTTCCAAAACTGGATCTTCCTGCTGGGCAGAATGTGGGCTGGAAATGTCACCGGCGAGTCTTGATTAATTTTTCTTAAATCTTCACATTTTTCAGCTGGTGCTTTGGAAACAGGAATGTGTTTGGTGGAACAGGGGCAGAGTTGGGACATGGCAAATGAATTTTGGAGCAGACAGAAATCGAGTTGCTCCGTGTGCCCTCTGTCCCCTCAGATTCTGCTAAAAACCACAGATCTGAGAAACTGGTGCCACTTTTAAATTTTTTTTCTATGTGTGTCAAGTAAATAATTAGCAAAGTCAAATATAATATTAAAAAGAACATTAGAACACAACCCAAGGCAGCAGCGTGATGCAAGATCTTTTAATGAGAGTAAGAAGTTACAGTTTGTAGTAGCACAGGAGGCTCACACCGTCATACACCGAGGAGTAGCTACACCCCCGAGCAGAGGTTTGGGGAGTAAAGGTGTTGTAGGAGAGGAGCAGAGCTGTCAGCACAGCCAGACGAGGCTCCCGCTCCTTGCGACAAACAAAAACCTCATCCTGAAAGACTGAGAAAGAACAGCAAAAAAAGTGAATTAATCAGAATAACAGCGGGCATGGAAGAGATCCCAAACCCTCAGGGATCCACAGCCGCTTCCATTGGAGCTGAGCAGGAGCAAAATCCACCCAAGAGCAAAATCCACCCAGGAGCAAAATCAATCCACCCAGGAGCCTTCGGGGCGGATTCTGGGGTTTTGGGGCTCAGCACTGGTAGCAGGGGTAGCAGCTGCCGTAGGAGTATCTCTGGAAGTAGCGGGTGGAGTAGGGGGAGCAGTAGCGGGGGCTGAAGGTCGGGCAGCACTCAGAAGTGCGGTAGCCACAGAGCCTGCCGTAGTAGCCCTGGTAGCCACAGGGGCTGCCGCAGTCGTAGCCGCGGGAGCTGAAGACGCTGCCGTAGCTGCAGGGGGAGTAGCAGGAATCCTCGCACTGCCGCTGGTAGCAGAAAGTCATCTTGGGGCTGGAGGGAGGCGAGGCTGCAAGGGAGGGAAAGAAAAATGGGGGAGTTGGGGAGTGGGTTGGGAGGGAATTAAATCTCATCCTATTCCACCCCTGAACAGGCAGCGATGCCTTCCTCCAGCCCAGCGGGCTCCAAGCTGGCTTTCTATGCTTCCAGGGATGAGGAATCCTTGGAATATCCCGAATTTAGGGCCTCCCCGCCCTCCCAGGGCTCCAATCTGGAGCAGTTGGAAAGGCAAGCTCAGAGGTGGATCCAGCAGGAATTTGTTGCTTTTGGGAAACAGCGAGAGGAACCCAAGGGAGCCTCTCCATCCAAGGCCACCCTCTGCGGGACGAACCTTGCCCTGATGTCCCACCTAAACCTCCCTGCCACAGCCAATTCACAATAAATCCTGAAATAACCCATAATATACTCAAAGAAAGGATTTCTCATAGGGCATGTCTAGAGAAGCCAAATTTCTGCATTTAATAAATGTAGGAATTAATAATTTTTTACATATATATATAAAAACCCACATAATATGAAATGGGGTATTAACCCATATTATAGATATGTATATATATACCTATGTATACACATACATATATACATATATATATGTGTGTGTGTGTGTATATATATATATGATTTCATGGCCGTGCAGTCTGCAGTATTTGTTAAAAATTGGGTATTTACCCATATTTTATATATATATATATATACCAAGAGCAAAATCCACCCAGGAGCAAAATCAATCCACCCAGGAGCCTTCGGGGCGGATTCTGGGGTTTTGGGGCTCAGCACTGGTAGCAGGGGTAGCAGCTGCCGTAGGAGTATCTCTGGAAGTAGCGGGTGGAGTAGGGGGAGCAGTAGCGGGGGCTGAAGGTCGGGCAGCACTCAGAAGTGCGGTAGCCACAGAGCCTGCCGTAGTAGCCCTGGTAGCCACAGGGGCTGCCGCAGTCGTAGCCGCGGGAGCTGAAGACGCTGCCGTAGCTGCAGGGGGAGTAGCAGGAATCCTCGCACTGCCGCTGGTAGCAGAAAGTCATCTTGGGGCTGGAGGGAGGCGAGGCTGCAAGGGAGGGAAAGAAAAATGGGGGAGTTGGGGAGTGGGTTGGGAGGGAATTAAATCTCATCCCGTTCCACCCCTGAATGGGCAGCGATGCCTTCCTCCAGCCTGGCGGGCTCCAAGCTGGCTTTGGATGCTTCTAGGGATGAGGAATCCTTGGACTATCCCGAATTTAGGGCCTCCCCGCCCTCCCAGGGCTCCAATCTGGAGCAGTTGGAAAGGCAAGCTCAGAGGTGGATCCAGCAGGAATTTGTTGCTTTTGGGAAACAGCGAGAGGAACCCAAGGGAGCCTCTCCATCCAAGGCCACCCTCTGCGGGACGAACCTTGCCCTGATGTCCCACCTAAACCTCCCTGCCACAGCCAATTCACAATAAATCCTGAAATAACCCATAATATACTCAAAGAAAGGATTTCTCATAGGGCATGTCTAGAGAAGCCAAATTTCTGCATTTAATAAATGTAGGAATTAATAATTTTTTACATATATATATAAAAACCCACATAATATGAAATGGGGTATTAACCCATATTATAGATATGTATATATATACCTATGTATACACATATACACATACATGTGTATATATATATATATGATTTCATGGCCATGCAGTCTGCGGTATTTGTTAAAAATTGGGTATTTACCCATATTTTACATATATATATATATATATATATATGTAAAATATGGATTAATACCTCATTTTTAACAAATACTCTGAACTGCACGGCCACGAAATCACTTCTAAAACACAATTTTAAAGCTTAACTTCCACCCCTGCCCCTTAAGCCCGACTTACCACGCTGAGCAAGAGCCGAGGCTGAAGGCGCGAGTGCAGAGCCGTGGGTTTCTCTCCCTTTTATACACTTATCTGCCCCAGCCTGTGAGGCTTCAACTCCTTCTTGTCGCGCCCCAAACTCGCCCCTCACGTCATCCCGCAGCTGATGGGGTTGTTTTCCTCGCTTTGGGATCCTTACTCAGCTCCCAGGGCTGCCACAGGGATGACTTCGCGCCGCTCTTTCCTTTCATGTCCAGACTTCCCGGCTCAATTACAAATGGGGAATGAGGGTGGCGAAATCTGAGTTACAGCAGGAAAAGGAAGGAAGGATATTGAGAGCAGAATTAATGGATGCTCACAATCCCAATTTGGGATGAATGGACAAATGGCAGCACACGAAACCTTCAATGACCCTGGGTTCATTTAGGGAGAAGGAATTTCAATTGGTTTTCAAAATGAAAATCTCTGGAAATAATTTATTGTTTGGGTCTATTTCAAAATCGCGTTCTTAGGCCAGAATATTTATATTATTTTTATTAATATATATTTTAAAAATTATTATTAAGTAATTCGACCCAACTTTGACAAACTCCAAACTTGTAGAAAGAAATGGGGATCCTTCTCCGTGTAAGACTGGAAATACATTTGAATAAAACCAGACATCAATGACTTCAATGAACCTCAGAGCAAGTAGAAATCCCCAACAAATCTAAATTATTTCAAGCAGAACTAACCATGTTTGAAATCCCCAGATTTATTTTACGATATTTGAAATCTCCAGGCGTGTTTTACGAAATCCACTCAGGAACTGAATTTCCTGCAGAGCCAGCCCAAGCAAGGCGAATTTCGCTGTCTCCAAAAAGATCTGCTGGGTTTTTGTTTTCTCTTCGATCACAAAATGATTCGCTCAGGGATTCCTGACAAGGACAAAGATAAAAAACCCAGGGATTTATCTCTGTAATGATGGCAGTTTTCCCGAAAAATCCCCCAAATTCTAAATATGGTTTAATGTAAATTCTTCCTATTGTTGAGGTGTTTAATTTGCCCTAATGAAGGTGAATAATGCTGGGGTGACCTTCACCTCCAAACCCTGTTTTTCTGTTTACTCCCATCCCCAGGGAGGATAATGACAGGCAGCACGTCAGGAGTTCTGGGCCTTTCTCTAAATTTGGAATATCAAAGCCTTCATTAAGACTTATTAAATATTTTCGGGCACAAAGAGATTTATTATTTCAATATTAACAGCACCTTGCTACGCCCCGCTCTTATGTAACACCCGCTCCAAAAACGTGCATTGGGGTGTCCTGTTTCCTGCCTTTATTAAAGTTCTAATTTATACCTTCGGAACTGGGTCTCCGGGAGATTATTTTGCCCCTCTAAAAATACATCTTGGACATGCCAATTCAATGCTTGCAGGCCAATTTTCTGGCTGAATCAATATTTCCTGGCTGAATCAATATTTTTCTGGCTGAATCAATAATATCCCCTGGCACGGCGGCTCCAAATCACAGAGACGCTTCGGGAATCACAGGAAATGTTGGGAGGGATCGTCAGGGATGCTCCAGTGTCATTAGGAATGATGAAATTCAGCAAAAACACAGGTTGTGCGTGCTTTCCACGATTATTCAAGGGGGGAAAAAGCACAACAAAGCACATTCAGTGTCCCAAAGCTGCCGCGTCGGGAATTCCGAGGGACTTTGCTGATCCCGAGGAGTCGCCGCTGTCCCAAAAAGCGCAAATTCAGCGCGATGATGGCGAGGCGTTAATTGCGCTGAGTGGTTTTGGGATGAAAGGGACGGGAGGAGCCTCCCGGTGACGGTGCCGGACCCTGGGGAGCATCGGGATATCGATGAGGGGAGGAAAAGGGGCCGGGAATTGGGGCTGAGTCAATTGTGCGGGGGGCGGGACCCGGAGCTCCATAAAAACCCCGCATCCCTGCCGAGGAACCATTCCCTGCTCCTGCCTTCTCCTCCTTGCAGCCAAGGGTAAGTGGGAACAGAGCTGTGAAATTCAGAGGATGATGAAGGGACGGATTTGGGGCTGTTCCCCCTCCTTTTTTTCCCCGCTAATCTACAGATGCTGCCGCCAAGAATTGAGGTTGTGACTTAGGAGTTATCCCTGTGCAAAACAATCTTTCCTCCCTGGATTTGGAATGTCTGAGTGTTCGAAACAGCCCCAGTCCCGCACGGATCCCCTTTTCCCTTCACGCCTTCGTCCCAGCGCAGCTCTGAGGAATTTCCAGCCCTGCTTTGGCTCGGGGTCGCGCTTCACAGCCCCGTTTTTCAGCTGTGTGGGACAGCTCAGGATGGAGGGTTAGGGGGAAGAACTGGCCCTAAATTCGGGATGGAGCCATGGATGAGGGCACTGGGCAGCGCTTTGCTGCCTCTCCCTTCCCTGCAGCGCTTACTCGGGGTTTACTCTCTGTCGGGACTCACCTCACGGGTTTTTTCCCTCCCTTGCAGCCTCGCCTCCCTCCAGCCCCAAGATGACTTTCTGCTACCAGCGGCAGTGCGAGGATTCCTGCTACTCCCCCTGCAGCTACGGCAGCGTCTTCAGCTCCCGCGGCTACGACTGCGGCAGCCCCTGTGGCTACCAGGGCTACTACGGCAGGCTCTGTGGCTACCGCACTTCTGAGTGCTGCCCGACCTTCAGCCCCCGCTACTGCTCCCCCTACTCCACCCGCTACTTCCAGAGATACTCCTACGGCAGCTGCTACCCCTGCTACCAGTGCTGAGCCCCAAAACCCCAGAATCCGCCCCGAAGGCTCCTGGGTGGATTGATTTTGCTCCTGGGTGGATTTTGCTCCTGGGTGGATTTTGCTCCTGGGTGGATTTTGCTCCTGCTCAGCTCAGGGTTCTCCTAAAGTTTCTCGGATTTTCCTCCAAAACGCTTTCCCCCATCTTTTTTCTCTCCCTGGGTTTGGTGGTGTAGAGGAAACTGGGTTTAATGTTTGTTACAAATCGCTCATTTATGGCTCTTTCCCAGCTCCTAGTGAAACTTATGAGCGTGCCTGTCCTGTCATCAGGGATGAATTTCTGACTTCATTGCCTTTGAAATGGTGACAAAAAAACCCGAATCATCCAATCAGCTTCGTTTTACCAGACTGGAAACAGTGGGAAAGTCTGGAAATGAAAAATCGACAACTAAATTTGTACCAATGAAACCGGGAGATTCTTTGCACGTATAAATTCCTGAATTCTTTCTGCTCTCTGTGCTATTTTAGATTGTGATTGTGAGCTTTCCTCTCATTAAAAACGTTGCAGCATTATGAAATGGCTCTGGTTTGCTTTTTCTGGCGTTCTGCTTTTCCTGGATACAGATTTTTGTCCCCAGCTCGGTGTTTTACGGGGTCACACCACACCCTGGGGCCTTTCTGAAACTCCTTCTAAGCTCAGCTGCACCCGCGCATTTTGCAAACCAATAGCGATGCAAGGTCACTCAGAAAATGAATTCCAAATCCCGAATTTCCTAGGAAATATTTGGAAATATTCCTTTAAATTTACTTTTGCGTCCCAGCGGGTGTGCAGACATTGGACACAACAGCAGCTGTAAATCACTGAGACACGGAGCGGATGCTAATTAATTAAATTTTGGGGGATAACAGCAGAAATTGGGAGAAAACCCTTATTTCTGCCGTGCTTTTGTGCTGGCCCTGCCTGGGATTTTCCCGTCTTTCCGACTGGAGAGACCCGATCTGTTACACAGCAGAAAAATTCAAATTTCAGAGCAGAAAATTCCACTTTTCAGAGCAGAAATTTTCACTTTCCCTTCACTCCAGGCTCCGTTGGAATGACGCTGGAACTGTGAATTTCCCAGGCTGTTCCACCGCGTCCTGGGGAGGAGGAGCGACTCCAATTATTCATCACCGAGTCTGGGCACAAAAGAGCTTGGAAAGCTCAATTAAACCCTCGAACCCTCATCATTGTGAGCGTAATTGCCGCCCTTTGAACAGGCAGAGGCAATCCCGGCATCCCGGAATCCCAGAATTTGGGTGGGAAGGGACCTCAGGAAACCTCCCAGGGCACAGTCCTGCCAAGGGAACAGAGCTGGATTGGGCGCAGCGCAAAATAAGAGAGCAAAATTAATCGAAAACCTTTCCCAGTAAAACTGGGGGTTGTGTTTCCAGCAAATTTCAGGCTAGAAATAATAATTATTAAAAAATTCCTAAGGCTTTTGATGAATTTACCCATTCAGAAGCCCAGCTCAAGTCTCTGGATCCTGGTCTCTAAATTCAGCTGCAACTGGGCATAATTTTAATCTTTTCTTTAATTATCTCTAATCAATAAAATCTGGGGAGTTACAGACAAATTCCCAAATAAAAACTGGAAAGCTTTCTGTGTTTCAGGATGCACAAGTGAGACCACGGGAGAATAAAATAAATTCGGCTGTCTCAGCCCCGATTTAGCTACTTTAACAGGGGTCCGGTTGAAGAAAGAGTTAAAATTCATGGAATTTTAACATATATTTTGCTCGCTCCAAGAAGTCTAAAGATAAAACTGGCAATAAATCCAGATTTGGAGCAGTTCATTGTCGTGGCTGTTTGTGCAGAGCCACACTCGAATGGAAACTTCCAAAGGCATAAAATAAATTCTGACTAAAGCAAACATCGAACTGCCTCAACTCGTACCTTTGAAGTGACTCTTTTTCAATAATGAAGCAGCTGAGAAGAGAATTGTGCTTTAAATAGATTAATAACAGCTTATAAATATATAAAACAGCGTCTGAGATGTGCTTTGAGCTGCCAAAATTATCACTGTGGAGAAAAGTGAAGGCATGGTAACTTTTTGCTGAAGGACCACAAAGGAATAAATAAATTAATTGATGCTTTTCCCTTCAAGCCTTGGAATAGGGATAATGACTCGTTTCCATCCTTTGTGTGGTGCAACAGGAAAACGTGAGAGCTGCTGAGCCTCTCAGAGGGCCGGTTCATTCATGGATGGTAAATGTTGGGCCTTGAGCTTCATCTGGGGAAGAATTTCATCCTGGGAAGGGTGGGCAGGACTGGAAGGGGCTGCCCAGGGAGGTTTGGGGTCCCCACCCCTGGAATTGTCCAAGGAACAAGTGGAAATGGCACTCGGACCCCTGGGCTGGGTGAAACTGTGGGGATCAAAAATTGGGTGATGATTTGGAGGTTTTTAAAACCGGGATGTTTCCAGGATCCTGTGAACATATCCCAGTTCCACACGGCCATCAGAGCAGCAAACCCATAAAAAACAACCAAAATCCAAAGGATTGCAGCAACACAGACTCTTTATTGTGAATGAAAAGCCCACAGGCGCTGTCAGCGAGAGACAAACCCACAACAACGCGTCAGAAAGACGAAAATCCCAAGGCAGCAGCGAGGCAGAGCCCAGGGCTGCACCCCAGAGATCGCCCCTGGCCAGGGCGGCTCCGGGGCTCGGCGGGCAGAGCAGGCAGAGCTCAGCCGAGGCTGGGCACAGCTGGCTGGGGGCGCAGAGAGGGGGCAGCTTTTGGAGGCAGTGCTGGGGAGCCCAGAGGCTCTGCCGGCCCAGGCTCTGCGGGCTCCGCCGGCAGCGACAGGGAGCCCGCAGCTGCCGGGCCAGGCCTGAGCAGACTGAGCAGGGGCTGCAGCTTCAGCCCGGCTCCGGCGGCACAAGGCAGCGGGGGCTGCTGCAGGAGCCCGCGGGCAGGGCCAGCACTGAACTCCGGCGGGCTTTGGGGCTTAGCAGGGCCCGCAGGAGCCCCCGAAGGACCGGGAACCGCGGCCGCAGCTGCCATAGCCCCCAAAACCGCCAAAACCCCCAGAGATGCCGTAGCCCCCAAAGCCCCCGAAGCCCCCGGAGCCCCCACGGCTTCCAAAGGCGCCCCCGGAGCCGGCTCCCACGTAGGGAGCTCCGGCCGAGCCCACGGCGCTCTGCTGCGGGAAGGAGCTGAGGATGGGCCCGGGGAAGGTGACCACCGAGGCCGGGGGCTGGATGACCACCGTGGAGTCGGGGCACTGCCGCACGCAGGGCTCGTTGCAGGTGTCAGCCAGAGGGGCCGGGGTGGCCACCCCGCAGCTGGGCACACACAGGCTGTTGCAGGACATGCTTCGGTTGGGCTGGCAAAGCTGCAAGACAAGGCACAGCCACGGCTCACGCCGAGCACTCGGCACAACGCCCTGCTGCTCTGGCCCGCCTGGAGCCCGTGTCCCAGGGCCCGCTCTGGGTCATCCCAGGCCTGCCCAGCCAAGCCCTGGCATGGCTGGAGTGGCTCCTGGAATCCCCGGCTGCCCTCACCACCCCCGGCTCCTGCCTGCCCAGGGAATGAAGAAAAACTCCCTCATCCAGAGTATTGGGGTCCCCAAGGCCTTGAGCCCGCTGGTGGAACCCCAAGCATCCCAACTCTGCCCTGGGACAGCTGCTGGAGCAGGGGACAGAGATCCCTAGGGAATTCCACAGGAACTGAGATTCCTCGGGGATTCCACAGGGACAGAGATCCCCAGGGGATTCCACGGGGACAGAGATCCCTGGGGATTCCACAGGGACAGAGATTCCTTGGGAATTCCACAGCCAGAGACTCCCCGGGGAAGGTGCAGAGGAGGGAGGGAGGACGGAGGGAAGGCTCGGACTCACCACAGCGATCAATGAGCAGAGTTGAATGGGAAGAGCTGGATGGAGCCCTGTGGAGCCCTCGGACCTTTTATACACCCCAGAGTGCCTGGGGCATTGTCCAGGGGGTGGGGGCAAACCCCAGTAATTAGGAATTCAAGCGGACAAGGTAAATGACACAGCTAATGCTGGGCGACAGTTCTTTGTCATCGCCTTTTTGGAGATATTGCTGGGCAAACGTGCCCGGACCGATGAGAGGAGCAGCCGAGGCCCATCATTACATGACAGACTCGGTGCTGCTGGAATTCACTCAGCTCACAGCCCAAATAAACCCTGGTTTGTCCCTAATCCCTCTCTTTGCTTACAAAGAATCCTGAGCCCCAGCCCGGCTGTGTCTCCCGCTCTCCTGTGGGTTCCAGCGCGGCTCCTCGGAGTGCTGCCCTCTCCGCCTCGCCCCCCTGAGGATGCCGAAGCCTTTCCTGGGGTCCCCGGTGTCACCCACCCCTCACCAGGGACACAGACCTGCCCAGGAGCAGCAGCAAAAATTCCAACAGCCCCGGGCTCAGGGACACACCGCTGTGACCTTTGCTGCCCCTTCTCACCCTGAATTACATCACGGATATTAAAATATTATTTAATAGATTGGTGATATTGGGTACACTGGGACTATTGCCATAATATGGACAGAGTATGAAATAATATTGTCTAAAACTGATCTATATGAACTTAAAGCAAATATGATATCCCAAGCCCAGGGAAGTTTTGGTGTTAATTTGGGAAGAAATTTTCATACATATCAATAAGCAATAGAAGGGACTTCAGAGGGGTGGGAAATTCCAAGCTCCTCTTCCAAAAGCCCCGCAGGACTGAACCCTGTGGTCATTGCGTGGTTTGGACAGGACACTGGGCAAGATCTGCTCGGGTCTGTCTCCTCCCTTCCCAGCTGCCACCGCCTCCAGCTGGACAGGCCAAAACCTGGAACATGCAGTGCTCATCCTGCATTTCCCGGCACCTTCCCATGTGACTGACGAGCCCCAGAACGGTGTGGGAGAGGTTTTACAGCGACTTCTGTGAGCCAGAGGGGAGATTGAGAAGAGGATCTATGTTCACCCCTCAAAGGATTTCCTACCAAGGTCCTTGATGCAGAAACCAAGAAGGAAAGAAGGAGAAATAAGAGAAAGCTGCAACGGCCTATTCTAATAAACACTTTGTTTGTCTTTTCTGACCAATGAGTAAAGTGTAAACTTATGAGTTTTGAAAGAATGTATAGAAAGCATTCATGCTAAAATAAAACCAGGTTTGAAGCCTTCTGAAAATGCAGTGCTGCTTTGTATAGTGACCATCTCAACTAAGCCCAATCCCAGAAGTGATGTCAGCTTTACTGCTTCTGCTGAGGATTTGGAAGAGTTTCTGCAATGCCTCGTTAGACCTTTCCCATCATCAGCCAGGGATTTGGGGTTGCCCTGCATTTCCTGCTGCTGGGAGAGCACGGGGAGCTGGGAGGGATGAGCTCCCCAGAGCCAGCAGGGTTGGACATCCCCAGCTGGGACGCACAAAGCCAGCTGTGTCCGACAAGCTTCATCAGAGAGATAATGTTGCAAGATAATTCCATGGCATCCCCTCACTGGGGACACAGGTGTGAAAACGTGTCCTGGACGTGAAGGAAGTGATGGGAGGGACAGCCGTGGCCCATCATTAGGTGACAGACTCGGTGCTGCTGGAGCTCACTCATTTCACAGCCCCAATAAACCCAGTTTTGTCCCTAATCCCTCAATTTGCTTACAGAGAACAATTCCCGGCATCTTGCAGCAGCTTTGAAGCGCTGGCCCAGCCATCACCCCTGTCATTACCGGCCTTTTACGGGCTGGTAAACAGAGGCAGCGCAGCGTGGGCCAAGCAGAAGCCACTCTCGGCGTGTCTCCCAAATCCCACCGACTGCCAGTGCCAGCAGAAATGTTCATGGCCAGGTTTTGGGGTCCCCTCACACGTCTGTGAATTGTCCCTCTGGGGTTCTGGAGGACATTGGGGTATGCATGTCCCAGTTTCCCTTGCTGGCCCCGCAGAGGGGGCAGATGCCACTGGTGGAAGCCCAAACCTGCAGGGAAGGGGGAGAGGGGTGGGACAGAGCCCGGGCCAGCTGTGACAGAGGGACAGCACTGGAGGAGCTGAAGGGTCGCTGTGGCTGCTGCCGGCCCGTGTCTGTGAGCTGGGTCCTGGCTGAGCCCTGCTGGAGGGTCTGCATTGCCCAGCTGGCCCTGATTGCTGGCCCAGGGGGTGTTGGCCGAGCCCCCCAGAGCCAGGCTGGCCCAGGCCAGGGCACAGCCGGGCTGGGGCTCAGGGTGATGAGGCCGGGCACAGCCGTGTCCCAAAGGATGCTCAGGATTCTTTGTAAGCAACGTGAGGAATTAGGGACAAACCTGGGTTGACTGGGGCTGTGAGCTGAGCTGCAGCAGCACCGAGTCTGTCATGTAATGATGGGCCATAGCTGTTCCTCCCATCCCCTCTCATCGGTCCAGGGCACGTTTCCACACCAATCTCCCTGATGTTGAGGTGTATAATTGTATTGCAACATTATCTCTCTGATGAAGCTTGTCAGCGTGAATTCCTAATTACTTGTTTTTTTGCCACCGCTCCCTTTCCTGACGCCCCAGGCCCTTTGAGAGATGTATAAAAGGTCCAGAAGTTCCACAGAGCTCTATCCACCTTCCACCACTTGACTCTCTTATCACCTTGGTAAGTGCAAGCCTTCTCTCCTCTTTCCTTCTTCATCCATGGCTTTCTCATGGGATCTCTGTCTGAGGCGTTTTGGAGGAACCTTTGGCTGTGGGCTGCTCTTGCTCTCCTAGAGCAGATTGGGATGGTTGGGGCTCTACCAGGAGACCAAGGGCTTGGGAAGCTTGAGGACTTTGCTTCTTCGGATGTCAAAGTCTTCTTAATTCCCATGGGAGAGCAAGACTCAGGGATGGCGAGGGCAGCAAGGGATGTGAGGAGGCATTTTGATGGAATGGGGCACAGTTCAGAACTTGCAATGTTGACTCCTGGTTTTCCTTCACTCTACCTTTTCCCCCTGCCCAGTGTCCTGGGGGTCTGCTGGGCTGTTGCAGAGCCCCTGGGCAGTGCCCTGGAGCCCGGGAAAGGTTGGCTGTCTGTGTCCCAGCTGGGGATGTCCAACCCTGCTGGCTCTGGGGAGCTCATTCCCCCCAGCTCCCCGTGCTCTCCCAGCTGAGGAATTGCTGAGCAACCCCAAATCCCTGGCTGATGATGGGAAAGGGCTACAAGGTCCTTGCAGAAACTCTTCCAAATCCTCATCTGAAGCAGCAAAGCTGACATCACTTCTGGGACCGGGCTGGGATGGGTCGGACACATGGGAAGGTCTAAGGAGGCTCCAAGGAGCCGTGGTGGAACCCACAGGAGAGCAGGAGCAGGAGGCGGTGCGGGGTGTTGGAATGTTCCAGGGGATGAGGAAGGAGGGTCAGCGCTGCTGGCGCTGTTCTCCCTCTCCCTGCGGAGCCTGGGCCACCCGAGAACCCCGAGCGGGTCCCTTGGGGGGCTCCACTCGCCCCCAATCCCCACGGGTCTGGGGCTGCAGGGGCCCTCGGGGGGTGTCCAAGGGCAGGGGGCTGGCGATGGACCCGGGGCTCCCGAGGGGCTGCAGAGAGGAGCCCGGAGCGGGCAGGGCCGGGCAGGGCCAGGCACAGGAGCCGTGGCAGGGGCTGGGCAGGGTCCGGCTCGGGGGCACTCTGCTGCGGGGCGGGGGTGGCCGAGAACGGGCAGGAGGAGCCCGGGCAGCTGCCGGGGCTCCTCGCCCGCCGTGTCCGAGCGGGGCTGCCCGGAACCCCCCGGCAGGCGGGCCGGGCCGGGCAGCGGGAGCGGAGCAAAGAGCAGGCGAGAGCCGGTGAGGATTGCAGTGCGAGGCAGCTTTTATTGGCGTGCGGGGGCAGGGACAAGGCAGCGGAGCGGGGCCCGGGCCGAGCGCTCCCCGCGGGTCCCGGCCGCGGGCAGAGCAGGAGCCGAGGCGGGGCCGTGCCGGGAGCGGGCAGCGATCGCTGCGGGGCTCCGAGCGCGGCGGGGAGGCGGAGCGGGGCCGGAGGATGTCCGTCTGTCTGTCTGTCTGTTTGTCTGTCGGTGCGTCCTTCCTTCAGGCCTTGGCGTGCGGGGATGGGCAGCGGGGGCGTTCCTGGAGCTCTCCTGGATCAGGGATGGCGCTCGGGCTGGGGCTTAGCAGGGCCCGCAGCCTCTGGGGGCGCCGCAGCTGCCCCCAAAACCTCCGAATCCTCTACAAGCGCCAAAGCCGCCAGAGCCCCCAGAGCCCCCACGGCGTCCGGCGGAGCCGCCAAAGCCGCCTCCAACGTAGGGAGCTCCGGCCGAGCCCACGGCGCTCTGCTGCGGGAAGGAGCTGAGGATGGGCCCGGGGAAGGTGACCACCGAGGCCGGGGGCTGGATGACCACCGTGGAGTCGGGGCACTGCCGCACGCAGGGCTCGTTGCAGGTGTCAGCCAGAGGGGCCGGGGTGGCCACCCCGCAGCTGGGCACACACAGGTTGGAGCAGGACATCCTTGAGACTGCAAAGGCTTCTGGAAAAACTGCGGGGAAAAAGAGGCAAAGGTGTGAGAGAGGAGCTGTGCTGAGAGAGATCCCCAAAAGGCTTCGCAGAGCTGCACTTACCCAGGTGATGAGAGGAGTCAAGTGCAGGAGAGTGGATGGAGCTGTGGAAGGAGCTCAGCCCTTTTATACAGCCCAGAGTGCCGGGGGCATCGTCCGGGGCTGCGGGCAGACCCCCCTTCCCCAATAATTACCAATTCACGCTGCCAAGCTTCATAAAGTGAAGGGACGCAGAAAAATTCTGTCATTCCCCCCATTGTGGACATTGGTGTGGAAATGAGTGGACAAAAGAGAGGCGCTTGCAGGGCCAGCCGTGGCCCATCATTACATGACAGACTTGGTGCTGCTGGAGCTGCACTCACAGCTGAAATAAACACAGGTTTCTTCCCAATAAACCTCATTTTGCTTACAAAGAATCCTGAGTGTCTTTTGTTTGACCAGCCATGCCCCTGAGCCAGCCATGCCCAGCTGGGCCTGGCCTGGGCCAGCCTGGCTCTGGGGGGCTCAGACAACACCCCCTGGGCCAGCTCTCGAGGCCAGCTGGGCAATGCAGAGAAGGGCTCGGCCAGGACCTTGTCTGGAGGGTCTGAGTGGTTCTTGATCCTCTCTCTGCTCTCCTGCTCCTCTCTCTTGGTCTCCCCTTTCTCGTTTATCCCACTCATGTGGCACCCACATCCGTGCCAGGATGGATCGTTGGTGAAGCTTCATCTCACATGGGATCTCCCTCTCTGCTTTTTGCACCACCATCAGGTGAATCCAGGACTTTACAAATCCTCCAGTGGTGTGGAAGGGGCTAACAGCGGGCCTGTTAGCTAAAGGAGCAAGAAGAAGCTGAGAAGAAAGAAGAAGCTGATAAGGAGCTCTTTCCAAGGCTGTAACCAAAGAGATCAAGAGAATTGAGGGACTGCAGAAAGATAAGAACTTCACAGCTGCACAAAGTATATTTAGAAAGTTAGTTAAGTCACTGTAACTTTTCACCAATGGTGTTATGTTGATTTATTGTATCCAATACTCAAGGTAGAAGAAGCATAAACAATTAAAAAGTGTATAAAAGGTCAGCCATGTTCGATAATAAAGCGATGCCATCAGAGACTGCTTGTGGTCTCTGCTTTGTGTTGTGACCGCCTCGACAACGACACAGTGGCACAAAAATCACTTAGGGATTCTCCCTCCCAAGGCCCTCCGTGCCCAGCTCTGTGGCATGGGCGTCCTCGGGCAGGACATGGGGGCTGCTGCCCCTCTGTGCTCCCCCAGCCTGCCCCACTCCAGGACTCTGGTCCTGTGCCCTCCTCCCCTGCCACGTCTGGCGTTTGGGATGTGCCCTGAGTGGGTGGGATGGCTTCTCCCTCCCGGCGTCCCTATTTAGCAGCCCGTAAAAAGGATTAATGGCAGATGTGCCGGCTGTGCCAAGGATTTCAAAGCGCTCCTGAGTGATGCCCAAAACTCCCGTGCATAAGCAAAGCAGGGGATTAGGGACATGTCATGTTTTATTGGGGTTCTGAGCTCGGCTTCGGCAACAGATGATCTTTCACTCAGCAATTGGTCACGGTCTGCCCCTCCAGGGCCTGGTGGCTCTCCAGGGCACCTTTACCTGTTCCTAGCCCCAATTAGTATGGATGTAATTAGCCCACGTTTCAGTTTGTGTCATGAGTTTTGTCCGCTTGATTCCATGATTAGCTGGGGCTCTGTCACCGCTTCTGGACAATGCCCCAGGCACTCTGGGGTGTATAAAAGGTCCGAGGGCTCCACAGGGCTCCATCCAGCTCTTCCCATTCAACTCTGCTCATTGATCGCTGTGGTGAGTCCGAGCCTTCCCTCCGTCCTCCCTCCCTCCTCTGCACCTTCCCCGGGGAGTCTCTGGCTGTGGAATTCCCAAGGAATCTCTGTCCCTGTGGAATCCCCAGGGATCTCTGTCCCCGTGGAATCCCCAGGGATCTCTGTCCTGTGGAATTCCCAAGGGATCTCTGTCCCTATGGAATCCTCAAAGGATCTCTGTCCCTATGGAATCCCCAAGGAATCTCTGTCCCTGTGGAATCCCCAGGGATCTCTGTCCCCGTGGAATCCCCGAGGGATCTCTGTCCCTATGGAATCCCTGAGGGATTTCTGAACCCCAGCTCTGCCAGCAGAGGTGCTCCATCCCTCTGATCCCATCCTGGAACCTCCTCTGGGCTCTCTCCTCTCCCTGTTGGTGTTTTCCAAACTCTCCTGGAGCTCTGGGAGCCTTGGGAATGTGCCCATTCCACAGGGAGCCTGGGCCGTGCCCAGCACCCTCTGGGGGAAGAATTTCCCTGATATCCCACCCAAACCTCCCCCCTTTTTTTTTTCTCCCCCTCCCCCTTTTTATGTGATAAAGGAAAACAGAAAATGTATTCCGGTAGAGAAAATTTATTTGGAAAGAGAAGCTTTCCTACAATTGTGGAACAAAACTGTACAGGAAACAAAGAGCATCGTTCCGGGGGTTCAGCGAGGCTCTGGCAAATCACCACCATCCAAGTGATGCCGCCTGTAAAAACGGGGAATTTCCCTTTTTGGCAGCGTTGCCGCGTGCAATTCCGAGCATTTCAAGTCACCTCTCCAAGCTCAGCGCCAGTAAAAAAGCACTTTGGGGATAAGCCAAAGCACGGCGGAAGCAGGCGACTGCGCTGCAAAGCTGCGAGAGAACAGCTCTAAACTAAGGGGAAAAACCGAGGAATTGCAACACGAGCCCGCCTGTGCCGGGGCTGAGCTCCTGGGAGGAGCCGGAGCAGCCCCGGGGCCGCCGCCGCAGCTGCACAGCCAAGGACAGCCGGGATTCCAGCCGGGATTCCACCCGGGATTTCCCTCGCTGCCCGTTCCCCGCGCTCAGCACGTCCAGCGCTTCCCGGAGCGGTAGGAATTGCAGGGATGAGTCCATTGCGAGGAGTAGCTGTAGGAATATTTGGGGGCGCAGCGCGGCTCGGGACGGGCCAGCACCGGCGCTGCCACTTTGTCGCCAGCCGTGACCTCGGCGGGCAAGGCGGGCGCGGCCGGGGGCTCGCCCAGGGCCACCTCCGAGGGCTCCGAGGCTCCCACGACGGTTTGCTGAGGGTACGTGGTGAGGATGGGCCCCGGGAAGGTGACCACCACGGGCGGGGGGTAAATGATCACCCGCGAGTCGCCGCAGGTCACCACGCAGGGCTCGTTGGTGCTGCTGGCCAGCGGTTGGGGACACTTGGGCTCGCAGGGGGTGGCACAGGACAGCTGGGTGGAAGCCATCGCCCGGGAGAGCCTGCGGGGCTAAAAAAACCAAACAAAGAAAGGTCCAAAAGCGAAGCGACAACTCCCGGCGGCTCTTGGATATTGGCATTTGGCTCTAATAGATGGTCAGAGGAAATTGGGATAGAGACAGAACTGGAGTTCTTGCTTATGGACATTTAGGTCTAAAATATCGCCAGAGGTAATTGGGATAGAGACAAAATTTGAGCGCTGGTTTATCGACATTTGGCTCTAAGAAATCGTCAGAGAAAATTGGGATAGAGACAAAACTCGAGCTCTTGTTTATGGACATTTGGCTCTAAGAGATGGTCAGAGGAAATTTGGATAGAGACAAAATTTGAGCGCTGCTTTATTGAACCTTGGCTCTAAGAAATCGTCAGAGAAAATTGGGATAGAGACAGAACTGGAGCTCTGGTTTATTGACATTTGGCTCTAAGGGTTTTTATAGACCAATCAAAATAAAGACACGAGCCGAGCGCTGGTTTACTTGGCTCTAAGTGGTTTTTAGAGATAATTGAGATATTTTTAGAGATAATTGAGATATCTTTAAAAGGATGATGTGCTCATAAACTCGGGAAAAGAGAAGAGTTAAGCCCTCGGCTATTGACACTCTAAGAGATAATTCGGGCAAGAACGAGACTTGATCGCTTGTTTGTTGACATTTGGCCCTAAATGGTTTTTAGAGATAATTCAGATAAAGACAAGAATTGCTCTCCTGGCTATTGACATTTCGTTTTAAGGTCTTGTTAGGGATAATTGAGATAAAACTAAGAATTGCTCTCTTGGTTATCAACATTTGGCTTTAAGGGATCCTCGGAGGTAATTTGTATGAGGTTTTATCTCCCACCTTTAACTTCCCCGCCCCAATTTGTTCTGAATTCCTGTTAAATTTCCCCCATTTTCTCCTCCTCCCCCGAGAGCAGAACTCCTCCTCTTTCCTCCCGTGCCACCTCCAAGCCCCAGCCCTTTGGAGGAATTCCCGAGGACGCGCTGGAACTCGTTCCCACAGCGCCTCTGTTCCTCCCACGCGGGGATAAAAAAATCTGGATTTTCCACGTATTTCAGCGTCCTCTGTTCCTCCCACGCGGGGAAAAAAAAAAAATCCGGATTTTCCACGTATTTCAGCGTGGAATAATCAGCTTAGCACCCTGC
The DNA here is from genome assembly GCF_014805655.1 of Passer montanus. Lineage (NCBI taxonomy): Eukaryota > Metazoa > Chordata > Aves > Passeriformes > Passeridae > Passer > Passer montanus. The sequence continues at coordinate 205,719 of NW_024366692.1, read as the reverse complement.
TTAATTTTTGTATTATTTTCCTTGCAGATTCCTGTTGTTTCAGGTAGGAAAATATTCTGGTAAAACAAAGGGAAAAAGGCAAAAGGCTGAGAATAAAAGGGAGTATTAAGTGCTCGTTTAATAAGTGAAACATATAATTAAAATATTTATAAAATATAATATATATGTTAGTGATATAATCAAGCCAAATAAGAAAATTACATTTTCACCTAGGGGTGAAATTAATTCAATAATGTTTATTTCTTCAGGTTAAATCCTCACATAAAAGCCTGGTGTAGCATCAGAATTTTTTTAAGCTTGTAAATGAAATTTATCCTTTTGATAATTAAAAAAAAATTAAAACCCATGCAGGGCATTTCCCTCCAAATTCCCAAGTTGGAACGCAGCACTGACCTACAGAAATGCTGAATTTAATCTCTGTAAAAGCGCTTTAGAATTGTAAATCCGTTTTAAGCGTTAGAAATGAAAGTTATTGGCACAGTTACGTTAATAGTCCATAATAATCGTTCGCTGTGGCTGCAATTAAATTAAGGACGGGCTGATCCAAGCAGCAGAGCAACAGAGCTGCACCGAGCTCCCTTCCGAGCAGGATTTTCCACAGTTTTCCATGAATTCCACACCAAACCCACCCTGAACCCTCTCCCTGATCGCGCCACGCAACCAAACGCGAAGTTAAATCCATCCCCGAAACTTTCCCAAATATTTTTCCAGAATGAAGAGACTGAACCCCCTCATTCTCCCATAAATCCCAAAGCCCCGCTTTGACTTTCGCCCCCTTTGCCCAGCACGAAAAGCGCTCCTAAATCCCTCAGCACCGGACCATTCAGGCAAGGCTCAGCCCCGATTTTGAGGAGAAATCCTCTCAAAAGCAGAAGGAAACGGGAAGTTTTTAGAGCCAGGGAGTCCGAACTTACTCAGAGAGGCGGAGAGGAGGAGTCGGGAGAGGCAGTGAGGAGTTGCCAGGGTGGAGAGGGGTTTTATACCCTGTCCCGATGGCCGGGGGCGGCTGAGCCACCCTTTGCTAAAGCGTTTTAATGACTCGGGAGCCGAGCCCGGTGCAGGGATCGCTGCTGGAGCCGCAGGAATTGTTTTGCTCGCTGTTTATGATTATCTAAAGCCGCGTTGGGCAATAACCCCAAAAATGCAGATGGCAAGCAGCCAGGTCTTTTCATCTCGGAATTTCCTGCTTTTCTCCTCCTGGTTTCATTAAGAGGTGAAAATGCAGCGAGAATTAATGAGGTTTTTTTTAGCTTATCTTGGCTAAAAGCTGGAGTGCGCAGGGAACCTTGGAGTGATTTTCCTTATGGAAGCAAAACCTAACACAGGGAATTGTGGCCGTGCCTCGTTTACCAAATCAGGGATTCTTTCCCATAATATTGGTGGGATTTACAGATGTGCTCCTAAATCAGGGGAAGGATCTGGTGCAAAGCTGAAGAGAGAAGCTCGGGGTTATCTTTGGAATAAAAACGAAGCCGTTCATGAATTATGCCCATTGTGAAGTTTAAAATGAGGAGTTTGGTGGAACACTTTCCATAATTTATTCTTTGTGAGGTCACAGCAGCCCGGATTCTCTAGGATGTCATTACCGTGATTACCACGAAATTATTTCCCTGGATGACAAACTCGCAGAGGTTTTGAGATCCCCTTTGAAATATCATTTTCTGATGTCTCCGGAATATTCCGATAAGCTCCAAAGCCCGGCGGGATCTCTGGAGGTGCCTCATAAAATCAGAATAATTCCTGGGATGCCACGAGCCCGGGGATGGTTTTGCCTCGTCTCAAGGTGGGAATTTCCAGGCGCAAAGGTTCCCTCCGGTGGGAAGAGGGAGTGAAAAGGGAAAAGAAGGGATGCAGAGCACCGGGATTTTGGGAAGATCCTCCCAGGGGCTTTTTTTGTGAGCAGGGAGGAGTTGGGGCCGTGTGGGTCCTTTTGGAATCAGGTCCATGGCAGAGGAATCCTCTTTTATTTCCCCCCAGGATTTAATCCTAGCGAGGTTGAATGGACGTTGCCTATGAGGAGGAGCCCAAAATCCCGCCCCAAAATCGTCAATTTTCTTCTCCTCCCGAAATTTCCCATGTCTTTGTTATCACCCTTTGGAATTTCTTGCTCCAACACCTTCCCCCTTTCCAAAATTCCTGTTCCAGACCAGAAGTATTAAAGCACATGGAGAAAGTGTGGAATTCACCCCTCCGAAAGAATTCCAGCTCTCCTCAGCTTATCCCTGTGTCATTTGGGAATTCCCAGCCCAGGAACCGAATCCTTGCTGGCAAAATCAGTCCCTGGAGCAGAACGGGATCAACTCCTCCCAAAATCCCCCGAAATGCAGAAATCTCAGGTAGAATTTTCTCCTTTCCACCCCGTTTTGTGTTTTGTCCTGTGCCCGCAGTTGGTTCGTCAGGAATTGTGGGGCCAGGGATGGATCCAGACTGAAAGAAAGGACGTTTAGGGGGGATTTTGGGAAGGAATTGTTTCCTGTGAGGATGGGGAGGTCCCAGCACAGCTTTTCCACGGAATTTCTGGGAAAATCCATTCTCAAAACTTTCCCAAATATTTTTTTTTTCTGAATTAGAGACTGAAATCCCTCATTCTACCATAAATTCAAAAGTCTTGGGAAAGCCCCCGCTTTGATTTTTGCTCCCTTTACCCGGCACAGAAAGCAGACCAGAAAGAGCCCCTAAATCCCTCAGAACCTGAGTATTTAGGCAAGGTTCAGCCCCGATTTTAAGGAGAAATTCACCAAAACGAAGAAAAGTGTCCGAGGCCAGGCTGGAAGGAGCCGGGACCGCGGCAGGGGTGGAACTGGGCGAGTTTTAAGGCCCCTTCCAGCCCAAACCATCCCGTGAGTAACAAAGAGCAAACAAAGAGTAACAAAGAGCAAGCGCAGACTGCAAACCCCACAACACAGAGCCTTAATATGCATTAATCCTAAATTGTCGTAGAAAATTACATCCTTGCGCAGGGCAGGGGCAGCTTTAATGCCGGTTAATTCGGTTTTTGTGCCCGAACCAGTTCGGCGGGGCTGCAGAGCCGCGGGGTTCGCTGCCGCGGCTGAGTCAGGAGCGCTGCCTCACGGAAGAATCATCAAAGCGAGGATTTGGGGTGGGAGCGCTGCTGCCGGAGCTTCGCAGCCCTCACTTCAAAGCGTCTCTGCCCGCTGACATCAGCGGCAAAAAGCTCGCATCAGCAACAATTCCGCCCATCGGGCAGGAGGAGCTGCAATTAACAGCAATTAACGCCTCGCTCGCCGCGCGTTCTGCTCTATCAGGAGTTCTGATTTCGCAGGAAAAGTCGGAGAAGCCCAAAATCCAGGCGGTGACCCCCGGCCCGCTCAGGGCAGGGAGTGACCTCGGTTGGTCTTGGGTGGTTGCCCAAGAACCGGCGGCTCCCGGGTGGGGATAAATCCCCGAACCCGCCCGGGGAAGGGTTCTGGGGTTGGAGGAACCCGGAGCACACTCAGGGAAGAGTTCTGGGGTCGGTGGAACCCGGAGCACACTCAGGGAAGAGTTCTGGGGTCGGTGGAACCCGGAGCACGCCCGGGGAAGTGTTCTGGGATTGGAGGAACACGGAGCATGCTCAGAGGAGGGTTCTGGGCTTGGGGGAACCCGGAGCACGCTCAGGGGAGGGTTCTGGGGTTGGAGGAACCCAGAGAACACCCAGAGAAAGGTTCTGGGCTTGGCGGAACCCGGAGCACGCACAGGGGAGGGTTCTGGGCTTGGCGGAACCCGGAGCACGCACAGGGGAGGGTTCTGGGCTTGGATGAACATGGAGCATGCTCAGAGGAGGGTTCTGGGCTTGGATGAACCCGGAGCATGCTCAGGGAAGGGTTGTGGAGTTGGAGGAACCCGGAGCACCCCCAGGGTGACTCATCCAAGGGGGCGGCCCCAGAAAATCCTCCCCAGTCCCAACTTCCTGCGCTGGGAACTGTTGGAGCAAACTGCAGCTCCCAGATCGAAGTGCCTGTGGGGTGGGTGCGAGGCAGGCAGGATCTGCTCCAAAAAGATGTGCGGGGTCACGAGAGCTGAGCCTTTTCTGGAGGTTTTTTGGTTGATAAAAAGGATTTTTTCTTTTAGGATGGTCCAGCTTTGTCAGGACCACTGGGAACTTTTTAATCTTTCCGGGACTTCACAGAGCTGTAGAATATATCAAAATATATAAACCAAATATAAATATAATACAAATAAATAGAAAATAAATAAAAATATAATATAGTACAAATAAATGTAAATATTTTATAGATATACATTATTATATAGATGTTTTATAAATATATCTAAATGATACACTTATATTATACATAAATATATGCAAAATATGATACATAAATATTATAGATTTATATACTAATATATAATTACAAGAAAATTGAAATGCCGGGTTGGTCAGGGCGGCAAAGCAAATTCAAATATATAAATGACATAAAATCTGAGCACACCTGCATTCCCTGCTGGTTTTTTGTGGTTTTGTTTTTATTTTTTAATTAATCCTGGTTTCCGGTGTTTGGGTGGAGCCCCAGATCCGAGTTCCCTCGGTGACTTCGCATCTCCCTCTGCTTGCCCCAGGTGGCATTGCACAACCTGCTTCAGTTTCCCCACAAAACTCGGGATTTTCGTCTTTGGAATTATTCCCGCATGGCTTTCGAATTTTTCCCACTCGATTTTGGAATTTTTCCCGCTCGATTTTGGGATTATTCCCACTCGATTTTGGAATTTTTCCCACTCGATTTTGAGATTATTCCCACTCGGATTTTGGGTTTTTCCCGCTCGATTTGGGATTTTCCCCACCCGCGTCCCAGCAGGATGGATCCCTCCCCTCGGAAGGAAATCCCACATTTTCAGGAGGGTTAAGGGCAGGGAAAGCCGGAGTTATTTAATGGGAACAAACCACAGGAATGTAAACAAACGATGCTGGAGGAGGAGGAGCCGCCTATTTTTGGCAACATCTGGGTGTGGCAGCTGCTCGGAGTCACCTTGGTCCTCCCGGGGTGGCTCCAGGGTGACAAATTCTGGCCAACACCGGCCCCAGCTGCCACCAACCTGCCCCGGGGCTCAATTTAATGGGAATTCAATCCCTCGGGGGCTGGAGTATTAACGAAGCGTCATTAATGAAGTTTTGTGCTTAATTGAGTGATGTTATCACCGGATGTTTGAGCATCTGGAGGTTGATAAGGCGTGGTTTGATTAATCCCGGGTTTTTTGTTCGGATGTTTAGTGCAGGAAAAGCAAAAATAAGCGAAAAATTAGGATTTGGGATTTGTTTCTTCTAAATACCTGTAAATGTCCCTGCCAGGGAAGTTCCTTGAGTCAGTCCAAGACACTCAAAATTCCCAAATATCCCAAATTCCCACCCAGTGGTGCATCCCTGAGGGGAGGAGAAGTTTGGCTCCCACCTTGGAATGAATTCCTGCCAATTCCTTCACCCAGCCCCGGGGCGCGTAGGAGCTGATTCACTGAAAATCCAAAACAGCTCCTGCCCCCCAAAAAAATACAAAATAATGATCCCGAAAAATGCCGCTCCCAACCCCCAACCTCTTGTTGCTAAAGTGCAGCTGTTGCCCAACATCTGGATGTCCAAATCCAAATCTTCGTGTCGCAAGGCTTGTGTACAAAGATAATTAATGTTTGCAGAGCGTTCCCAACCCCTGTCATTACAGGAAGGATCATCCAGGAGCTGATTTGTGGAAAAAGCAGATTTGTACATTTCCTTTGTGGATTAGACGAAATTAAGTGGATTGGTGTGGACAGAAAACCCCCAGCGGGGGGGTGGGGGAGGATTTTGGAAACGTGATTCCCTGGAAATTCCAGCTCGTTAATTCCCAGCTTAATCACTCATTACTTCTAGCTATTACTAAATATTGGCTAATATATACATAATATTTAATATTTATATTTATTTCTTTCACATTTTAAGCTGGATGTCCCCACACTGCAAATCGTCCTTGCCTATAATATATAATATTTATATTTATTTCTTTCACACCTTGCAGATGGTCCTTGCCCACAATATATAATATTTATATTTATTTCTTTCACATTTTAAGCTGCACACCCCCATGTTGCAGATGGTTCCTGCCCATAATATATAATATTTATATTTATTTATTTCACACGTTGCAGATCGTCCTTGCCCAACTTGTCCTAGCCTGGTGCCCCAGGGAGGGTGACAGTTCCCAGCTCCTGCCTGTACATGCTTGGCCCAGAATTTTTGTCCTGTTTTTGGAGAACAGCCTCATGAGTCGGCTGGAAAAAAATCATTCCAAGGCTTCAATTCATTTAAAATTTCAGTGTTTTTGTGCTGAACCCAGCACCTGGAGGCAGCAGAATTTCACCCCAAAATCCAGGCTGGATGGGAAAGGCAGAATCTCCTCAATTTTGTGTGGTGGTTTGGTTAATGCTGATGTGGGGGATGTTGAGCCTCAGGAAAAGTCCCAAAGTCACTTCTGGGACCAAAAAGGCTCAAAATAAAATGTGGGGGAGAAAGTTTTCCATCAGAACTGGAGTGACTGGACAGGGGGGTGGGTTCAGACTGAAACAGGGAAAATTTGGGTTGGATTTGGGTTGGAATTGTTCCCTGTGAGGGTCCCAGGTTATTCCATGGATTTCGCATCCCTGGAAGTGCCCAAGGCCAGGTTGGAACCACCTGGGATAGGGGAATGTCCCTGCCCGTGGCAGGGGGTGACACTGGATGATTTTTGGGGTCCCTTCCACCCCAAACCATCCTAAAAAAGCAAAACCCAAAAGTGCATCTGCATGACAGCATTTAATGGGAATGAGAAGCTCAATTCACAAGTGCAAAACTCACTGGAAAGGATAAAATCAAAGAATTCCAGGAGGGTCCATAACAAATCCCCACTCCCATGATTTTAATAGATTTTAGCAGAAGGATTTTGCAAAGAGATTTGCTCTTACAATTGCTGTAAATATTTTGATTTTGTTTTTTTTTTTTTTCCCTGGCTTGCATTAAATGAGATAAAGAAAGGGAAAGAAGCTGGGAGAGCGTTACATGGTGAGGCCAAGCAGAAATAAAGCACAGCAAGGAGCTACAAATTCCTAAATTTCAGAAATGCCAAGTAGAGCTGATTTATTTCTTTCTTTTTAAATGCTGGTTCAGCAAAATTTACAAATGAAGAGGAATTTGGATAAAATTTCATTTTGGAACCCAAGATTTTCAGTCATATCGTTTGGGTGGATTTTGTAATTTTTTATTTTGAGAGAAATTGATAATAAAACGTCCTCATTGGCATAAAAACAAATTTATTGACACACAGCTTTTAGCAAACCAAAAAAAAAAAAAAAAAAAAAAAAAAAGAAAGAAAAAAAAGAAGGAGGTATATATATGTATTTTAAAATCTGGTTTCTTGGAAAATTCTGGGCTTTGATTTGTCCTAATTTGGAATGAGGTCAATAGAGAAATTTCAGTTTTCTTGTAGTTTGGAAATCCTAGTCCTCGGGCAGGTCTAGTGCCAGGAATCCCTGGATTTATGGACTCCATGGGAATCTCGGGAGCTCGGCACTTCTACAATCCATTATCCATAAACTTTAGTCGGGCTCTGTCTGACTGCTCAGTTGTGTTTTTCAGTCTATCCACAGATATCCAGGCAGGGTTTAGGTTGGCCTGCAAGTTCCACAACAAAACTGGGATAAGTGAGGCGGAAAAGGATTAAAACTCCCCAAAGCGCCCCGAAAAGAGGCGTCCACACCTGAGCCCAAAGCGCACCTACCCCCAAACCCATGGAATCCCTGGGAGCCCAGGAAGTTCCTGATGTCCAGCAGGGCCGTGGAGCCCACCAGGGTCTGCTGGGGGAAGGTGGTCAGCGTGGGCCCGGGGTAGATGACAGAGTAGGGGGGAAAGTCGGGCTCCACGATGTCCACCACGGTGTCGGGGTACTTGATGACGCAGGTGTCATTGCGGGTCACGGCAAAGGGCTCGGGGCACGCCAGGCCCACAGGTAGGCAGCACTCATGGAAGGGAGACATGGGGCAGGGCAGAGCTGGAAATGAGCAGGGAAAGAGAAAAAATGAGAAAAAAAAATCATCCTTAGTGTGGCGGGAAATATCTGGGATAAATAACGGGGTATGGGGATTTATGGGAAATTGGGAATTAAGAGAGCTCAGGTGGGAGCTGAATTTGGCAGGGATTGAGGAGGAGTTCAGGTGGGAGTTGAATTTGGCCGTAACTGAGCAGGAAAAGAGGTGAAAATGAGAAAAAACCCATCCTTGGTGTGGTGGGAAATATCTGGGATAAATAGCGGGGTTATGGTAACGCGGTTATGGGGATTTATGGGAAATTGGGAATTACAGAGAACTCAGGTGGGAACTGAATTTGTCCAGTTCAGTTTTCCAACCAGGAACTCTTTTCCTTCCTGATTGAACTTCCTGCTTTTCAATATAATGATATTTTTCAGACCATCACCATTTTAACAACAAAAATATTTTATCCTATTTATTCTCTTCCTCGGATTTTCGCTGTGTCCATCCCACTCCTATTACCAGTGGAAAACCACGACTCCCAACTCAACCCCAGATTTTAAACTCAGGTTTTAATCCTCATTTAAATCCCCAATGTGGAGGTTGGAGCTGGTGTCCTCCTCCCACCCTGTTCCAAGTGGAACAGTGAGATCCACCCAGCTTTTATGGGTCTCATTAGGGATCAGCTGAATATTTGAAATCCCAGAGCACTTTAAACCCAGCCTGATATCGAGGCCAGATTTTCCCTGGGCATGGTTTAATTATGGATTGAAGGCCGTGCTTGCCCTGGTTTGTGCCCACACGGATTGGGCAAGGAAAACGCGGAGGGAGAAGGGATAATTTTCCTCATTTTCCTTATTTTATCTCTGTGGAGCTGCTGGGGGAGAAATTAAGGGGGGGTTGAAATGATTTCCTAAATAAATCCCCATGTCACGCCAGGAATCTGTGGGGGACACAAAATCTGGGGAGGATTTCTCACGTCTCCACCTGAACATCCCATTTTAACCTTCCCAAGTTAAAAATTCTGAGTTTTTTTCCCCAATTGATCCAAGTCCAATCTCCTTAGAGTTGAAGGTGAGGAGAAGGCAACCATGGGGTATTTTTCCAGCTGAAAAGCTGAATCTGGAAGGGCTGATTTTGGTTTTGGGAAAAGAAGACCGGTCTGGGGATTGGGGTCTTCTAGTGATTCCACATGATTCGTAAAAGCTCATCCCAGAAGTCCTGAAAGGAGGTGAAAAAGGAGCACTCGGATGTTCCTGCTACATTTGGAATTCAAAACTATAAATATATTTTAACCGAAGCCAGCAGTAAAGTGGATTTTGAGTAAGGAAAATCTGTGTTCTGCTCTCTGCAGGATTGGAAAAATATTTAGGGCGAGTTCTCCAACTTAAAAGACACTGGAGCCTCCTGGAAGACAGCTGAGGGTGAGAACATTGTAGAAATTAAATTTTAAATGATAATTTCCTTAATGACACCGGCTCTTTAGAATATGAAAAGAGTGCTATGGAATTATTGAGACTCTTTAGGATTCAGAGGGAGTTTTCTATGCCCTCCCTGCTTTCCTGAGCTCTCCCCTCTGAAGTGTAAAACTTCAATTAACTCCAAACTAAAGGATAATAAAAAGGCTTTTTCTGATAAAACACCCTTGCCTTTCACGAGCTTGCCATGTCATTTGATATTAAAATATCAATAATAATAATAACAATAATAATAATTGATTTAAAATGCAATAATTGATTCAAAATTAACTTACCCGGATCACCCAAGGAGGAGAGGAAAAGAAAAGTGATTAGGGAGGCTTCTACGTAGCAAATGCTTTTATACACGTCCCCAAAACGCCTGGAGGATGTGACACCCTCTTTGCATGAAGTCTTAATTAGTTGCAAAACAAACTTTGCTGCCTGCATAACTTCTGCGAGTAATGAAACTGTTTTGCTCCCTGTTTGTGTTTGTTCCCTCCCGGAGCTTCCCAGAGCGTGCTACACCCTCCAGGCAGGATTCACTTTGCCCTTTCAAGGGCCAAAAATAGGGCTCGATCTGCTGCTAATTAACCACATTTCAGTTATTTCGGGGCCTGATCAAGGGTTCTTTTATTGGCATTGGGTTTTCCCTCTCAGGTTCTGTGAAAGGGAGCTGCAGTGGCATCATTTCCTATCAGGGAACTGCATTATTTTAATAATTTCCCAGTGCGGATGGGATTTTTTTATTCCCAAAACCACTCCCAGGGGCATCAATTGTACCCCTACATCCACGGATAAAGAGAAAAAATAAATTCACCATTCCAGAATTCTCAATAAATCCCACAAATTCTCAATAAATCCCACGAATTCTCAATAAATCTTTAATTTCACGGGGTCAGTGACCCCGCGGAGAAAGCTCGGCCTTATCTCCCATCCTCTCCTTACAAATCCTGGGATGGGGTTTAAGTGGAGCAGGTGGATTTGCTCCCGGGCTTTGCAGGGTTTGACCCCAGTGCAATTAAAGGCACCCAAATCCCACCCACGGTTCTGGCTCCTGACTCAAGTTTAAGTCACTCAGCCTCATAAGGCCTTGGTTTTGTTTGTTGGGTTTTTTCCTTCCCTCTCCCCCCAGTTTTTGGGTTGGAAAGGATAAAACTGTGGGAAAGAGAAGGTTGGAACCATCCAGGATTTTTGGGACAGAATTAAGGGGCAGGGGGAAGTAGACAAGAAATTCTTCTGTCCTGATGAAAACTTAATTAAACACAAATTAGAGATGTGAGTTTAATACAAAACCATTAAAGTACTAGAGAAAATGGTGGTGAGTAACTTGTCAACATTTTTGAGTGAGCCAGACATGGATTTAAAATGTTTTTACTGAGATTTTAAAGAGGAAATCAACGACAGAAAAATCACGATAAAGAGACAAATCGGAATTCCCACAGAAAGGGATTTCTGCAGCCAGGAACATTTGGGGTAACAGCCCCCAGACAGTTTTATTTCTTTACTATATAAAATTAATTTAAATCCTATTGCAATACTGGGATGGGGATCACTTAAATATGCGGGGACATCCTTAAGAGCACAATTCAACCTCTGTGTTTCATTCCTGATGCCCAAATCTGCATAAATTCCTTGGTATCAACTCGAACCCTTTTGTTCCCAAGTGCCCACAAATGCTTTTGCCTTAGGACCCCTCTCAGGCTGCAGATATTTATGCTGGGAGGGAAAATTGAGAGTAAATAATAATTAGGAACAAAGGGAGGCAGCTCAACTTCCTGGCACCTCACTTGGGATATGAATCCTGGGAAAGAGGAATGAGAATTGTGGATATCCTGTCCCTGGAAGTGTCCAAGGCAGGTGGGAATGTCCCAAGATTTAATTCTAATTAACCTGCCTAAGGTTATATGAAAAATCTTTTCCACAGGACTAATTCAGCTGAAATGTCATTTGTGAAGATATAAAAGGACACTAATGCATATTTTTTATGTTTTCATATTTATGTTTATATGTTTAACTTTTTTATTTTTATATTTATATTTTTGTATTCATATACTTCTATATGTTTACATTTTATATATATTTATATGTTTATATGTTTATATGTTTATATATATTTTAATGTTTATTTCTGTATTTCTATATTTTTGCATTTTTATATTATATTTTCCTTCAGAATCCACATACTAAGATTTGCTTCTTGCCCTTTAACCACTTAACACTCTTTTTAAAGACAATAATTAATTCTATTTAAATAAAATTCACACAACGTGCTGCTAAGTGCAGATAAACCTTAAACCTGAAGGTTTATCCATCAGAGGTTGGATTTGATGATCTTGGAGCTGGCATTCTGTGAACACTCCCCTCTTCCAAGCCCCATCTGCTGCAGAACATTCTGGAACTCGTCGGGATTTCTGCTCCCTCTGCATTTTTTGGGCCCTCTATAAAAAAAATCTCCTGGGCCCTTCCCTTGCAGGTGGATTTTCCGTTGCCTTTGGCAGATTTTAATTCCAGTTATTATCTGGGTTTAGGGAAACACAGGAGGCAAATGAATGCTCCGAGGTCACCCCGGGAGCAGCTGGAGGAACCCACAGTGAACCGGGTTGCCATTTATTTGAATTCCAGATTTGAATTCCAGCGGCTCCTGCAGGCCTTGGCTGTGGCTCCACAGGATCCGTGGGGGGAAGGAGAACCCTCAAATCCCTAGATCAGCAGGATGGAGCTGGGAATGAAGGACTGGGAGCTCCAAGCCCTGGCAGGGATTTAGGGGGGAGCTGGGAGTGCTTTTGGACGTGTCCTGAAATGGCTTTTCCAGCTGGGGCCTGGAAATCTGCGCCAGTGAACACACCCCTGGGTTTTATTTTAATAAATTATTCCCTTTTCAAAAAGCCCTACGTAGTCACGTTCTGTTGGTGCGCTGTTTTGTGGAGTTGTGGAATAGTTTAAAGACGGAGCTTTAAAAATTATTTAATTCCAAGCCCTCCTAGGAGCACAGGCCACATCCAGCCAGGCCTCAGATGCTTCCAGGGATGAGGAATCCACAATTCCCTGCAAAACCTCCCCACCCTCCCACAGAACATTTTTATCCCTAATTTCTCCCTCAGAATGAGCAGCGAACTTTGATTTCTTTCCATTTTCCCCTCAAAAAAAGTGCTGAGTTTCCCAAAGCTGTGTAAGGCCTTCAAGGCCCAATCCCTAATTAAAGCCAAGGCCTTTGTTTATGTCTTTCGAAACCTGAAGCTGCCACTTAAGAAATCTGCAATTAGTGGGGCCTCCAAATTGCTCCCATGGATGGGGTAATGATCCCCAGGCAGAAAATAATTCCTTTTTAATGAAAATCCCGCCTCAAAAATCACCCCTTAGGAAACGCTGCTGCTGCCAAGGAATAATCGTATCAGTGTGGCTTTATCTGCTTTTTAACAGTTAAAGAGGGGGGAAACCAAGCAAATAAATCATAATAATAATAGTAAACACAGGAGGGTGAAGCTATGGGATTTTTCTTCAATTAATTGAAATATTATCAAAGCCTTTTTTGTGTGCATGAAGTGCTAATTAATTCCAGGTTAATTTTTCAGGACTGAGTTCTGCATTCTCTCCTTGTGGGTCACACTGGCCCCATTTGCATTTCTGACCTTCCCACTCTGTTCCTGTTCCTTCCTCAGGGCTGTTTTCTATCCCAGAATTCCAGAATAATTGTCTTTTTTGGACTGTGAGGCTCAAAATTAAACTGAAAAATCAATTTTTTTCTCAATTGCTTCCTCTGACAAGCCCCACATTTTTACTAAATCTTAATCAAACTTATTTATTTGTTATTCCTTTATCAATATGAAAAATTCAGCTCTGAGCCCTTTCCCTTAAATCCAAAATTAACATTTTGATTTAACAATTATTCCCTGCTTCTGTAATTCCTGAGGAATCAGTGTTGTCCAATGTCCAGGTTTTCTCTGCAACAAATTCCAACATTTGCCTGTTCTGGGAAATCTGGCAGAAGTAAAAACAAAGTTTTCAAATAAAAATCAAACCAGAGAAAATATTTGTAATTATTAACATTATGTTTGCAATAACAAATATGATTGTCAATTATTATTTAATGTGTTGCTAATACAGTAATTATAATTAAAATTTAAATTTTATATTTATAACATTAATATTAATAATGATAAATATACGATATATTCACTATTTATTTATATTTTTATTAAAATACATAAGTAGAAAATATATTTGCATTTAAATATATATAAAATATAAAAATATATGCAATCGTTTTATTTTTCTTTTCTATGTTATTATATTATATATATATAAAATAAATAAATAAAAATTATA
>NW_024366692.1:0-191946 GCF_014805655.1 Passer montanus | reverse complement strand
ATATATATATAATTTTTTAATTATGTGTTTTAAAAATATCTCTTTATGACCAGAGAATGTCCATGACCAACCTTGTCACATCCTTCGGGGTGACTTTGTGACTCTCTTTGTGATCCTGCAATCCTGCTGCACCCCTAAAAGCTGCTAATGAGTGTTTTACATTAATAAATCATTCATGAGAGTTTGCAAAGGGCTTTGAAATCCTTTAATCTGAAACTTCCTGGGGCTGTTCCCGGCGACTGGCGTTGCCTTGGGAACTTTGCAGAGTCACCCATTTTTGCAGGAATAATTCTAGAGAGAAATGGGATGAATTATTAAAAAGGGGGAAATAGGAATAGGGATGGAGCATGAGCCCTTTTCCTATTGAAATCCGCCAATATTCTGATTATTTCGGATATATATACACATACACACACATATATATAAAACATTATATATATAATTTTCACATAAATATAATTACACATATAATCTTATCTATAATCTTTATATAATTTTTTATTATCGATAATATATATAAAGCATATACATACATATATAGATGTGTATAAATACAAAATATAAATACATTTATTTATGTATTAAAAAAATATATTATTTCCCCAGCAGTGGGGAGATGGGAGGAGGTAGGGAGGGAATTTTCCCTGCTCCAAACCTTTTCCAAGCAGGAACCACCAGGCTCTGCTGTGAAACCTGAACAGATTTTCTGGAGCACTAATATTCAGGAGCAGAAAAGCCACAGTTTCTTCTTGGAGTTTCTGGGGCAGGACCTCCAGCTCCTGGAGTCCCCAGGAGAATGGGGAAAGGCTGAAGGAATTGTTCTGCCCGCACAGAAATTGGGATTTTTTTCAATTTTCTTTAATAAAGGACATTTCTGGCCACCCTCGTTGTGCTCTGAGACACTTCTTTGCGCATCACCCCCCATTAAAGGGCCAAGAGCTGCCCCGGGGCTGACAAAAACCTCATTCCTGAGCTCATTTTGGGATCATTTTACCAAAAGCTGCAGCTTTCAGCCCAGGGGATGAGGCAGGGAAAGTGTCCGATGTCCCCCGAGCTCTGCCCTTCCCTACAGCCAGATTTGTTTTTAACCTGCTCCTTGTTTTCTTCTTTAATAGAGCAGCAATTTTTAATTTTTTCCTCTCTTTAAATCCCTCTAAATGACGAGGTGGGACGGGGAGAGCCCCGAGGCAGCGACTCTGATCCCAAAAGTCCCGTCCCAGGTGCTCATTAATGGTTTGCACATCCCTGTGTCATTATCCCCAGCGTGGAATTGGCTTCAGACACCCATGGATTGAGCAATAAAAGTCCTCAAAGATAAACAGATCAGAGCTCAGCTGTCATTCCAGTAATCAGCTCCTAATCAGGTCAGGATTCTTGGCCTCGTAATAAAATTTTAAAAATTTTATTATTTCCTACACTGTGTGAATTTTAAAGCCCAATAATGGAATAAATGAAATACCAGTACTGGAATAAATGAAACCCCAATAATAGAATAAATTAAATCCCAAGAATGGAATAAATTAAATCCCAGCACTGGAATAAATTCAATGGAATGAATTCCATTATAATTAATGGAATAACCTGGATCCAGGGAGAGACAAATAAACTCCTTTCCTAGGTTTCACACATCCATTCCCTGGGTTTGTGTTGTGATTTCCTGTCAGTCTCCAGGAAATCATGGAATGCTTTGGGATGGGGCCTTAAAACTCATTTAATTTCCCTCTGCCATGGATAGGAACATTCCCACCATCCCTGGGTGCTCCAGCCTGGCCTTGGACACTTCCAAGGATGGAGCACCCATGGGATAACCCCTGCCAGGGCCTCCCCACCCTCCCAGGGAGGAATTCCTTCTCAAAATCCCATCTAAATTTCCTTTCTGTCAGTCTGAACCCTTTCGCCCTTGTCCTGCCACCCCATCCCATGGGAATTGTCTCTCCCCCTGTTCCTCGTTGTCCCTTCAGGTCCTGCAAGGCCACAATTGGGTCACCCCAAAGCTTCTCCAGGCTGAACATTCCCAGTTCTCCCAGCAGAGCTGCTCCATCCCTCGGATCCCATCCTGGAGCCTCCTCTGGGTTCTCTCCAGCAGCTCCTGGTCCTCCCTGGGCTGGGATCCAGGGCAGCTCTGCAGGTGAGGTTTCACCTGAGCAGGGCTCTGCTGGACCCCTTTCCCCATCCCCACCTCGTTTTGTTCCCAGTGCTGCTGCATGAAATTGTCACAAGAATCCCAAGCACCCTTGGATCCACTCCAGAGGCTCCGTGGGAGGTTATTATGACACACAAAATGACTTTTTAATGAAAAAATTAATAACCCTGGGTTCTGACGCTGTCAAATGCTGTCTGCCCGGGGAGTAACCAAATTTTGGGTGACGTTGTTGCCCAAGTGACAAAACCATTCCAATTTTGCATGGTAGCTGCAATATTTCCATGGCTGATGCACTCTGTGTGTCTCAACCATTTAATGAATATTTGGGATTGGCTTTGAAGTTCTTCCCTTTCAAGAAGTTGAAGAGCTTCAGTTGTTCTGCAGACAGACACCTCCGAGGCTTTGGGATGTGGGATGAAACTAAATGAGAGATGGAGGTTCTGATACTGCTGGGAGGGAGCTTCCAGTGAAATGTCCTTTTTTTTAAAATTAAGAAAATACTTCCTAAAAATTTTTTTTTTTTTAATTAAAAATTACTTCCTAATAATTCCACTTTGAGTGAAATGTCCTTTTTTTTAAAATTAAAAAAATACTTCCTAAAAAATTCCCATTGGTTGTGGAGTCACGGAATGGTTTTGGGTGGAAGGGACTTTAAAGATCACCTTGTCCCAACCCCTTCTGTGGGCAGGGCCACCTCCCACTGGGTCAGGTTGCTCAATGTCCCATCCAGCCCGGTCTGGAATGGATCACATGCTGGAATTGATAATTTCTTCAGCCTCAATCACCACAGGAAGCATTCCCAGTTAATTAGGTTCTTCTCTGAACTGAAATCTTCAAATAATTATAAAAATAAAATCCCAGTCTGGGGATTGAATAATTTTATCCCTTCATGGTCAGTTTAATTCTTGTTTTGCTGCAGTCACGATGTGCTAAGATCTGCTTTAATGAATAAAATGAAACATTTCTCTCCTCAGAAATGTTTTGGGGTGGAAAAATTGAAGCTGGAGACTTCCACCCCTTGGTTAGCCAAAATTACCCACTCAAATTATCTGAGTTAAGCAGAAATGATTGTTGGCTGCACCACCTGAATGAAGCATTTGGGGTTCTGGCTTTGGGGAGGGCCATAAATAAACCAAAATTAGGTGTCCCAGCAATTGCAGGGATGCCACCAACCCTGTGTTCCCAATTGCTCCCATTCCTGTCCTACAGCAGGGCTGTCAGGATGTCACCAGTGGCCATCCTGGCCTCCAAACTGTGGTGCCAGGACATAAAACCTGAGCTCATTCCAGCCCTAATTAGGCCAGCTAAGCAACTTGCCCAGTAGCCCATAGCCAAAACCAGCTGCTGAATGTTTCATTTCTACTGAGAAACCGAGTTCAGCTCCCTGTTAGAAAAAAAGAAAAGAAAACCACTCCTGGAGACTTTGCAGAAGTTGCTCTGAGGGTCAAGGGGGAATTGTTCCCAAAAAGGGCTTAAAGTGTGAAGCTGACTTGGAAAAAACCACACTTTAAAAAATTCATGTTTTGGTTATTAAATACACTTGGAGATTCTAGGTAAATTGAAGGTAGTGACACAATAAACTATAAACCATGAGGTGGTTTCTGGAATAAGATGGGGGGTTTGGGTGGTTGGAGGCCAGGGATGGATCTTTCTCACACCTGAACGAGGTGAGAACCTCCAAGGACACAGTCACTGGAAGTGCCATGGGGCAGTGGAGGGTGTGTGGCTGTGTGTGAGTGTGCACAGAGTGACCAAGAGTGCCCCAGGGGGCATCTCAGCCAGGCTGAGGTTAGGGATGTGCTGAGGGTGGGTGTTTAACGTGGATAAGGGACAGGGATTGACACAGAGGGACCATGATTCCTCCTCTGAGGGAGGGCATCAGTGATGGTGACATGTCTTGGGCCTCTGCCCAGGCTTGGAAGGGAGCAGTGGAACCATCTTATCCCCCACCCAAAGTGTCCTGTGGTCAGGACAGTAATTGCTGTGGACTCATTCCATTTGTCACCGTGTCCTGAAGGAGCCGGAGTCTGGAGCAGACCTGCAGAAGTCTGCTGTGCAGACTGGCCACTTGTTCTTGGAGCTTTTTTCCAGCCTTGAGGACTCTGGGAATCCTCCAGAAGAGTGACCCATCCTCAGTCTATTTCCACTGTTTCAAACACCTGGCACAGGACCCACATTTCTCTTTATGCACCTGCGCTGGGTTCCTCATGTCACCTCAGAACCTTGGGTTGTCTCTGTGCTCCAGGGTTTGGATGCTGTTTTTGGATGCAGGCAAGTAAAACAATCCCTCATAGCTGGAAATGCACAATAAAGTCTTTGGGCAGGTGCATATAAATCTGCACATAAATCTCTTCTGGAAGGTCAATGTTTTGCCTCGAACCCAATGTGCAACCTCCCTCCTGGATTGAAGGTCCTCCAGAGCACCTCCTGGTCACCCTGTGGTCACAAAGCCATACTCCCTCCAATCCCACCCAAACCTCCCAGGGCATCGCATCCCCCAAGGAGCAGCATTAGCTGGGGATCCCAAAAGGGCAGGAACTCCAGGAGACTCCAGTTCCAATGCAGAATGAACTTTATTGAGTGTGAAGACAGAAACAAAGCAGGGATGGGCAGGGCCCCAGGCCAGGCTGGCCCAGCAGCAGGGCCGGGCAGGCAGCCCTGGCCAGCAGTGGGACACACGTCTGCCTGGGCCAGGCACGGGGCCAGCGGGAGCAGCAGGAGCCCGCTGCTGAGCTGGGCTGGGGCTGAGCCCCTGGGCCAGCAGAGCAGGGCACGGCAGGGCCCGAAAAACCTGGTGAGAGCAGGTTCAAGGAGAAAGACTCTCAGAGAGCACTATGGAGAGGGAAAGATTCCATTGAGGGCCAAGGCAAAAGAGAAGAGAAGGAGAAGAGGGAGGCAAAGGCCCTTGCAGCTCACCTGTGTCACTGAGGAGGAGAAGGCAGGAGAGGTGGATGAGAGCTCCTCACTTGCTCTGCCTTTTATACTGTCCCACACAGCCCCGGGCCCGACGCGCCTCTGCACAGGGAATGTGTTTACCAACAAGCTCATATTTTATGCAAAGCATCCCCAATTAAGTAAACTGGAGGTTGTTTATGCTCCCTGCAAGGCTGTCTTTTCATTTCCCTGTGCAGGACATGCCCATTCAGCCAAACTGGCTCCTTTCAAGTGCCAGCATTAGAGGCCAAAATGTTTTTAGGGTATTTTTCAGCCAGAACCAGGCTGATGTTTCAGCCAGCTGGGTGGAGTGGTGCCATATTTCCAGGTGATGTCAGCACCTTCCCCTCCTGAGGCAGCTCTGAGCCTTTGGAGTGATAAATGCAGTTTTTTATTATAAACCCAGGATTAAAGGGCTGGCTTTGGTGGGGACTGGCCATAGACATTGCTCCCTGTGACTCCAAGGCCTTTCAAGCCTTCTTAGACATCATTTATTCATCAGAGAGGCTACAGGGGTTGGTTTTGAACTTTCTTTGGGATCTCATATTGCCTTTAGAAGAAATTATCTCATTTCTTCTGTCTTTCACCTCTTTCAGCATTGCCTGGAGTTCTCCAATCAGCAGAACAGGACAGTTCCAGAGGGAAGGACGCTGCTTTCCCAACAACCAATATTAGTCAGGGTCATTATCTTGCAGAAAACACTCCCTAATGAGAGCATATGACTTCAAAACTCGTATTTTTCCCATTCCTCATGGCCATCTCTCCACTCCTTTTTTCCTCCTGCCTCTGACCAGGTCCTACACCCTGCCCCAAAAACTCGGGAATATTTCCAAGCAGGACACAGGGAGCAGCTGAGGGCTGGCAGTGCCCACAAACCCAGCCTGGGAGCAGCAGGGGCCAGGATGTCCCCAGAGATGGGGAAGGGAAGGATTCCACGCTCTGAGCTGCATTTCCTGGGGCAAGGGCAGAGCTGGTGTCCCCAGGAGCAGTGACAGCCCTGCCTGGGCACCACCGTGACACCCCTTATGGCAAAGGGGGAAAAACTCCTGTCCCAGCAAGGCTGGGGCTCCATCAGAGGCAGAAAAATTCCAAATCCCAGAGGTCCAAGCCAGATTCCTCATCCAGAAGGGTGAAGGGAGCTCTCAGGTTGACAGGAGAACTTTCTCCAAACAAACACTTTCAGGAGAAACTGCCAGGTCTGACAGAGCAGATCTAACAGAGAGATTTCCTTCAAAACACATGCACCACATTTCCATCCAAGGCATTTCCACTCAAATCCCTTCCACAGGCAAAACACTGAATGCAACAAAGGCATTTCCAGCCCTCTCTCCTTCTCCCCCACCCAGCCCGCCCCACTGAGGGGCTCCACGAAGCATCAGGTGTCCCCACCCACCCCATTCTCTCAGGGGTGTCCTGGGGGTGTTGACTCCCTTCCCTGGTTCCATTTTGACCCTGTTGCTCCAATATCCCCTCCTGGCTCAGGCAAGGACAGGAGGGCATTTCCACAGCAGATAAAGAGACAGAGGAACTTGGCAGGATGGTTTTATTTCAGGTATTGAAGCCCTGAATAGGGCAGAGGAGCAGTGTTTGACTGTCACCAGATGGCTGCAGGGCCAGGCACACCCCATTCCCTGGGGAGAAATGCTCCACAGAATGCAGGAAAAGAAAATTGGGCATCATGTTGTCTTTGGCAGTTAGGCAACGTGCCTTCAAGTCGTCTGGGACTCCCTCTGCAGCCAGGGCATGGGAGAAGTGCTCGAGGAGGGAAGGCAAAGGTCCAGAGGTAGGTGGTAAAACACAACCAAGGCCTTGGGCAGGTGGGTGAAACTGGCACAGAAACATCGGGTCAATGACTTGACTCATCAGCTGGAAAATGTCCCCAACATCTGTCCTGGCTGAGATGTCCCCTGGGGCAAGGACATGGCTGGGGCTGGAGGAGCACCTGGAGAAGGCACAGGCAGAACGTGAGGCACGGCCTCAGCAGGAGAAGGAGCAGAGGCCGAGGGAAGGGACAGGGATCAAAGAGGAAGAAAGGATCAGGAGCCCCATCCCCATGGCTTCCTGCAAGGAGCCCCAGAGTTTCTCCCAGCTCCTTCCAGTGAGCTGAGGCTGGGAGCAGGATCTGGGAGCAAAGTTCTCCGCAGGAGCTGCACAGCAGCGAGGCCAGAGATGAAGGCAAAGACAAAGAGAAGAAGGAGAAGAGGGAGGCAAAAGCCCTCGCAGCTCACCTGTGTCACCGAGGAGGAGAAGGCAGGAGAGGTGGATGAGAGCTCCTCACTTGCTCTGCCTTTTATACTGTCCCACACAGCCCCAGGCCCACGGGCACCCTCGGCACATGGAATGTGTTTACCAAGCTCATCCTCCATGCAAAACATCCCCATTAGAGAAATGGGGACACTGCAATGCTGCTTTTTCATTTCCCTGTGCAGGACATGCCCAGTCAGCCTCCCAGGCTCCTTTCAAGTGCCAGGATTAGAGGCCAAAATGTGTCTGGGGGCAGTGCCACGTCAGCAGGGCCGGGTGATGCAGCTGGTGTTGGGGACTGTCCTATTTCACCAGGGGTCACCAGGCCCTTTGCCCTCCAGGGCCTCACTTTCAGATTCCCAGAATGGTCAGGGCATTTTTCCTGGCATGCCTAAAATAACAAGCCAGGCTTAAAAATATGTTTTCTGTGACAGGACTCACATCATCTGCTGCCTAACCAAATACTCGACTCCATCAGAGCTGGGTATAAACTTCCCAGTCACCTTGGACACTCTGAAGAATCAGGGATTTCACGTCCAGATAAATCCATGTGCTCTTTGCCCTTCCATGCCCTTGTGGAGAGCGCCCAGCATCCTCGAGTCAACAGGAGGATGTTTGAAAAGCAGAAAATCCTCTCCAACACACCCTAACTGCTCCCACCAGCTCCACCCAGCACCAAGCGTCCATGTTGAGCCTTTCCCACTGCTCCTTCTCCATCCCCAAATCTCCAAATCCCTTCTGGGAGCCTACACCCAAACTCAGTAGCAGGCGGTGGAAAGAGCCTGCAGAGCTCTCCGAGGAGACATCAAAACACATCAGAGGGACTCATGGTCTGGGAATGTCAGCAGGAAAACACTGGAGGCAAGCAGAAGCAAGGTCATGGGCTGCTCTTCCATCATGTCAGCACACTCAGACATGCAGGGACAACCAGGCCTGGCCTCGTCCCATGGTCAGCACTGAGGGACTGCCCTTAATGGTCTTTGAGACCTCCATTCCCTGCCCTTCATCCCTGGAATGGTCTCTGACCCCTCCATCCCTGGAATGGTCTGTGACCCCTCCGTTCTGCTCCAGGTCGAGTGAGGATCACTTCTTGTGTTTGGACAACGCTCTCAGGCACAGGGTGGGATTTTGGGGTGTCTGTGCAGGGTTAGGAGTTGGACTGGATGATTTCTGGGTCCCTTCCAGTCTGGATATTCCACAATTCTGTGATTCCTGAATGACAGGGAGTAGAAGACATGGGAGGAAGCAGGAGTACCTGGTCCTCCTCTGCATCACCACCCACACGACAACTCAACACCCGAGCAATTTTCTCCCTGTGCCCAACGTGTCCCTGTGATCTCCTGAGCTGTGCCTGCAGCCCTGAGCCCTCCAGGAGGGACAGGAGGGTACAAGGGATGCTGTGGTGGCAGAAATTAAGGGAGACAGCTCCTTGGGAATCTGTTGCATGAAGGACATTGTCATGGTTGAGACGGTCACAATACCAAGCAACACTCCATTGTCAGAAGGCTTCAAACCTGGTTTTGTTATAGCATGCATGCTTTTTATACATTCTTACAAAGCTCGTAAGTTTACTCATTGGTCAGGAAAGACAAACAAAGTGCTCATTGGAACTGGCAGTTGCAGCTTTCTCTTATTTCTCCTTCTTTCTTTCTTGGTTTCTGTGTCAAGGACCTTGGTAGGAAATTCTATCAGGGGAGAACATGGATCCTCTTCTCAAACTTCCCTCTGGCTCACAGAAGTCGCTGTAAAACTTCTAACACAGGACATGAGCCATGGAAGGTGTCCCAGGAAACATTTACCACAGGGAGACGCTGCTCGCAGGAGAAAGAGCAGAGCCTGGGCAGAAGGGACAGCCTCGAGAAGGAGATTGAAAGGACAAGGTATCGTAGTCCTCAAGAGGACCCTAAAAACACAGACAAGACCTGCTCCCACCTCCCTGCAGTGTGGCACAGAGAATGGAGAGGATCACCAACTGTCCCAGCAAAACAAAACTGAGGCAAAGCCCCAGTGGGAGCCAGAAGAGACAGAGGAAAAGAAATGGAAACAGGGAAAAGCACTCACCTGTATCACCGAGGAGGAGAAGGCAGGAGAAGTGGATGAGGGATCCTGCACTTGCTCTGCCTTTTATACTGTCCCACACAGCCCCGGGCCCAGGGACAGTCTTTGCAGAGGCAATGTGTTTACCAAGCTCATCTCGCATGCAAAACATCGCAATTACAAAAATTAGTGTTTTTATTTTTGCCCTGCAACGCTGCCTTTTCATTTCCCTGTGCAGGACGTGCCCAGTCAGCCTCCCAGGCTCCTTTCAAGTGCCAGGATTAGAGGCCAAAATATTTCCAGGGAAAATGATTTGTCAGCAGGACCAGGTGATGGCGGCAGGGCTGAGAAGTGTCCCACTGACAATCTGGTGTCAGCCCCTGGTCCTCCAGGGCAGGACTTTCAAGTGCAGAGGCCACCCTATGTCTCCTGCTGGACATTGGCACCACGGGGCTGACTGGGGCTGGTCCCTCGCCTGAAGGGATTCCTGAGATTGCAAAAGCTCTCCCAGAACTTTGAATTCCACCTGGGACCAATCCCCATTTTGTCACACAGCCCAGAGCACGGAGTGCCATGGCCAGTTTCCCTTTGAACACCTCCAAGGGATGCCGACTCCAAACCCCCCGGGGCAACCCCTGCCAAGGCCAGAGCAGCAGCGCCCAGCCTGGAGAGGGACAGAGATGAGGAACAGAGCTGACCCTCACAGGGGAACGGCCAGGCTGGAACCTCAGGGCCCTGAGGAGCCCGGCTCCATAATCGGGAAACACTTTAAAGTCCTGCCCTGGAGGGCCAGGACTGGAATTATTTGGGATGTCGGACACTCCTCAGCACTTTGTGGCCCCACCCCGCTGGCCAACAGCTGCAACGAGCCCTGTGTCCGGCAGTGCCAGGACTCCCGCGTGGTCATCCAGCCCTCGCCCGTGGTGGTCACCCTGCCCGGGCCCATCCTCAGCTCCTTCCCGCAGAACACCGCCGTGGGATCCTCCACCTCCGCCGCCGTGGGCAGCATCCTGAGCGAGGAGGGAGTGCCCATCAACTCGGGGGGCTTTGGGCTCTCGGGGCTCTCTGGCCTTGGTGGCCGCTACTGCGGCCGCAGGTGCCTGCCCTGCTAGAGCCGGGCTGCACGTCCAGTGAGTGCCTCCCCAGGCCAAGTGTCCCCTGGAGCTGCTGGCCAGCGTTTCCAGAGGCCTTGGGGCCCCCTCCAGCCCTCCTGCCAAGGAGGGAAGGAGGCAGGTGCTGTCTGGTCTTGTGGGCAGCCTGTTTCAGCCTTGAATATCCTGCTTTTGAAGAGCTTCCTTGTCTCTGATTTTGCATTTCACAGTGGTTTAATGCTGTGGTTGCCAACAGTCAGTGGAGGGGTTGTATTCAGGAATTAAGGAAATGTGGAGTCTTGCTTTCTGTCTCTCAGTCGGAATGGTTTCTTTTACCTTCATAAATATATATTTTCCCTTTGTTTTTGCTGAAAGCTACTTGACTGTTTATCATTAAACTGATGTTGCATCTGATTTTGAGTTTCATTGTGGTTTTTCTCCCCATTTTTACCTCCCCTTGGGGCAGAATTATGTGAAAATCTATGCAAGGATTTCACAGAGGAAAATGTCATCCAAAAGTCACCACAACTCATCTGATGAAAATCGTTTCATTGGTTTTTACACTCTTGAGAAGCACTGAACAGCTTCTCAAATCTATTTCTCTTTCTAGGATGTTTCCCCCAATTTTTGTTATCCCACCCCTGTATTTAATAGTAAAATTGTGGTGTTTAAGCTTGAGAGATTTTAGAACTTGTCCCCTATTTGGCATCTTTGAAATGCTTGAGAATCTGAGCGATTATTAATATGGCAGAAGCAACACTTTCCATTGTGGCAACCAAAAGAGATTCAATAAAAATAAAGCTATGAAATAAAATCTATTTGAAAATTAAATCATCTTGGAGCTGAAATATAAATATTTGAGGAACTTGAGAGAAGGCTCCTGGCATTCAGGTGTGGAGCTGGTCCAAATGTCCACAGAACAGGCAAAAGAGGTGGGGTTTTCATATTCAAATGTTTTATGCTTTGTTTAAAGTTTATTAAAAATTATTTGCTTACAAATTGACAAACTTGGGAGGAGAAGGGTTCAGCAAATAGATGGAATAGAATTCTAAAATATCCTCATTGGAAGGGGCCCTCAAGGGTCATCCAATCCAGCTCCTGGTCCTGCACAGCAACCTCAAAAACCCAAAACGACCCTGGAAGCATTGCCCTAACGCTCCTGGAGCTGCCCTGAAGCTGTGCCCGTTCCCTGGGGAGCCTGGGCAGTGCCCAGCACCCTCGGGAGGGGAAGAATTTTCCACAAAAATCCTGCCCAAACCTCCCTGGCACAGCTCCAGCCATTCCCGTGTCACGGGGAGCAGAGGAACTCTGCTGGTGACCCTTTCTGCCTACGGCTTGAGGGCGCAACGCCAAAAAAGTGAAATCTGGGGAATGAAAAAGTCCCAGACTGAGAGGAGACTGGGCTGGAAAAGAAGTTTCCATGGGCAAATTTTCCAAACAATTCATCAGAGGGACTGGTGGGATGAGTTCTTCCCTGGGATCCGCGAGGAATCCAAGGGTGGCGGCATTCCGCACGACAGAACCGCTGCAGTTGTATTTTTGATCAGACTAATTCTTCTAGTTTTTTGAATATAAAACCAAAATCCTTGTGGTCAGCTTAAGTGACACCCCAGATATGGCACTTGCTGATAAAAATGTTACACATAAGATTTCTGTGCTATCAGAATTTTATTATGGTGTGAAATTGATGCAATACCAATTGAAAAGTATTTGGTTTAAAAGACGGTTTAAATCTGTTTTTATTGAAAAATATGTAAGGGGTTTGGAAATGTATTCTGCATCTACTGCCAACAAACTATTTAATCTATTTAATCTATTTAATCTATTTTATCTATTAATCCCGCAATGCAAATGGACACAGAGCAGGACAGGTTTAGGAGGGGAATTTGGGTGCGTGAAGAGTCTGGATAAGGAGAAATATACCCTGAAATTTCCCCTTGCTGACCTAAAGGGGATAAAAGGGAAAAAAGCCATGTTCCAGAATCTTCCCAACCAGCACAGCAGGAGGGTTGTGCAGAATGTTGAAGTTTTTATTAAATGGAGATGCTCAGTTCAATTTCAAGCAGAATTTTGTATCTTTAAGGGTCTGATCCATCACCTGCAATGACTGAAATCACTGGAGAGACAAGTTCTGAAGAATGTGAGCACGGTTTAGAAGACATGTCCCCCTTGGATGTTCAGGTGGAAAAATGGGTGCAATAACTCTTTAGATATTTTTGACTTTATGGGGTTTTTGAAGCATCTTTTTTTTTTGCATTAATTAGTTCTCACACATATTTAAGCAAGTGGAACCTTTTCTTGATAAAGGAATTGTCCTGCTTTTGTTTCCCAGTCTAGGTTTAGGCTGGCATTGCGTGAGAAGCATCATCTACCCATTAAAAATTCTTTCATCTTCCCACTTTATGGGTACTTTTAATTTCTGGTACTTTTAGACCAACTCTAATAATGTCAACGTCAAATTACTTCAAGCACAGTCTAATAAAGACTTTTTTTTTTCCAGCTCCTCAGCAATTTGTTCACTTGTGGCCTCCTTGGGATCCAAGATCAAATCCAAGCAGAGCCCAAACTCTTTGTGTGCCATTCCCAGTCTGACCCACTTACAGACAATTGTCAATTAAAATGTTCACATCTCCAAAAAAAACCTCTGAGGAATTTTCCAAGCTTGGAGAAGCTTTAGGGTGACCTCATTGTGGCCTTCCAAGACCTGAAGGAGCCAACTAGAAACATGGGGAGCGAATTTCCAAAGGGCCTAGAGTGGCAGGACAAGGGGGAAAAGAGGTAGAACTGAAAGAGGGGAAATTTAGGTTGGGTTTGGGTAGGAATTCTTCCCTGTGGGGGTGGTGACCCCTGGCACAGGTGGTTCCATGGATTCTCCACCTCTGGAAGTGTCCCAGGACAGGTTGGACAAGGCTTGGAGCAACCTGAGATCATGGGAGGTGTCCCTGCACACAGATTGGCACAGGATGAGCTTTGAGGTCCCTTCCCACCCAAACCATTCCATGATTCCATGATTCTGACTGGTGTTTGTGATCTGAGGTGGAACAGGATGGGTTTAGAGGTCTCCTTTGTAAAAGAACTGATAAATCAGGATTAAATGTCCCCTTGTTCTCCCAGCTGAGCCTCAAACTGTGTTACCCAGATTTAATGCCATAAAACCATCTGAATTTGACGTGATAAAGTGGCAATTTGTCTCTGAATTCCACAATTCTTGCACTTCCTGCCTGGGTTCTGTGGGATTTCAGGGCTGGATGTGCTCTTTAGGCAGGGCCTTGCCCAAACTCAGGATTGAGATTGTTCCGACGTTCCGACGCCCGGCTGGAGGCAGAGCCTGGTGAGCATCGCTGGAGACAGGAATTTATTAAGGATTTACACTCATACCCTTAATAAAAGAACGCCTTGGAATGATGAATTATGTATTATAGACATTCTTGGTATTTTTCTTTATGACTAAAGTCAAACATACGCTGGAGTCTGGATTTTGTTGTGACTGAAAGGTGGCCCTGGAATAAATTTGGTCCCTAATTCCTGAGATGAGAGAAACCTGCAGGACGGAATCTGTCTGTCAGAAGATAAGGAGGAAATAAAAACAAAGTAAATAAGCACTGAGGAAAAGAACATTTAATCAGGTGGAACATTT
Organism: Passer montanus; assembly: GCF_014805655.1. Lineage (NCBI taxonomy): Eukaryota > Metazoa > Chordata > Aves > Passeriformes > Passeridae > Passer > Passer montanus. The sequence goes on along the minus strand of NW_024366692.1, from coordinate 177,860 downwards.
GACATTCAGGACATACTCGTTGGGAATTAATTCCAGGTACAAAGGCTGTCTGTGGTCCCCAGGCCATCAGGGCTGAGGTATAAAAACCAACTCAACCCAACTCCTTCCTACCACTTCTCTTCCCTCTTTCCTCTTTTGTGAGCAAGGTTAGTCCAAATCCACTTCTTTCTCTGTTTGCTGAGTTCTTGCCTTTTAGTAATCTGTTTTTTCCCCCACAGTGTTCTGCACCTTGCTGGAGTCTTCTTCTTCTCTCTTTTTTTTTTTTTTTTTTCTTTTTTTTTTGGTGGGGGGAGACTTTTTCTGTTTAAAAAGTTGGGGTTTGCTGTTGGAATCGTGGAATTTCTGGAGTCCTGACTTGGCTATAGAGATCCTTGAACTTGTGATAGAAATTTATTCAAGCGCTGGATTTCAGACATGCTAAATGACATAGAAAATATTAGAACTAATAAAGATTAACGATTGTATGCGTGGAATAACTCTGCAAGGGGTTGGAATTCTGGGGTCTTGAAAGATCCTTTTAAACTCCAACTATTTATTAAAATAGAAAATCCGGCAGCTCAGTTACATTTCAGCAGCATTTTATATCTTGGAGGGTCTTTTCTATCCTGGAATGTCAGCTGGGTTGCCAAGTGTGGAAATTTCATTCCAGACTGCAAAGACATCTCCTGGAGTTCTGGGAAGTGGGGTCAGGGATTGTGGGGTGGAAGGGAAAAAAGAGGAAAAACCGGAGCAGAGCTGAACACCCCCTAGAAATCAGAGAATTTTGGTTTTATTGCTGTGGTGCAGATAGAACCCATGGAATTCCTGCTTTTTCTCACATCCATAGATGAGTTGTCTGGGAAAAATTCCAAAGACCTCTTCTTCAAGGCTGCTTAATGACGTTGAAATTTGTCATTGAAATTTGTACCTCTTTGTAGGCAAAGTTGGAGCCTTGAAATGAATCCTTCCTTTCATTTTTCCAGCTGCCCGTGGACCTCTCTCCACAGGTACATTGGTGGTTGGGTTTTACTCCTAATTGCTGCTCCCCCAACGCTCTGGGTGTGCGGAGCTGGGTCTCTCCAGAAGTGCAATCAAAATCCTACAATTAAATTAATGACGCAGGTTTGTTTCTTTTCTTCTGCTGCCAGTTCTTGTCCGGATCTCCAACAGCCCAGAGGACATTTCAGCCTCTGTCTCTCTTTATTTAAGAGTTTGGTTTCCTCCTCAGCTCCTGGCTCAGTTCCTAAAAGGCTCCTTGGAAAGTCTCTGTCCCGATAACTGAGCTAAAATGAGTAAATGAACTGAGTAAATGCAAGTGTGACACATCTCCTGCCTTGCCCTCAGGTGTGCTCCTGTATTCCAGACCTCATCCTGAGCCATGTCCTGCTACGAGCGATGTCCCCCCACGTCCTGCGGCCCCACCCCGCTGGCCAACAGCTGCAACGAGCCCTGTGTCCGGCAGTGCCAGGACTCCACCGTGGTCATCCAGCCGTCCCCTGTGGTGGTCGCCCTGCCCGGGCCCATCCTCAGCTCCTTCCCACAGAACACCACCGTGGGATCCTCGGCGTCCGCGGCTGTTGGGAGTGTTCTGAGCGCCGAGGGTGTCCCCATCAACTCGGGCAGCTCCTTGGGCTTTGGTGGCCTTGGGGGCTTTGGCTACCCTGGGTTGGGCAGTGGCTACAGCCGGCCCTACAGGCGCTACAACACCTCCCGCAGTGGCTTCTACTAAGGTGGGAGGAGAAGACCAGGAATGTTGAACCCCAACCCATCCCTGGAGCAGGACTGAGCTCACGGTGTCCAAAGCGGGGTCAGATCCCCACAGGTCCACCTGAATGGAGTCCATCAGGCCCTGGAATGAGGCCACTGCTCCTGTTTTACTCCTGGGCGTTTCTGGTCCTGTTTGTAGCTCTGTTGCTCAGGGTATTTGGTACTACCCGGTGTAAAGTTTTAAGTTTAGGGAGTAGGCGGGATGTGGTTCTCAGGGTGCACGGGAAGAAGAGCTCTGCCTTGGGAACACGTTCCCCTGAGCTGAGCCTTTCCCCCCCACACCATCCCCTGGTGCTTTGCAGGGCTTTAATACTCTTGTTGGGATAAATAAAATGATGCTTTTATTGTAATCTCCAGAGTCTCCCGCTGTTTTTTTCCCTCCCCTCCTGTTCTTATTTGAAACTTTTTCAGTTTCATTTTTTTAAGTGAAATTTGTCACTGAGTAGATCATCAATAGTCTGGGGGAGTTGGGAATGTTGGGAATGTGGAGAATGTTCAGCCTGGATTGTGGAGAACTCAGAACACCTCCATGATGTGATTTAGATTTGCAACAGCCACGGAAGGCACTAAACCAGTCCATTTTCCAGGGGAAAAAAGGGAAGAAATTCTCTTGTTGGGAAGGTTTGGGGCATTCCAATAACCCAGTTATACAAACAATGTCTGCAGCAGGTTGAGCTGTCCCCAGGAGTTAAACTGCTCATGGTTTATGTCCCAGCCTGGCATGAGATAAAAAACCTCCCTCAAAGCTCCTTTCATCTCCAGGACCCGGCATTCATTTCAACCCTTTGTTCCATCACACCCAGGGCTCCAGAGCTAACACAATGCAACAAATTTCAATTAATGCAGTAATTTGTCAACTCTTTGGTGCCTCGCCTGTCCCGGGAGCTCCAAAGGCATTAATTGAGTGTGGGGAGTGCCAAACTCAACCAGCCGGGGTTGGTGTGTCCTGGTTCTCCATCCAAGGGCTCCCAACTTCTTGGAGGAACTCCGGGTGTTAATTAGGGAGCTAGAATCCCTGCCAGGCTGTTAATGAGGCCATTCCCAAAATGGGATCTCCCCTCCAAGAGCAGCAGTTTCTGTGCCTGGAGGGGAGGATGAGGAGGAGGAAGCGTTCCTGGGTTATCTCAGTTTTACCCATGAAAGCAAATTTTTCTTGGGAGGGATCCCTACTAGAAGGAACAGATTTTGTAACATATCGGAAAGGATTGCGCGCTGTTGAGTTGTGGAGAGTTTGAGGATAGGGAGGAGAAGGACTCCCCTTTTATAGAAAAACCTTTCATAGAAAAACCTTTTTGTAGAACAGACTCTAAAAAAGAAGATAATCTTCATGTGGAGAAAATAGGAGGAGTTAAAGGATTTTAAGGAGATGAAGATTCGGCTTAATTTATTTTTTTTAAAGTATAAGTGATAGAAAGGTTTAATAAAATAATTAACGTTTTTGAAGGTGTTTACCTTGAATTAGGTGAAGTCCTTTGAGTTCCCCTGACTCACCGACTTCAATTGAAGTCCTTACCTAGGGGATGTGGGCCCAGATCTCCGCACAACCTGGGGGAGCCAAAGCTTTGCATATTCGAGCCATTAGCAAGAAGTGTTGGCAACTTTGAAGTCCTTTATTCCTCTGAAGTCCGAGCCCAGTCTTTGTACAAATCTTCTTCATTTGGAGTTAATTCCTATCTTTTGCTGAGTGCTCCCCATCCCGGCTTTTTGCATCCTTTCTGTGTAGGAATTTCCAGCAGGGACAAATTGAGCTGTGATAAATGGGATGAAGAGCAGCTTCTCCTGATGTCAGGTTCAGACACCGCACAGCCTCTAACCCCCAACATTTAAATTAATCTCCAACATCCATCTTCGTGTTTAATTTGTTGTGAAAATTGCTGCATATCCTGGTGACTTCCCAGGATTTTGGGTGGGAATGGGGGTGACTCAGGCATGGAAGTGGTATTAAAATTCATGTTTGGGTAAAGAAATGCAGGATTGTGGGTGTGTGGATTGGAGAGGGACTTTGGGCAAGGGTAGGGAGTGACAGGACAAGAAGGGATGAGTCCCAAATGACAGAAAGGGGGTTTAGATGGGATTTTGGGAAGGAATTGCTCCCTGTGAAGGTGAGGAGGCCCTGGCTCAGGTTATTCCATGAATTCCTCATTCCTGGAAGTGTCCAAGGCCAGGCTGGACGGGCTTGGGGTAGTGGAAGATGTCCCATGGTCCAGGTGATCTTTAATGCCCCTTCCAACGCAAATCATTCCATGGTTCTGTGATCTCCAGAGTTAAAGGACTGTCTGAATTTCCACCCGAGTTTATTTCGAGCACCAAATCCTTCTTCATTTTCCCGGGATGGAAAAGTTTTCAAGGAATGGGTTTGATCCTGGCTCTCCAGCTCCAAACAAGCCAGCCACGATCTTTTCCTTCCTGAACGAGCAAAGGAAATAAAGGGGAAATTGGGTTTCTCATGGAAAAGAAACGCTTTTTGCATGGGGTTTATCGCGATTATTCCCGGCAAATCCCAGCTCTCAGGAATGGATCAGAATCCCAAATTCACCAGCCTGGGTGGCACCAAACGTTCTGTGAAGAAGGTGGAGCTGGCACCCAGGGCAGCGCTAATTGCACTCATACAATTTGAAACGTAATTAAAATCTGCATTTGAAAGCTCGCGAAAAACAGGTCTGAAAAACAAACAAAACCCTCCCGTTTTGGGTGTGTTGTTTTGCAGAGGTTCTGGTGAGTAAATAATTTCTGCCCTCGAGTGTGAATTAATTTCTGGAGCTGTTTTCTGCTGTTCCCAGCAGAATTCCAGCTGGGAATTCCACACTACCCCGGCTCTCTGCAGGAATTCTCCTCAGATCCATCCAGGAGTTAGTGACATTAATTTTTGGACAAAACCAGAAATCACAACAGAAATTGTTGAAGTTTATTAGTCCGGAGTAAAATGCCAAAACAAATACCAAACCTGAATGATTTTAAAATTGTTGGTGACAGAATCTGAAGAAAATTATCAACGAAATGAGATCCAGTCGGGTGTGAAAATGGAGGATTTCACATCTCCTTGTGCCTTCAGGGGGAGTTCTTCGAGGAGGGGTGAGGTCCCAGGCTCTGCCTACCCCAAAAACCATCTCAGAGGTTCCAAGCCTTTGAGGAACAGATTCTTCATAATGAGCTAATTAATTACAATTCACAACGAATTGCAGATGCCAGTCTTGCCAGGGAAATTCCCTCTGCTTCTCCATGGATTTTGGGGTCACCTCTGTGCCCAGACACTTTACCCAGGGATGACTGTGAGTAACCTCCCAGTTCCATTTTGATTAAAGATCTCTTTTTTCAGACGTTCAGTCACTCACAGGTGTCTCAGGAGGATGTTCTCACATTATGCAAAAAGTCTTAATTATAATCTGAATATTTAGGTCTGGCCTTGATGACAAAAATCTGTGAACTCTTCATTTGCTCACTTTAATTCATCTCAAAATCAGGCCATTAAGTCATTCTGAGAGTACAATGAAATAAAGGCTTTAGTTGGAACAATATTTATTGTAATTGGTTACAAGGAAGTCTCCAAACAGATTTGAAATGTTGCCAGATCTGTTTTTAAATTCACAGCTGGATTTGAAACTTGCTTTGTGTTTTCCAAGCAAAGCTCGGATGAAGGAGGAATAAAAAGAATGAAGAAAAATTTTTAAAAGATGAAAACAAACTCTGCATGGTGTTATGCAAGTTAATTCCTCAACTAACTCCCAGAAATATTAGGAATAATAGGAAGTATTTTTAAATAGCTGCTAATTTCTTAAAGTATAGAGAAATAGTGAGGAATGCACAGCTAAAAACAGCCAAGGAATTTTTTTTGAGAATCCTCCAGAAATATGAGATGGCTCGAGCCGAACCTTGAACTTTTCCATTTTGATTTAAAATAAAGCAGCTGTAATTCCTGCAGATAGAAACAATGGCATCAATTTCACAGCCCAATTACTGCCCTGCACCCCCAAATCTTCATAACATCTTATTAAATAAAATACAAGAATTCAGATCTAGGTCAGGGATCTGAAATGTGCCCAGGATGGGACATTTGCATGGTGGCACTCCAATAAAGCTGCTGATAAACTTTGAAGTCCTCAGGAAGCTCTGCCCAAGCTAAATGAGTTTCAGTTCCCAGGAGATCCCCACAGAGACAGCCCTAATTTAAATGTGATTTGCATGTCTCGGGAGTGGATGTGCCAGCAGAGCAAGAACCTCAGGATTAATCCCTGCATTCAGGACTGCTCATGGATTTGAGGTTGGAAAAGAGCTCCAGGATCACCAATCCCAACCTGTGGTTGATCCCTCAATGTCCCCTCATTCCTGGGACACCTCCAGGGATGGGGACGCCAAACCTCCCTGGGCAGCCTCTTCCATGGAAAAATTCCTTCTTCTTTCCCAGAGAACCTCTCCACGCCCGGAGGTGTCCAAGGAATGAGTGGACCTTGGGCTGGTGACCAGGCTGGGGTTGGGAACACCTCGGACTCGATGGTCCTGGAGGCCTTCTCCAACCTCAGAGATCCTCTGGAAAGCAGCTGGAAATACTCATGGCTTGCCTTCCAAAACCTGCAATTCTCTGTGAATTCCCCCAGGATTTACCTTTCAGAGGAGGGCGCTGCATTATGCAAACGAGGCCTAATCTCCTTTAATGACACCAAGCAGATCCCAAAGGGGTTTGAAGGCTGAATAAATCCCATTGAATTAATCCCTGCAGTGTTCCCAGCAATGAACCCAGCCCGGAATATTTTAAGATGAAAGCACCCTGTGGTCAGATAGACAAACCACAAGATAAGGAAGTGAAGCAGTAAAAAACACAAATACTGAGGCAAAAACCCCTGTAATCAGTCGTGGCCCATAAATCACTTCTTGCACAAAGAGTGGCCCAAGTCGTTGGGCAACTCAAAACTCGGTATAAAAACCTGAGCAACTCCAGGCTCTCCCAGCCACTCTCTTCCCTCCTTTGCCTTCGTGAGTAAGGTGAGTTTGAACCTCTTTATTCTCTTTTTCCAGCAAACTTTTGCCTTGATTTTGTAGCTTTTCCCTCGCTCCTGTTGCAGCAGTTTCTCCTCAGAGGGAGGAAGGGGTTTTGTACCAGGGAAGGAGTTTTGTGTTGGTGGCGAGTTATAAATTTCATTAATTAGCCACGTTCGCTAAGTGGCTATGGGTTACTTATTAAATGGGTTATTTATTAAATGGGTTATTTATTCAGTTTTGGGATCCAAGGCACTTTTAAGGTTGTGCAGCTGCAGTTTAATATCAGCAGTGAATTCTCGAGCCTGTTCAGTTGTGTGACCACATCCCACCACAGTCCAAGCAGAGAATTCACCTAAGGCCAGAACACAAGCAGCACTAAAAATCTGATTTCCTTCTAAATTCCCAATCCTGAATGGATCCCTGGAAAACTGCTGATAAATGTGGGTGTAATGCAGCTCCTGTATTCCAGAATTCCTTCTGGCCACAGCCATGTCCTGCTACGACCTCTGTGCCCCCACGTCCTGCGGCCCCACCCCGCTGGCCAACAGCTGCAACGAGCCCTGTGTCCGGCAGTGCCAGGACTCCACCGTGGTCATCCAGCCATCCCCCGTGGTGGTCACCCTGCCCGGGCCCATCCTCAGCTCCTTCCCACAGAACACCACCGTGGGATCCTCGGCGTCCGCGGCCGTTGGGAGTGTTCTGAGCGCCGGGGGAGTCCCCATCAACTCGGGCAGCTCCTTGAGCTTTGGTGGCCTTGGGGGTTTTGGCTACCCTGGGTTGGGCAGTGGCTACAGCCGGCCCTACAGGCGCTACAACACCTCCCGCAGTGGCTTCTACTAAGGTGGGAGGAGAAGACCAGGAATGTTGAACCCCAACCCATCCCTGGAGCAGGACTGAGCTTATGGCTGCGGTTTTTGGATGCCACATGAGATACACCCAGCCTGGAGTTAAAGGAGCTGTGGGAGTTTGGCATCTCCCCAAACCAGGCCTTTGCTTGTCTTTTGTTGTGCTTTACTTCGTATTTCTGATCAAATGTCTTGTCCTGCTTATTTGTTTTGTTTTGGTTTTTTTTGTATTTGATAATAGGCAAAATATTAATTGTTGGCAATTGTTGTGCATGGCTGGATTAGCACAGGTCGTTCACCAGTGAAGAAGGAAGATTTCCCCTTGCTGAGTGTGTCTGCGTGGGTTCTGTCCTTACTGAACCATGGAAATGTATTCCTGACTTTTTCGTTGCTTCCTTCCCTTCCTCAACCCATTAAATTTGTGCTGCATCACCCTCCGAGTCTGCCTGGCCTTCTTTGCTCTCCCATCCCCTTTTCCAGTGCCTTTGGAAGTCCCCACTTCCAGAAAACACCACGCAAATAATTTCAAAGGAGAACGAGTCAGATTCTAGTGGTGGAAAACTTTTAAAACCCAGCCTGAGACCCCTTATTAAAGGCAGAAAAATGGGTGCCTCCTGCTGGGACCTAAACAGGGAATTTTTAAAGATGTGATACTTGGGAAAAGCCTTTTTAAAAGAAGGGAGCTCAGCTGAGGTTCCTGTGGAGGAAGAGAAGCAGCAATTGGGGCATCCTTTTTTTGAGTGCAGCATCTCCTGGCAGCTGAGCTCAGCGCCTGGTGAGTCTGGGAGGGGAGGCACAGAAAGATGGGGAGGGTTTCTCCCTTTGGAATTTGCTGGGTTGGGAAGCAAGTCTGGGACAGAGAGATTAAAGGACTAAAATTTAAAGAATTTTTAGTTTCAGCCCTCTCTTAGGGTGTTTTAAGCCAGAGCTGGGCTTTATCAGGTGCTGCTTTGTTCCTCCTGGATTGGGACAAAGGTTCTGCTTAGACACCCTGAAGGAAGAAGGTTTGGAAAGCTTCCCCTGAAGGCTCCGGATGAGTCAACCTCCTGTCAGCCCATAAAATTACTGATATCTCTGAAAAGTTTCATTTGGAGTCTTTGTCTGCCTGTCCAGAATGAGGCTGAACTGTAATTAAAGATGCTGATGAGGTTCTGCCGACTGCAGTCATTAGTGGAATGAAATTAAAGGAGGTAAATGAAAGAATTAATAATTTTAAGGAGGAGGTTTTTTTTAATAAACACCAGAAGACAGTGGAAAGCTGGCAGTTTGATGTTCTATTACAGGAGGAGCTTGGTCTGGATTAAATGTTTAATTTAATATTTTTTGCCATCTCAACTGAAGCTATTCCCTGATCAAAGGTGATGAATTCCAAAAAGTCCAATGACTCCAAAGGGTTATGACTGAGGCGCTGCTGAGAAAGTGCCTTGGACAGGTTCAGGTGGATATTTCTCATGACAAAATTAATTTCCATACCCTTGCAACTACCTTTTCATTAATTGAACCAAATCTCTTCCCAGATTGCAAAAAAACTCCCCTCAAAGTTGGGGTGTTTCCTCTAAGCACCCAGAAATCCCATCAGGATGGTCAAACTTTTTGAAATAAAATAAAAGATGACCCTCAAGCACCACTTCCCCCTTTCATTCCTGTCCCAAATGGCCTTTTTGGGTTAAAACTTGGTATGGCAACCAGTAAAGCACAATTCTGAGGAAAAAAAGGGAAATATGGGTGAGTTTGCAGTCAGTTAGAAAGTAATTTATTCACTGTTGCAGAAAATGAGTAGGAATATCGTGTTAGAATATTTTCCACAGGGAAGGATTTCTCCTGAAGACCTGCAACAACTTGGTCCCACAGAAATAAAAAAATACCATTTTTTTTTCAGAAATATTTGTTGTCAGTGAAAATCCCTTTCAGCACCAAATTCTGCAGAGCTGCAGCATCTCCTGGGTTTACAGGGAAAAGGGAAGAGGCAGGAAGGCTCTGGAGAGCTTTTATGGCTTTCTGGGGCTGCCTGGAGGATCCCAGACATTCCTGCACCTTTTATTACCCAGTCCCCGCAGGAGCTGTGGGTTTGCTTTGCATTTGGCCGGGTTCCCAGCAGGGAAATTGGTTTGTTGACTGTTTATGTTCATTATGGTTTATCCTGGCCACGGATGAAACCCACGACCCGCGAGGCCGCTTTCATCTCCCTGCTTTGCATCCATTAAATATTCCCGACTCCATCGCACCAACTCCACCTCCCAAAGTGGGGATGAGTCAAAATCCCATTTGTTTAGGACTTCTGGCATTTTGGGCACACACCTGGGAGCAGCCCCTGGTGTGGCAGCGGGTTTTAATTGGAGTTCTGAGTGCACAATTCTGGCCATGATAAGGGCCCAGGAGATTTCAGATCGCTGCTCCTTGTAATCTTCCCATGAGCAACATTCCAAAGCTTTCAGCTCCTGGGAGGAGAAGTTTGAGCCAGCCAGACAAGCTGGACTTAGGATCACCTTCAGAAGTGGAATTTGGGCTCTTTTTATCTTCTCTGTAGCTTTGGATGGGTTGGCTTTCAAACCACAAGCTGCTCTTAGAGTCAATAGATAATTATTGTTATAAAGGAAAGTCAGGGAATCATGGAATGGTTTGGGCGGAAAGGGGCCTTAAAAATCATCTAAGCCATGGGCAGGGACACCTTCCACTACCCCAGGGTGCTCCAAGCTGTGTCCAACCCAGCCTTGGAAACTTCCAGGGATGGGGCAGCCACAGCTTCTCTAGAAAACCAAGTTTTTAACATTTCTGTGCGTGCAGTGAGAACTTTGGGAAGGTCTGGTCAATCTGGAGGGACGGGAGAGTTTCCATCCATCGTGTCATCATTTTGGGTCATCCCAAACTGGGGACATCCAACGACTCACAGCTGGAATTGAGTGGATGCAAATTCTGATTTGTGTTTCAAGGACAAAGTGGAAGGATTTGAGCTGGTGGGGAAGTTTTTGGAATCCATCAGGAATCTTGGCCACCCCTTTGAACCCCTGGTCATGTTCAAAGAGTCTGTCCCTACCCATTTGCTGATCGTCCCCCATTTGCATGTCTGAGTGGTCCAGGGAAATGTTTGGGGAACTTTGAAGACTTCTGCTCTTCAGAAGTCTCCAACCAGCATTTATTTCCCAGGAGATGTTGGGGAAGATACTCGCAGTGAGGGGCTGATTTGCCTGTCTCTGCCTCGGAGATTAAACACCACGAGAGGTTGGAATGCTCGGCCCTGCCCTCCAGTCTGCTCCTGCATTGTCTGCGATTACTTTTTAATCTGGAAATTGCCTTTGAAAAGGAACTGGAATTGCTGCACGCTGAGGTGATCTTTGAGACGTGCAAAATGAAAGCCAGAATTGGCTTTCAAAGAAGGAAAAAAGGAACAGGAACATTACAAACATCTCTAAATAACTGCTATTAATTTGGGGAACAATTTTGCATAATGGTGCAAAGCCCAGCAGGGGAAAGTAATAATTTAGTGACAGATGTAAAATGGTTTGGAGTCTTTGATGACCCCAAAGATGAGCTTGGGCAAGGCTTTGAACAGCCCCAAATTCCCAGGCATCCTCCAGCTGACCTCAATCGCTGTCCTGGTTTGATGTAGGGAGAAAACCCAGCCTGGAGACTCCTGAGATGAAGGACTTGGACACTCACTCCCCAAATTGTGTCTCAGATTCCATCATGGGAGTGTGGTGGTTTAATAATAAAGGAATAGATCAGATGCTGATCCTCTTTCATGCTCTCTGCTGAGTCATGAAAATAAAATCTGTTCCCTCAAATAATCCATTCCCAGTACCTTTGAGAGTGGGGGAGTTTAATCACCTCTAAACACTTTCTAATGATTTTATTTCCTGTATTTTGGCGAGGCAGAAATAGGAATTTCTGCCCTTCTCAGAGCGAGGTGTGCCAAAAACTTGCACCCTCCATGCAGAGGGAAAGGGATTTCACAGGGAAGGTCACTGCACCTTTTCTGATGGTTTCATTCATCGATGTCATGATTCCTTAGGATGCAAAACAATTTCCTGAGTAACCCAGATGAATCAGCCTCTGATCAGGAATTAACCGGGCTCGTAAGATTTGAGGATAAAAGAAACCTCTCCGGAGGAATGCATACATTATAGGGAGGAAATAAATCCAGGCAAGAAACACAAACAGAGAGGAAAAGTAAATCCCCAGCCAGGGGTATTTTGCATATGAGGAATCGTTAGCAATTGGCTGCTAATGAGCTACAAGCACAATTTGTGTCCCAGGTCCTCGGGCTCTCCGGGCCAGGGTATAAAACCAGCCCGGTCGGAGAAGCTACAACCACTTCTGCTTTCTTCTCCTTGGAGAAAAGGGTAAGTCTTGATCTGCTTCCCACTTTCTTTGGATTGTTGCTGTCTTTGTGTTTTATTTTTCTGCTGTTTGTCTGTAACAACCCGAGGTTTGCGCTCTTTAAAATAGCTGGGGAGACCTCAAAGCAGCTTTTTCTCTAGGGAGGGACATTCTTTGAAGGGTGGAGGTCGTTCCTGCGCTGAACCCGGATTTTTCACCCAAATCTTTCTGATCCAAGAAGCCCCAGGCTCTGCCTGAGTGTTGTTCAGCAGCTGTGGGGAATTGGTGCAAAGCTTTTGGCTCTCGGGATGGAATCACAAAATATTCGGGGTTGGAAGGGACCTCTGGAGATCTCCCGGAGCAGGTGACACAGGAAAGCCTCCACGTGGGTTTGGAACAACTCTGGAGAGGGAGACTCTTGAGCACGAGGGTCTGAATGTCTCCAGACACACATTGCCTGAACTCCCTGGCTCAAAGCCACCTGCACCAAGGCCTCACCACCCTCATGGTAAAATTTCTGCTCCTCATTTTTACTTGCTGAGGAATTGGTTGGGTTTTTTTTCTTTTTCTTTTCTTTTTCTTTTTTTTTTTTTTTCCCCTTTTTTTAAATTTTTCCCTTTTCGGGGTGCAGTTGTTCCTTGCTTTCCTGACTGCCTGCTCCCTCACCTCCCCGCTTATTTACGGGCAGCAGGAGGAGTGCGGTGGGAAAGGAGAGCTCAGAGCCGCTCAGGAGGAGGTGGAGCTGCCCTTTGTGGTGTGGAGAGCTCCGAGCTTCACTGAAATCCCCTTTCAACCCGAGACCAACCCTTCATTCCATTCTCCACACAGCCCTCGCGCTGTCCATCACCACAACAGCCCAATTACGTGACTAATTACACCTCGCTCCTTGTATTCCAGAACTCCCTGCGTCCCAGACTCACGCCCCACAGCCATGTCCTGCTACGACCTCTGTGCCCCCACGTCCTGCGGCCCCACCCCGCTGGCCAACAGCTGCAACGAGCCCTGTGTCCGGCAGTGCCAGGACTCCACCTACGTGATCCAGCCATCCCCTGTGGTGGTCACCCTGCCCGGGCCCATCCTCAGCTCCTTCCCGCAGAACACCGCCGTGGGATCCTCGGCGTCCGCGGCCGTCGGGGATGCTCTGAGCGCCGGGGGAGTCCCCATCAACTCGGGCAGCTCCTCGGGGCTCGGCAGTTTGGGGTACTCCGGTTTGGGGGGGCTCTACGGGAGGTCCTACCGGCGCTCCAACCGCTGCGGGCCCTGAGGGAGCCTCGGGATGAGCAGGAGATGGAAAGCGCGATCGGATGCAGGACTGAGCCCGTGCCCACCCGCTTGCTGACCCCCGCAGCTTTGCCCTGAGCTCCCGGGGCTGCAGGAGCTTGGCCTTTCCCATTTGATGCCTTTCTGTGGAATCAGGGAGGTGAAAAATGTCACTCGATTGTCGCTGGGTGTCCAGCTGTAAAACACTGCCTGGAAATGGGTGATGAATTTTAATTTGTATTCAACCCTTTTGCTTTCTTATGCTGTATTTTTTTTTAAATTCCACTTCTTGCTCATTAAATAGATGGCGCATCACAATTTGTGTTTTGTAATGTTCCTTCTCTCTTTTGCTTTGGAGCCTTCTCTGGCAGAAATTTGCCTGTGCATAAATTGTGAGTACCAAGCAGATCTGCATTTAAGTTCTACCACACTAATCACTGAGGAGTTATATAAATATAAACAATGAGTAATATTTTTTGGGGGGAATATTTTCCCTTTTTTCTCATTTCTGGAAGAACAATATGAAATAATCACCCCTGGCTAGCAACAAATGGGGGGGAAAGAGGTGGGAAAGCCAAAGCAGCTTTACAGACAGAACTTTATTTAATTTATTCCCAGAATTCCATCTAAACCTCCTCTCCATAAATTAGAACCCATTCCCCCTTGTCCTGTCCCTCCAGACATTTGGAAAGGATTTCTCCCCATATTTCTTGTCAGCTCGTTCAGACACTGAAATGTGAAATCAGGTCACCCCGAATCTTCCTCAGGCTCAACAAACCCAGGCAGAATTTTCAAAACCCAACAAACAAAATGAAAACTTAGGTCTCGTTCTTCCCTTGTCGTCCTGCTAGCTTAGAAAGGCGGCAATCATGTCTTAATTGTTTGCTAAACGATGTGGTGATTGAGGGGCCTTTCGGGTGTCATCAGGAATCCTCAGAGCAAGAACAATTACTCAGAACCTCGGGGAAGTTAATGACGGGCAAATTGCTAAACAAACATTCCTCAACATCTTAAGTACCCCAATTAAACTCCCATTCCACATTTTAAACACGGGGAGCAGGGCAGATCCTGAGATAAGGAGCCCTCAGCACGCTGGGGAGTTCTGCTCCCGGAGGAAAAAATAAAACACAAATGAAAACCAGAGAGACTCTTGTGCAATACCAACAGGGATTTAATGTCAGAGAGAAAAGCAACAGCCGAGGGCCAGGAATCCAGGTGACACCAGGGGCAGCAGGGGATGCAGGACTCGTGCGCTGGGAGCAGGGACTCGCTCAGGACCAGGATAAGCCAGGGATGGAGGGGTCTGGGCACAGAGTGGGGATGGAGGGCTCAGGGAATCCCGAGGGGAGGGTGGGCTCAGGGCACACCCAGGGCTGCTGGGCACACTCAGCTGCCGCTGCCAGCAGCTCCTGCCCGGTGTGCCCATGGCCCAGCCTGGCCTCCAGGGCTGGCACTGCCTCTGGGGGCCGGCACTGCCAGGGGGGCTTTAGAAAACCCCACAGCTCCCGCGGCGGGACCTGCCCCATCTCTGGGAGCCAGGCAGGGAATAGCCCAGGCCCCGCGAGGAGAAGCCGGAGCTGTAGGACCTCCCGCAATTGCCAAACAAAGGAGCTCCTATAACCATGGGAGCCCCCCAACCCAAAGGAACCCCCATAGCTCTGGGAACCTCCAAAAGGTCCCCACCCAAAGGAGCCCCAATTCCCCCGGGAACCTCCATAACCTCCAGACCCAAAGGAGCCCCCATAGCCAGAGGAGCCCCCATAGCCCAGGGAGCCCCCATAACCTCCAGACCCAAAGGAGCCCCCATAGCCAGAGGAGCTCCCCAAGGCCAGGGAGCCCCCATAACCCCCAGATCCTCCCAGCCCAAAGGAGCCCCCATAGCCCTGGAAGCTGCGGGAACTGAAGGAACGCTCCGGCCAGGCTGGCCCCGATGATCCCACAACGCTCTCCTGAGGGAAGGTGCTGAGCACGGGGCCAGGGATGGTCACCACCACTGGCGGGGGCAGGATCAGGGCTCTGGAGTCGGGGCACTGCTGCACACACGGCTCGTTGGCGCTCTCGGCGATGGGCTGGGGGCAGCTCACGCCGCAGGACTCGCTGGAGTAGGACATCCTTCTGTGCTGGGAGGCTGCAATGCACAGCAGAAAGAACTTCAAGGCTAAACTGGTTGAGAAAAATCAAAATAAAACTCTGTGTCTGAAATATCAGAAGGAAACAGATAAATTCAAAGGTGATATCAAAGAAATATCACTATTGTATCATCTCCACCTTTAACCTTCCCCTCACCATGATCATGCTTGCAAGAGAAATTCTGTGCTGGATAAATTAAACAAACTTGTAGTAACCTGTGGCAAAGATTCAGTGAAAGGTGTAAGACCAGCAAGAAAGAAGCTAAGAGGAAGAGAGAAAAAGGCCCATTGACTTTGTGCTGTAATTCAGACTTTACGGAGATGAGTGACACCACTTACCTTGTTCGCTGCAGGGATGGGAACAGGAGCAGTGGATGAAGGGCTGTAGGTGATGTGAGCTTTTATATCCTCCTCAAAGCCACCCTCTGAGCCTCCCGTCCTTGTTTATTACAAAACCAACGCCACAGTGGGCGCTTCCATTCTGTCACCTCAGCACTGTCCCTCCCAAACTCGCGTGGCTATGACACAACTGCTGATGGCAATCAGCTCCCTCTGAGTGTGATGTGAGGGGATTTGGGGAATTTGGGGCTGAAGTGTGGGCATGGAGTCACCAATTAAAGCCAGTCCTGCTTCAGTCCAATTTTAATGTCCTGTTAAATTGGGATATTTTAATGGTCGTGGTAACACTTCTATGGCATGGAGTCCTTTGTGGTGCCACCATCACCAGGTGAAGGTCGCCCAGCTGGACCTAAAATTGTGGCTCTGAGAGGACATGAATTCTCCTTGTAGCTGAGTAAGGATCTATAAAATTTGTCCCCAAAGAGGCAGAAATTGGTACAGCCAGAAGAGGCCTCAGCTTAAAGCTAATTCCAAACATTTCATGATTTCATTTGAAATCTCAATTTCCAGAAGTTCAGTTCGAAATACAGTAAAAATCATAATTTTCTTCCCCCCCCTCCAAATACTGACCACTACAGAAAAAAGTGAGAATTTAATAAAGTAGTAATAAAATAAAAATATTTTTTATTAGGCTGAGTCTGGGACATCCTGTAGTTATTTTTCTTCTTTCCTCTTGCAATTGTTTTCTAATTTTATGACATTGCAAAAGAGATGCAATAAATTACCTCTAAATTGTAAAATAGCTCTGCTTGTGAAGTGTCATCAGGATTTGCTGATAATAATGAGAGGTACTGGAGGATAATGACTTTAAGCTGCCTCACTTATTATAATAAATACTCATTAATAGTCGGTGCTTGCAATTTCTATTATCCTGTTAAATGGAGGCTGGGAGTTACGAGGATTTATTCTGAAGTTAGGAGCTCCCTTGTTATGAAACAACATCATTTAAAAATATCAATCAATGTCACTCCTCTTGATTCCTTAATCAACCTCTGATTAATAATTTCAGTGCTGGCAATGATTTAATTTTCATTCATGAGCTCAAATTCTTTATTTTATTAACTACTGACGTGTTTGGAATGACTATGACAAGTACATCACCTGCCGTATTGAGTGCAGCTTCTTAATTTATGAGGCAGCTGAAATATCTTAAATTTTAGGGGAGAAATAAAAGCCTGATTGTAAATTATCTGAATCTGCAGATAATTAACTATCAATGTTCTGCACAAAAGGGGTCTCAAACTGATGTTCCAAAATCTTGACTCTTGGAGTCTCACCTGTAAATATTTTGTCCATGAAATTGTGCCTCATGACACAGAGCCCTCAGCTCACGTGTCTCTGAACTGACGCTCCTGCCCCAGTTTTGGGTGCTGACATTTCTGTGTTCGTGTCTAACACACCAAATATTGATTTCCTGTGGGCGTTCACAAAGCCCCTCATGGTCCTGGAAGGATCTGGAACATCCCTGAAGCGTCACTGCCTCCGTGACATTCCAAAACTAGTAGGGAATGGAGCAATGGAGCCCATCTTGGGATTGTTGAGTAATTAATGGTATTTGAGCTGCAAATACAGATCTTAAAACTCCTCATGTTTCTAAAGCATTTGGAGATAATTGATATTTTCTTCATTTTTGATACCTGTCTCCCTGTCTTTGTGTGTCTCTCATAGATTTTCAAGGGATTCACTTAAATTTTAAAAGACGAAGTTAATTAATCTGAACTCATCGAATGCAAAGACAGCTCTCGTGATGGAGATTATTACCTCATCATTCACCAGCTCAATGCCCTAAAGTCTGTCTTGACATGGCCTCACGCCCGTATTTGTGTGTGGGGAGTGGCAGTGCAAAGCCAGCAGAATTAAATCCCTCCATGTGAGGGTTGTTTTGTGTGGGACCGGAGGCACGGAGGGCGTTTTGTCCTTGTAAGCACTTTGGGAAATGTATAAAAGCTGCCACCACTCTGAGCTTCTCCATCCACATCTCCTGAGTTATTCACCTTGGTGAACAAGGTAAGTCCGATTTCAGCTCCTCTATCCTTCTCTATCCTTCTTTTTCCCCATCCAATTCTTTGATGTTATGGATTGGCAGATGTAAAAACTGTGGGTCTCAGAAGGCTGTTGTAGAATAAAATGTGAATTTTCACCACGCCACTTGGAATACCCATTTCCAGGATTTTAGGTACAATGTGTGACTGTAAAATTTAAAAATATCTGAGTGATCATTCCCACCTTATGGGAA
The DNA here is from genome assembly GCF_014805655.1 of Passer montanus. Lineage (NCBI taxonomy): Eukaryota > Metazoa > Chordata > Aves > Passeriformes > Passeridae > Passer > Passer montanus. Next base: position 159,954 of record NW_024366692.1, on the reverse strand, counting down.
TATAAGGGTAAATGTTCTGGTTTGGAAGCTGAGGGCTAATTGGGAAAGGATATGAAACTACAAAAATTGCTGCTTTGTATCTGACACTTCTTAACTTCCTATACATACATTGCTAGATTTCACCTAGTCTTAATAAATTTATGAAGAGATAAAACCAGATTTTTGTCACAGTGTAAGAAGCGTCACCAGAGATGACACCAGATGTTTTCATCTGTGTGCGACTTCTCGGAGACCTTATGACAGCAACCAGAATCTAGAATGTGATGTTTGTAGTCAGATTTGGAAAGCAACAAACTCTGGGCTCTCACATTTTCTATGGCAAAGCACAGGCAGAGTCAGGTGGAAATTTCTGGATCTGAAACCTTTCCCCTGCTGTTCATTGCAGCCTCCCAGCATAGAAGGATGTCCTACTCCAGCGAGTCCTGTGGGGCTCCCTTGGCTATGGCCATTCCCTGGGTTATGGAGGTGACAGTGGCTATGGGAGCTCCCTCGGGGGCTACGGGGGCTCCTTCGGGGGCTATGGGGGCTCCCTTGGGGGCTATGGGGGCTCCTTTGGCAATTGCGGGAGGTCCTACAGCTCCGGCTTCTCCTCGCGGGGCCTGGGCTATTCCCTGCCTGGCTCCCAGAGATGGGGCAGGTCCCGCCGCGGGAGCTGTGGGGTTTTCTAAAGCCCCCCTGGCAGTGCCGGCCCCCAGAGGCAGTGCCAGCCCTGGAGGCCAGGCTGGGCCATGGGCACACCGGGCAGGAGCTGCTGGCAGCGGCAGCTGAGTGTGCCCAGCAGCCTTGGGTGTGCCCTGAGCCCTCCATCCCCTTGGGATACCCTAAGCCCTCCATCCCCTCTCTCTGCCCTGAGGCCTCCACCCCCTCGGAACACCCTGAGCCCTCCATCCCCTCATCGTTGCAGCTCTCAGCGATGGGCTGGGGCACAGCCACGCTGGTTCTGGGGGGGCACAGGTCGTAGCAGGACATTTTGGCGTGAGAGAGATGAGGCTGAAAGAGAATTTGGAAAAAGAAGGGTTAAAACATACAGGGGATCTCCCAGTTCAGCAGTGGCTTGTTCCCCCAGGCCTGATGAAGTCTTTGAGTGGCCAACGGCTACCAAAGCCAAACCTCGTTGCCCACCCTGCCCAGCTCTGGCCCTGTGCTGTGCAGCCCCCTTAGAGCCCTGACCCCCACACCCCCAGACCTCACAATCCCTGACCAAGTCCCTGTGCCCAGCCTGGATCCTTGTCTCACAGCCAAGGGGTCATAGCAGGACATCTTGCAGGGCTCAGTGTTGGTTTGCCACACATAGAGGCATAAAAACTATAAAAAGTCAGAAGTTGATGAGAGAGATTTTCAACATGAGTGAAATCACTGTGTTGTGGTTTATGTTCAGCCTTGATTGTCATGGTGAACACCCACTGAGCACCTTGATCAAAAAATTCCTGCCTATGTAAATCCTCCCCCAGAGACTGATCTTTGTTCTGACCCCACATGGTTGTGTTGTTCAGCTTTTGGAAATGCCTGCGCTGAAGAGCAATATAAGAACCCCTGTCCCATCTCCCATGAACTTCCCTGAAGTTGGGAAGTTAGGAAGATCTGGGGACTCCCAAGGATTTGGGGACTCCCAAATCCCACATTTGCCACTGGTTTCATTAATAGTAATTCCAGACAGAAACAATGTAAAGCTGTTCTAAAGCTCAGTATTCCTAAATGAATCTTCTACAACTGCTCTGGTACAGGCTTTGATTAAATAAATAGAAAGAAATTTAAAATTCATACTCACTTATCTCCACAAGGTGAATGATCTGTGAGAAGTGTCTGGATGGACCCAGGCACTGGAGCTTATATAGAGGATCCCAACATTCCTGAGGGCTTGGAATCTTGCTTGGAGTGGGGGTTCTGCCTGAAATAAATTGTTTACCAGCTTTGAGTCACAAAAGTTTGGAGTTTGTGGCAGTTCTGATTTAATTCACATTCTCCTATCGTGTGATGTCGGAGTTTCACCATCTTGATTTCTTTAATCTTGGGTCTTAATTGGTGCTGGCAACTCCTGGTATCATTAGGGTGACCTCACAGGAATTACCGTGTTCATTAAGCTGACTCCACATGTTGCTTCTTCCTTTACAACCTTGTCATGAGCTTGTCTGCTCCAAGATTTTGTAAGACTCATCTTTGGCTGACATGGACATTTTTCCTTAACAGCCTTTAAAATTATCTGATAAATTAATTAGAAGCAGAAACCAGCTTATTCCAGAACTACACAGAATAAATGTGTTTCCAGCCCTAATTAAAGAGACCTTGTTTGTCTGAGATGGATTTACGGGGTCATGAATATCTGCTGAGATCATCCACTACACTCAGCAATTCCCCAATAATTTTCCATTGAGAAGAAGGTTTGGGATCAATCCCACATAAAAATCACTTTGTTTAACTAAAAAGATTTTAGTGGAAAATGAAATTCAGTTTTAAAAGGGTTGGTGGTGCTGAATGTTCCCATATAAAGTCCTGTGATTCCAATTTTGAGGAAAAAACCAAAGAGGCAGATCAAGGTGCTTCTTTAATGTCATGGGTGCAATTTCTTATCAAGAGTGTTCCAGCCCTTCTTGAGAGAAATACTTTGTAATGATTTCACAAACATTCATTATCTGCTGTTCAACCCAGCTAATGTTCAGTGTTGTACGACATGAGTGATTTAGACATTTCACTCTTACACAACCCCAGCTGCTTTAATGTGCAGGAAACAAGGTGTTGCCTGCCATTACTTTAATTAAATCATTATTTGTGCCATTGGAAGTCAAGGGTTAATAACTAATGCAGCTCTTCTTTTCCTTCTTTAAAAAACAAAAAAAAATCCTGTCCATATCTGTCGTTGAATCCTCTATGAGTTTAAGATTCCACCTTTGCTGTATTTGCCTTATTTGAAGATATATTTTCCATTAAAGAAAAAAAAAAAAATTGGGATTATTTACCATTTTCCTGTGATTTTTCAGAGCACAACTTTTAGGTTTTCATCTGTATCCAGTGCATTTTGCAGACCCTTCTTGTCATTCCTGAGAAATCCCCCCAGAGATCTGCTCTGAATTCCTATGCTGAAGATTGGTTTTTGTGGTCCAGGTTCATGCCAATATTTTCATTTTCTTTGCAGGTGAAAAAGGATTTGGGTTTAGGTTTGTGTTTTGTTTGTTGCCCCAACAAATTTCCCTGCATTTGCTGCAGGGGAAGGAAAAAAAATGATTCTCCAAGGACAGAAAGGGTTTGAGTGGTTCCCACATCTCCCAGCCTGGGGTGGATTTCCTTGCCTTGATTTATATTTTACAAAAATCTGACAATCAGAGCAAGTTGTGCCTCATCCCTGGCACAAACTCCTTTCAAATCCAACCCCTTTTGATGGGATTCATCAAAACCCCTTTGGGCAGCAGGGGAGGGGGGATTCTGCCCTGCTCAGGTGAGACCTCACCTGCAGAGCTGCCCCAGCCCTGGAACCCAGCCCAGGGATGACCTGGAGCTGCTGGAGGGTGCCCAGAGGAGGCTCCAGGATGATCTGCGGGATGGAGCAGCTCTACTGGGAGGAAAGGCTGAGGCAACTGGGATTATTCTGTTTGGAGAAGCTCTGAAATGACATCACTGTGGCCTTGCAGGACCTGAAGGGGCTACAAGAAACATGGGGAGAAGCCTTTCCCAAGGGATGGGGTGACAGGACAAGGGGGAATGGGTTCAGACTGACAGGGAGGGGGTTTAGATGGGATTTTGGGGATGAAGTCTTCCCTGAGAGCCTAGGGAGGCCCTGGTGCAGGATATTCCATGGCTGCCCCATCCCTGGCAGTGTCCAAGGCCAGGTTGGACAGGGCTTGCAGAAACCTGGCGTGGTGGAAGGTGTCCCTGCCCATGGCAGGGTGTGGAACGAGATGATTTTAAGATCCCTTCCCACCCAAACCATTCCATGATTCCGTGATGGCCTCTCTCCACTTTGTATTAAAAACACCGCAATTTCTGTGTTCTCTGGACTACAAAATTTATTTGGAGGTGTTCCTGTGAGACGAAAACCTCTCTACACGCAGATTTTCCGGAGCCTCTGAGGAACAAGGGCTGTGAGAGCACTTCGGAAGCACTGAGCAATGCTCTCTGCTCCCTGTTTTGTTGTTTTGTAGCCCTTGCATGTCCCAGGGCTGAGTAACAGCGCCCAAAGCAGGGAGGAGCTGCCAGGCACCTCAGCCCTGATCAGATCGCTCGTAGCCGCTGGGTTTGGCCAGGCCAGGCCCTGCCCTGCTCTTACTTTCCCTTTTGTGTCATCCAGGGCAGGCTGCTCGCTCAGAGTGGCTCTGGCACTCCCAGGCCCTCTCCAGTGGCTCTCCAGAGATTTAAGCAATCAGAAATGGTCAGGTTGAATAGCTCTGTTATGAGCAGGTAAGACCTCAAGTGAGTATTCAGCATCATTTAAAATAAAAAAAGGATGAAAACACAAAAATTCAATGCATAAAAGATTTATTGCAGGAACAACTTGAATAAATGACAGAGAGTAAAAAGGAAAACATGGGAAAACAAGAGGTACACACAGAAACTACAACAAAAAAAAAAAAGCTAAATTTTTTGAGACATACAGTTGTCAAACAGCAGAGCTAAATAAATGCAAATATGAGAAGACATTGACATAAAGGACATAAACAATAAAGATCAAAGATAAGAAAAGAAAAAAGAAATTGTTATAAATAATAAATTCACAAAATCGGACATTAGGGAATATATCTTCAAACTGGAGACAAAGCAAAATACTAAATATAGCAAAAGAAAAGTTTGAACGGAAAGAGTAATGGCAGCAAAAATTCAGATGAACAACTCTGAGATTCCTCCATTGCTGACAGAGGAAAAAAGCCCTGGGATGACTCTAGCAGGGCCCGCAGGTGTTCCAGATCTTCTTGCTGTAGCGGGGCAGGACGCAAGGGCTGCAGGCGGGAGCAGCGTAGGCTCTGCCAAAGGTGCAGAGGCCCCCCGAGGCCTGGGTGGCGCCGGCGCCGTAGAGGCCGCCCAGCCCCAGGGAGCCGCCAAAGGCCGGTGCTCCGGAGGAGCCCACCACGGCCTGCTGGGGGAAGGAGCTGAGGATGGGGCCGGGGAAGGTGACCACCACGGGTGGTGGCTGGATGAAGGCAGAGGAGTCGGGGCACTGGCGGGCGCACAGCTCGTTGCAGCTCTCGGCGATGGGCTGGGGCACAGCCACGCTGGTTCTGGGGGGGCACAGGTCCGTGCTGCTTTTCGGGGGGCACAGGTCGTAGCAGGACATCTTGGTGTGGGATCCGAGGGTGCTCTGCAAGAGAGGGCAGCCATGGCAGGAGACCAGCTGAAGGCAGCACCCGAGCCACAGGGGCCAGGGCTGGAGCAGGGAGCTGTGAGCAGAAGTGCTCGCACACTTACCCTTGTTCTGGAGGAGGAGAAGGTGGCCAGGGCAGTGCTTGGTCCAGTCTGGCCCAGGCAGGGCTTTTATAGCAGCCCCGGCATTGCTCAGCTCCAACTGGGCCAATCTGGAGCCCCTTCCTCAGTGACATCCTGACTATTAAGTCTCTCACGTGGCAGGAATGACAAGATCACTTGGACAGCGGGATGTGCTGGGCTGGCACCTGGGGGATGCTGACTCAGGGAGGGGCAGGGGCTGCACAGCCCTGGTGTCAGCAGCAGCATCAGGGAGTGTCCCCTGTGCAGATTGGCCCAGCTGGAGCTGAGCAATGCTGGGGCTGCTATAAAAGCCCTGCCTGGGCCAGACTGGACCAAGCCCTGCCCTGGCCACCTTCTCCTCCTCCAGAACAAGGGTAAGTGTGCGAGCACTTCTGCTCACAGCTCCCTGCCCGAGCCCTGGCCCCTGTGGCTCACATGCTGCCTTGCTCTTCTTGGTACAATAAAGTTTTCCTGCATCCAATTCCTGTTTCTTTGCCTCCTTTGCCAAATCTAGGAAATTCCCGGGGACGAGGATATTGCATGACTGGGAGGGGAAATGGTGTTGGGTGATGTTTGGGGCAATGGAAAACAGAAGTGGAAGCAGATGGTGAAAGATAAATAGGAAGAGGACAGTGGAGAGAAATGTGGACAAGAAAAGGAAATCAAGAGGGAAGGGAATTGGAAGATAAATGACTGTGAGAAGGGTTTGACTTATAGGGAGGAGAAGAAGGTGAGGGAGAAGGAGAAGGAGAAGGAGAAGGAGAAGGAGAAGGAGAAGGAGAAGGAGAAGGAGAAGGAGAAGGAGAAGTGGAAACAGAACATGGGATACCAGGTGACAGATATACAAAAGGAAAAAGAGAAAGAAAGAGAGAGAAAGAGAAAGAGAAAGAGAAAGAGAAAGAGAAAGAGAAAGAGAAAGAGAAAGAGAAAGAGAAAGAGAAAGAGAAAGAAAGAGCTGATGAAAGGGAAATTCAATTTATCGGACATAGTGATGGGCAAATTTCTGTCTTACTTCAGCCCCTGGTCCCTTATCAGAGCCAAGGCTGATACAGAGGGCCTGGAGCTCTGACAACTTTTACCCTTGGATGGCTCCCAGCTCTGGGGACCTTCCTATTCATTGCCAGCATGGCTGCAGGTCTGGAAAGCCCCTTGGTATTATGGCCGGCGAGCAATGATCTGCTGTCTTCAAGCAGAATCCTTGGAGCACCTTGTCCTCGTTGTCGTTGTCGTTGTCGTTGTCGTTGTCGTTGTCATTGTCCTTCTCCTTCTCCTTCTCCTTCTCCTTCTCCTTCTGTGAAACATTCTCTCCTTTATATCCATCCACTTCCCCTCTGATGCCATTTCCTCCTCCACTTTAATATTCCCGATTCTATTTTACCGTGGCTTTCCCCTTCCATTTTCAGTTTTCCCAGCAACAACATTTCCCCGTGCACTCCTAGAATTCCCCAACCCAGAGGGTCATCATGACTTGGGAAAAGAAGGCAAAAAGAGAGGAGTTGGATGCAGGAAAACTTTATTGAGCCCCGAGGGGCAGGAGAGGCAGGGAGAGGGATGGTGGGCAGGACCCGAGTCACAGAAGCCTTTACTATGGAGAGGATGTGTGCATCACAGGACAGCCCACCCGAACCTGACGCCATCCACCAGCAGTCAATGACCAGGGAACTCTGCCAGACTGGGGACAAATACCCCTCTTATCCATCCTGTGATACATGGGGCAGGAAAGAGAGGTGTCCATCAGGCCCAGGCTGATTCTAGCCCTGCCTCATTCCTTTGAACTATTAAAGGTTTTCCTGGAGTCCAGTCCCAGGAGAAATCCCTGTTATCAAGTATCTGACGTGGCAGGAAGGACAAGATCTTTTGGGCAGCAGGAGGTGGTGGGCTAGCACCTGGGGGATGCTGACTCAGGGAGGGGCAGGGGCCTCCCGGGCCCTGCTAGAGCCACCACCTACAGCCCCAAACCCCCGTGGCCGCCTCAGTCCAGCATGGAGAAGTTGAGCTCTGCACAAGCTGCCCTGGCCTCCTGCAGCCCGTGACACCCAGCCTGTCTGGAGCCTGCTCACTGTCCCTTTCCCTGTCTCTCTTGCTCTTCTTGGTACAATAAAGTTTTCCTGCATCCAATTCCTGTTTCTTTCCCTCCTTTTCTTAAGTAATGAAGACCCCTGGGCTTGGGGGTGTTCCAAGACTGTTAGGTTATTTGTTGATACTGGGTTGGCCACAGGGAATGGAAAATCTAAGAGGAAGGGGAAGGTGAAACAGAAGAGAGGATTAATTGTCAGAGTTTGAAGTGGACATGAAAATTAAATCAAAGTGGAAGTGTAAGGACATGAAGGAGTACTGTGGGAACTGGTGAAGTTAGGAGACCGAGAACCAGGAGAAGGAGAACGAGACATAGGGTGAGATAAAGAAGGAGGAGAAGGAGGAGAGGGAGCCGGAGGACAAGGACAAGCACAAGGATAAGGACAAGGAGCTCCAAGCACTCTGCCTCAAGACAGACAGATCCCCCTGCTTGCAGACCATGAGACCAGGAGCTCTTACAGACCTGCAGTTGTGCTGGCAGAGAGTGGGATTGGTAACGGAGCCGGGAGCCATCCTGAGGCAAAGGCTACCTGAGCTCCAGCACCTCTCTGAAACCATGGCTCTGCTAAAGGACCTGGCCCAGAAGTCTGAGAGAGACTTCCCCTTCACTCTTCCCTGTGCATTAAACTTCCTTATCATCAACTCTTTCTCCTTCCCCTACTATGTCTTAGTTTATCTTCCTTATAGTTCTCAGATTACTTATTTCCCATCTTCTCTTTCCTCTTCTCCTTCATCACCTTTCTCTCGTCTTTGTTCTTCGCATTCTCTTTCCTCTTTTTTTCCTCCTTCCTCTTCTTCTCTTCAACCTACTTCTCCTTGGCCAATCTGCACAGGGGACACTCCCTGATGCTGCTGCTGCTGCTGACACCAGGGCTGGGAGGCCCCTGCCCCTCCCTGAGTCAGCATCCCCCAGGTGCCAGCCCACCACCTGCTGCTGCCCAAAAGATCTTGTCCTTCCTGCCACGTCAGATACTTGGTAACAGGGATTTCACCCAGGACTGGACTCCAGGAAAACCTTTAATAGTTCAAAGGAATGAGGCAGGGCTAGAATCAGCCTGGGCCTGATGGACACCTCTCTTTCCTGCCCCATGTATCACAGGATGGATAAGAGGGGTATTTGTCCCCAGTCTGGCAGAGTTCCCTGGTCATTGACTGCTGGTGGATGGCGTCAGGTTCGGGTGGGCTGTCCTGTGATGCACACATCCTCTCCATAGTAAAGGCTTCTGTGACTCCTGCCCCTGAGGCTCCAGCCCCTGACAGGTATTCCTGGAGCCCATTCCTGTGTGCCATCCGTGCTATCAAGGATGCAGGCTGCCCACTCTCCCTCTCCCTGCCTTTTCTGCCTTTCTTGGTACAATAAAGTTTTTCCTGCATTGAATTTCTGTTTCTTTGCCTCCTTTGCCAAAACCACCAAGTTCCCAGGGATGGGAATATTCCACGGGTGGGCGGGCAAGTAATATTTTTGGTATGACCGGGGTAATAGAACATGGAAGTAGAAGGTGAAAGTAAAACTGTTGAGGGACAGGCACAGAGAACATTCATGCTGACAAGAAAATGAATCTAAAATGAAAACTGAATGAAAAAGTAGAAAATGTTGGGAAGGTGAAAGGAGATGGAGAAGAAAGAGACGAAGGAGTTGTAGGTAGAGAAGGAGGAGAAGGACATGAAGGAAAAGGGGAAGGAGAAGTAGGATGAAGAGAAGGAGAAGAAGGAGGAGAAGGGGGATAAAAAGTGGAAAGAGAATGAGAAGAAGTATGACGAGAGGAAGGAGTATAAGAAGGAGAAGAGGAAAGAGAACATGAGAAACAAAGAGTTGGAGAAATATAAGGAAGGAAGAGAAAAGCGTAGAAACTGAAGTACATGGAGTTGATTGCAAGGAAATTTAATGTACAGGGAAAAGTGAGAGCGAACTTTCTCTGGTTTCTCTCCCAGATCTGTTAGCAGATCCATGGTGGCAGAGAGGGGCTGGAGCTCTGGTAGCCTTTGCCCCACGATGGCTCCCAGCTCTGTGGCCATCCCCAGTCTTTGCCAAAACAACTGCAGGTTTGTGAGAGCTCTATTTCTCATAGCTAGCAAGCCAGGGGATCTGTCTCTCTTCAGGCAGACACCTTGCAGCTCCTTGTCCTTCTCCTTGTCCTTCTCCTTCCTCTTCTCCTTCTCCTACTTCTCTGTCTCCTAACTCCACGACTTGCCACAGCTATCTTTCATATCCTACCACTTCCACTTTGATTTCATTTTCATCTCCAATTTAACCTCCAAAGTTCCACCCTCACTTCTGTATAACCTTCACCTCCCCCTACCACATTGCATTCCCTGTGGCCAACCTGCCCCTCCCTGAGTCAGCATCCCCCAGGTGCCAGCCCAGCACATCCCACTGCCCAAGTGATCTTGTCCTTCCTGCCACGTGAGTTACATTATCGCCAGGATGACACCCAGGAATGGGCTCCAGGAAAACCTTTAATGGTCCAAAGGAGTGGGGGAGGGCTGGAACCAGCCCAGGCATGACAGACATCGGTGCTTCTTGCCCCATGTATCATAGGGTGGACGTGAGGTGTATTTGTCCGCAGTCAGGCACATCTCCGTGGGCACTGACAGTGAATAGATGATGTCTGGTTCTAGTGGGCTGTCCTGTGATGAACAGGTCCCCTCCATTCTGAAGGTTTCTGCCACTCGTGAACCACATGCTGCAGCCCCTGACCGGTGTTCCTGGAGCTCATTCCTGGGTGAAATCAAGGACATAAAGAATCTCACGTGGCAAGAATGACAAGATGGCTAGGGTGCCAAGATGTGCTGGGCTGGCACCTGGGGGATGCTGACTCAGGGAGGGGCAGGGGCCGCACAGCCCTGGTGTCAGCAGCAGCAGCAGCATCAGGGAGTGTCCCCTGTGCAGATTGGCCTGGCTGGAGCTGAGCAATACCCAGACTGCTATAAAAGCCCTGCCTGGGCCAGACTGGACCAAGCACTGCCCTGGCCATCTTCTCCTCCTCCAGAACAAGGGTAAGTGTCTGCCAGGTGCCAGTCCAGCACATCCCGCTGTACAAGCTCTCTTTTCCTTCCTGCCACGTCAGATACTTGATAGCATGGATGGCACACAGGAATGGTCTCCAGGAACTCCTGTCAGGGGCTGGAGCATCAGGGGCATGGGTGTCAGGAGCCTTCATGATGGAGGGGTCTGTGCATCACAGGACAGCCCAGCAGAACCAGACCCCATTTGTCTGCTCTCAGAGTTCAGTTGGTTCCACGAGGCTGGGAAAAAAAGCTTTCTCTGGTCAGGCCTGATCTTCCAAGGGAAAAGACTAAAACAATCCATCTGGCCCAGGTGATTCCAGCCCTGCCCCACTCTTTTGGACGATTAAAGTTGTTCCTGGAGCCCATTCCTGGGTGCCATCAAACTATCAAGGATCTGACGTGACAGGAATGATAAGATGGCTTGGGCAGCGGGATGTGCTGGGCTGGCACCTGGGGGATGCTGACTCAGGGAGGGGCAGGGGCTGCACAGCCCTGGTGTCAGCAGCAGCAGCAGCATCAGGGAGTGTCCCCTGTGCAGATTGGCCAGGCTGGAGCTGAGCAATGCCCAGACTGCTATAAAAGCCCTGCCTGGGCCAGACTGGACCAAGCACTGCCCTGGCCACCTTCTCCTCCTCCAGAACAAGGGTAAGTGTCTGAGCGCTTCTGCTCGCGGCTCCCTGCTCCAGCCCCAGCCTCTGTGGCTCGGGAGCTGCCCTGGGCTGCTCTCCTGCCATGGCTGCCCTCTCTTGCAGAGCACCCTCGGATCCCACACCAAGATGTCCTGCTACGACCTGTGCCCCCCGAAAAGCAGCACGGACCTGTGCCCCCCCAGAACCAGCGTGGCTGTGCCCCAGCCCATCGCTGAGCAGCCCCAAACCCCCATGGCTGCCTCAGTCCAGCATGGAGAAGTTGAGCTCTGCACAAGCTGCCCTGGCCTCCTGCAACCTGTGACACCCAACCTGCCTAGGGGCTGCCCACTGTCCCTCTCCCTGCCGTTCCTGCCCTTCTTGGTACAATAAAGTTTTCCTGCATCCAATTGTTGTCTCTTTTCCTCCTTTGCCAGAATGAGAAAGTCCCCTGCGGTGGGGGGGATTTCCAAGAGTGGGAGGGTAAATGGTGTTGCTGGGATAGCCAGGGACAATGGAAATTGGAAGGGGGAGGGCATATTAAAAGTGGTGAGGGACAGGTACAGAGGACAGTAACTTGGACAAGAAAATGAATACAAAATGGACACTGAATCAAAACATAGGGAATGTTGGGAAGGGGAAGGGTTAGGAGAAGGAGGAGAAGGAGAAGAAGGAGGAGAGCTAGGTGAAGGTGGAGTAGGAGAAGGACGATGCAAAGGAAAAGAGGAAGGAGAAGAAGAATGAACCAAAGGAGAAAAGGAAGGTGGAGAAGGAGGATAAGTGGGGGAAAGAGAACGTGAAGAAGAAAGACAAGAGGAAGGAGAAGAAGGAGAAGAGGAAAGAGAAGATGAGAAACGAAGAGTAGGAGAAACATAAAGAAGTCTAAAAAGTAGAGACTGAATGAGAAGGAGCTGATGACATGGAAATTTAATGTACAGGGAAGAGTGAGGGGGAAGTCTGTCTCTGATTTCTGTGCCAGGTCCTTTAGCAGAGCTATGGTGGCAGAGAGGGGCTGGAGCTCTGGTAACCTTTGCACTGGAATGGCTCCTAGCTCCTTGGGCAAGGCCACTCTTTGCCAGCATAACTGCATGTCTGTGAGAGCCCTGGGTCTCATGGTCAGCAAGGCGGGGGATCTGTCTGTCTTGAGGCAGAGTGCTCGGAGCTCCTTGTCCTTGTCCTTCTCATTCTTCTCGGTCTCCTAACCTCACCAGTTCCCACAGTTCTCCTTTGAATCTTTCCACTTCCACTTTGCTTTCATTTTCATCTCCACTTTAACGGCACATGTCCTTCCTTACATCTGTATGACCGTCCTATTCCCCTACCACATTCCATTTTTGGTGGCCATCCCAGCATCACAAATTCCCCTCCCACTCTTGGAACATCTCCAACCCCAGGGAGTTCATGACTCCAGAAAAGGAGGCAAAGAAACAGGAATTCAATGCAGGAAAACTTTATTGTAGCAAGAAGGGCAGGAGAGGCAGGGAGAGAGACAGTGAGCCTCTACGGCGCCGGCGCCACCCAGGCCTCGGGGGGCCTCTGCACCTTTGGCAGAGCCTACGCTGCTCCCGCCTGCAGCCCTTGCGTCCTGCCCCGCTACAGCAAGAAGCTCTGGGACACCTGCGGGCCCTGCTAGAGCCACCACCAACAGCCCCAAACCCCCATGGCCGCCTCAGCCCAAAATGGAGAAGTTGAGCTCTGCACAAGCTGCCCCGGCCTCCTGCAACCTGTGACACCCAGCCTGCCTGGGGCCTGCCCACTGTCCGTCTCCCTGCGTTTCCTGCCAATATTGCTACAATAAAATTTTCCTGCATTCAATTCTTGTCTCTTTGTGTCCTTTGCCAAAATCAGCAAGTCCCTTCGGGTTGGGGGAGTTCCAAGAGTGGGAGGGTAAATGGTGTTGCTGGGATAGCCAGGGACAATGGGAAATGCAAGAGGAAGATCAAAGTAAAAGTGATGAGTCACAGGTACAGACGACAATAACGTGGACAAGAAAATGAAAGAAAAGGGACATGGAATCAAAACAGAGGGAATGTTGGGAAGGGGCAGGGTTAGGTGATGGAGAAGGAGAAGGAAAAGGAGGAGAAGAAGGTGGAGAAGGAGGAGGTGGATGCAAAGGAAAAAGGGGAAGGAGAAGGAGGATGAAGCGACAGAGAAGAGGAAGGAGGAGAAGCGGGATAAGAAGTGGAAAGTGAACACAAAGGAGAAAGACAACAGGAAGGAGATGAAGAAGGAGAAGAGTAAAGAGATGATGAGAAACAAGGTGTAAGAGGAATATAAAGAAGAAAGACTAAGATGTAGAAACTGAAGGAGATGGTGTTGATTACAAGGAAATTTAATGTACAGGGAAAAGTGAGAGGGAACTTTCTTTGGTTTCCCTCCCAGATGTGTTAGCAGGTCCATGGTGGCAGAGAGAGGCTAGAGCTCAAGTAAGTGGCTGCCTCAGCCCAGCATGGAGAAGTTGAGCTCTGCACAAGCTGCCCTGGCCTCCTGCAACCTGTGACACCCAGCCTGCCTGGGGCTTGCCTGCCATACCTCTCCCTGCCTTTCCTGCTCTTCGGGTCTCAATAAAATTTTCCTGCATTGAATTTCTGTTTCTTTGCCTCCTTTTCTGGAGTCTTGAATGCCCCTGGAGATGGGGGAATTTTCATGAGTGTGAGGGGAACTTGTGTTGGGGGGTGGCCGAGGCAATGGGAAACAGAAGTAGAACCAGATGGTAAAAGATAAGTGGGAAGGGTTAGGGGTGGGTAATGTGGAGAAGAAAATTAAATCTTGAAGGAAGGGAATCAGAAGATAAAGGATTGTGGGAAAAGTTTGTCTTTGAGCAAGGAAGAAAAGGAGAAGGAAAAGTAGTGTACGGATAAGTACAAGGACAAGGAGAAGAGAAAACAGAATATGAGACACAAGGTGACAAAAAATACAAGAAAAGAGAGAGAGACAAAAAAAGAGAGAGAGACAAAAAAGAGAAAGATCGAAAGACAAAGAAAAATAGAGAGAAGGAGCTGATGACAGTGAAATATAACATATAAGGCATAGTGATGGCTAGTTTCTCTCTTATTTCAATCCCTGGTCCCTTATCAGAGCCAAGGTTGATACAGAGAGGCTGGAGTCTGACAGCCTTTGCCCTTGCATGGCTTCCAGCTCTGGGGACATTCCTACTCATTGCCAGCTGAGTTGCAGGTCTGTAAAGGACTGTGGTGTCACGGCCAGCGAGCAAGGGATCTGTCTGTCTTGCGGCAGACACCTTTCAGCTGCTTGTCCTTGTCCTTGTCCTTGTCCTTGTCCTTGTCCTTGTCCTTGTCCTTGTCCTTGTCCTTCTCCTTCTCCTTCTCCTTCTCCTTCTCCTTCTCCTTCTCCTTCTGCTTCCATGAAATTTTCCCATTTCTTTCCTTTATATCTGTCCACTTCCACTGTGATGCCATTTCCTTTTCCACTTTAACCTCCAATGTAGCATTCCCAATTCTATTTTACTGTGGCTGTCCCCTTCCATTTTCAGTTTTCCCAGCAACACCACTTCCCCTCACACTCCCAGAATTCCCCATCCCCAAAGATCTTCATGACTGAGGAAAAGAAGGCAAAAAGAGAGGAGTTGGATGCAAGAAAATTTTATTGTGCCAAGAAGGGCAGGAAAGGCTGGGAAAGGGACGGCAGGCTGGATGTCACAGGCTGCAGGAGGCCAGGGCAGCTTGTGCAGAGCTCAACTTCTCCACGCTGGACTGAGGCAGCCACGGGGGTTTGGGGCTGTTGGTGGTGGCTCTAGCAGGGCCCGCAGGGGTTCCAGAGCTTCTTGCTGTAGCGGGGCAGGACGCAAGGGCTGCAGGCGGGAGCAGCGTAGGCTCTGCCAAAGGTGCAGAGGCCCCCCGAGGCCTGGGTGGCGCCGGCGCCGTAGAGGCCGCCCAGCCCCAGGGAGCCGCCAAAGGCCGGTGCTCCGGAGGAGCCCACCACGGCCTGCTGGGGGAAGGAGCTGAGGATGGGGCCGGGGAAGGTGACCACCACGGGTGGTGGCTGGATGAAGGCAGAGGAGTCGGGGCACTGGCGGGCGCACAGCTCGTTGCAGCTCTCAGCGATGGGCTGGGGCACAGCCACGCTGGTTCTGGGGGGGCACAGGTCCGTGCTGGTTTTCGGGGGGCACAGGTCGTAGCAGGACATCTTGGTGTGGGATCCGAGGGTGCTCTGCAAGAGAGGGCAGCCATGGTAGGAGAGCAGCCCAGGACAGCTCCCGAGCCACAGGGGCCAGGGCTGGAGCAGGGAGCCGTGGGCAGAAGTGCTCGCACACTTACCCTTGTTCTGGAGGAGGAGAAGGTGGCCAGGGCAGTGCTTGGTCCAGTCTGGCCCAGGCAGGGCTTTTATAGCAGCCCCGGCATTGCTCAGCTCGTGCTGGGCCAATCTGCACAGGAGACACTCCCTGATGCTGACACCAGGGCTGTGCAGCCCCTGCCCCTCCCTGAGTCAGCATCCCCCAGGTGCCAGCCCAGCACATCCCGCTGTCCAAGAACTCTTGTCCTTCCTGCCAAGTCAGGTACTTGATAGCCCAGATGGCACCCTGGAATGGGCTCCAGAAACACCTTTAATGTCCCGAAGTGATGGAACAAACCTGGAATCAGCCAGGACTGATGGACATCTCAGTCCTTGCCCCATGTTTTTCAGGAAGGATATGAGGGGTGTTTGAGGCCTGTTTGGAAGTACTCCATGGGCACTTATGGCAGGTAGATGAGGTCTGGTTCTAGTGGGCTGTCCTGTGATGCACACATCCCCTCCATCATGAAGGCTCCTACCACTCCTGACCTACATGTTCCAGCCCCTGACAGGAATTCCTGGAGCCCATTCCTGTGTGCCATCCCAGCTATCAAGTATCTGACACGGCAGGAATGACAAGATCACTTGGACAGCGGGATGTGCTCGGGTGGCACCTGGGGGATGCTGACTCAGGGAGGGGCAGGGGCTGCACAGCCCTGGTGTCAGCAGCATCAGGGAGTGTCCCCTGTGCAGATTGGCCAGGCTGGAGCTGAGCAATGCCCAGCTTGCTATAAAAGCCCTGCCTGGGCCAGACTGGACCAAGCACTGCCCTGGCCACCTTCTCCTCCTCCAGAACAAGGGTAAGTGTGCGAGCAATTCTGCTCACGGCTCCCTGCTCCAGCCCCAGCCCCTTTGGCTCGGTACTGCCGTGGGCTGCTCTCCTGCCATGGCTGCCCTCTTTTGCGGTGCACCCTCGGATCCCACACAAAGATGTCCTACTACGACCTGTGCCCCCCGAAAACCAGCGCATCTCAGCCTTTCCTGCCCTTCTTGGTACAATAAAGTTTTCCCTGCATTGAATTCCTGTCCCCTGTGTATTTTTCTGGAATTCTGTTCCCTCCTCAGCTCTTGTGTAGATTCTTATCCCTCCATGTTTTGTCTGGGCGTATGATACGATTTTTACCCCTCTGATAGGTCACCTAATCTCCGCTTTTTTTGTATCGCTTCATGCTCTACCCTTTGGTTTACTCAGGATTAATTCCATTATTTTTTTCCTGGATATGCTTTGCCTGTCAGACAGGCAGGAACATGTTTGCAATGAAAGGGAAATTGGGTGTGCTCTTTTCCTTGGTTTTACAGCTTCTGATTATGTTTCCATGACTCGGGTATTTTATGTTTTCAGTGTATTCTCTCCAGAGCATACAAAGTGCACAGGGACCTCTGTCCCAGTGAGGTGTCTGCACACTCACTGTCATAGCAGGAGCTGATGTCCCCAGACTTTGTGTGTACATAATCCCAATGTGCCCTTTGTTTGTCCCTCCTTGGAGTCACCATCTCGAGCTGTTAATCTGTTTTTGCACTGTGATTAAATTATTTTAAGCATCCAGGGTCTGAGACTCTGCTTGGAAAACCAGGGGTCGAGGCAGTGAGAAATCCTTGTGTGACTGTGACTGTGAGGGCTGTGGGGACTCAAGCAGAGGTCACTGGAACCAGTGGTGGCTCAGATGGTTCAACTGCAGGTGACCTTCAGTGCTCTGGGCTGGTTGACAATGTGGAGATCAGTCCTGGGTTGGACCCAATGATGTTGGAGGTGTTTTCCTGGTTCCTGGCATGCTGAGGTGGCTCCTGGAAGGTGGGACAGGAAGGTTTCCTTGCCATTGCACCACCTCCTTTCCCCGCAATCAGCAGGAACCCAGCTCTGCCCTGTCCCATGATGGTCACTCCTTTACTGCTGCTCCCAGCAGTTCAGCTACCTCGTTTTTCCAGTCTGAAACTCTGATTTCCTCGGCTCAGTGCCACTCAGCTTTCTGTTATCAGGGCTCCCAAAAGGTGTGCCAATGCCAGGAACGTAAATGAATAATTAGAGGTTTTTCGGGATGGATCCTTGAATAACGAATAAAGTGAACTCCCTCCACCCCATAACTCTCATGTAGACACTGAGAGAAAGGTCAGCCCTTTGTTGGATTTTGCAATCAGACATGAGCTCACTCTGAGCAGGCATCCAGCCCAAATTAAAGCTGTGTAATCACTGTTCCCTTCATGTTAATGGCTCTCTTCAGGGGTGTTATCTTGGGCTGAGCACTTGTCTGACACAACACCTCATTAGGCTGGTACCTGCCTGGCACTGCCTGGCTGAGAAGTGAAATTTGGCAGTCGCAGCTCAGGTGTTTGGCTGGGCTCATGATTTACACCCAAGCACTTCTTGGAGGCTGCGGGTGGAAGCAAATATCAGAAGAGAAACGGAGGGAAAAGCATCGCATCGTCCTTTTGTAAAGTTGTTCCAGGAGGTGCCCTGGATGAGAGGAAAGGAGACAGGGGGGATGAAACAGGGAGAGAGACAAGAACCTGCCAGGGGAGAGCTTTTGGAAATGCAGCAGGGGATGTTCAGGTTGGACATAGGAATTTCCTCCTGGAAAGGGCAGTCAGGCCTTGGAAGGGGCTCAGGAAGGTTTGGAATTCCCATCCCTTGAGATATCCAAGGATTCCTGGATGTTGGGCTAGGTGACCAGGTGGGGATCTGCCACAGCTTGGATGATCTCAAAGGTCTTTTCCAACGTAAACAATTCTGTGGGGTTTTTGTCAAAATATTCTCAAATAAGTGTTGGTTTACCCATAAAAATTAAGTCTTCTTTTGTGAAAAGGTACCATTGGCTTAAATTCACAGGTACCATGGACTAATTTTCATTTCAATTCATTACTTATGGCCATCTGACAGATCAAGTTCAATACAAGGAAGAATATTGAAATCACCTGTGAAAAATAAGATTTGCTGTTCCTTGACACTGATCAAGATAATTTCTTTCAAGAGTCCCAGTGAAGGAAGAGGTAAATCCTCTCTAATGCATCAGTTCATGTTCTTTTTACCTCACCTGCTGACAGGTTTAGCCAAACCTTCCCTGAGGCAACATTATCATGGCAGTGATTAGTGAAAAAAGAGAAGGTAGTGCCTCATCTTTGCTCATCAGATACCTATCTCAAAAATTGTTTCCCTTTGTTCACCTTCCTCCTATCATTCCTTTTCAGAACGTGCTTTGGCAGAACTTCAGGCAGTATTTTTTAGCTTTGTCTTTGAAGGCAGCTGGATGATTTCTAATACATAGCCTGGAAGATGTAAAAATAAAATAAATTCCAGCACTAAATTAACGACTTAAAAAAATAACCATGGAATATCCTGGGTTGGAAGGGCCATACAGGGATTGAGTCCAACTCCTGGCCCTGCCCAGGCGCCCCAGGAATCCCACCCTGTGCCTGAGAGCGTTGTCCTTGAGCTCTGGCAGACTTGGAGATGTGACAGTTCCCTGTTCCAGCACTGAACTGGATGGAAATAATTGGAATAACTACTGGAAGTCTGAGAGCTGGAATAATTAGTGTAAGGCAAGAGAGGACTCTCAGCTGCAGGTCTGACCAAAAGCATCTCAGCCTGGTTCTGATGGGGACGAATCCCACTCTGGGGCTTAAAAGGAAAAACAAAGGCAGGTGTTGTATGCAGGATTTTTTTATTGCAAGGGCAGGGAAGGCTCCACGGGATGAGGACATGGGAGGCAAAGACAAGCAGGTTGCTCCTCACTAGAGCTGCTCCCTCAGCCTTGTGGCAGGAGGCAGCAGTTTCGGGGAGAAGCCAGTGGATGGTGGAAACTCACATTTGGCCAGTGGAAGGGGCGGGAAAGAGGAGACAGAACAAAGGGAGGAGGAAACAAAAAGGAGAATTTCTAGAGGGCTTCTGACTCCACGGTCTGAAGTGAAGTTCTGATGCTCTGCCTCTTCCTCAGGAGCTCAGGTGAGGATCCACTGGTGTCGTTTGCCAAGTTGAGGGATTTTTCCCTCGGGTTTAGCAGGGGCCGCAGCTGCCGCGGCGGTAGCGGCCATAGCGGGAGTAGGAGCTGCAGGAGCCAAAGGATCTGCCAGAGCCAAACAGGCCCCGGTACCCCAGGGAGGAGCCCCCACAGGACCCCAGACCCCCAAAGCCCAGGGAGGAGCCCCCATAGCCCCACAGACCCCCATAGCCACCAAGGCCAAATCCCCCATAGCCCCCAGAGCCAAATCCCCCATAGCCCAGGGAGGCCCCGGAGGCTGCAAGGACGGGTGCTCCAGCAGATCCCACCACGGAATCCTGGGGGAAGGAGCTGAGGATGGGGCCGGGGAAGGTGACCACCACGGCGGGAGGCTGGATCACGGTGGTGGAGTCAGGGCACTGGCGGACGCACGGCTCGTTCCCGCTGCCGGCCAGGGGCTGGGGACGGAGGGCACCGCAGGCAGAGCCACCGAAGAGGCCGGAGCCACCAATGAGGCCAGAGCCACCGATGGAGCACAGGTCGTAGCAGGACATCTTGCAGGGGTGGAGGTTGATCTGCAAGAGTTGATTGGAGCAAGTACAAGATGTTATTTACCAACAGAAAATGGCTCTGGAGCTGGCTGCTTTTCCTGAGACAGGAGAGCTTTGAAGCACTGGAATTTCGCCACATCTCTTAAAGATGAAAATTTTATAAGAACAATTATTTGTTCTTAAATTATAAGAACAAAAATGATTTGCTGGGGCACTTTGGTGAGTCAGGGGATCAACAAGGAGTAGGACTCTGCTCCAGAAGTTGAGCGTGTTGTTATTCAGGATTTCATGACTCTGGCTCCTCATTCCCACTGATCTCCTTTGTGCTGATCCCTGTCTAAACAGGGATTATAACTCATTGTCTGTTCAGATTTGCTCAGTAGCTTCTTGGATGAGACCATTATAAGGGAATTGCAAAGATAATTGTCCCAAATTTCCAAACATTGAATAAGGGCTTTGAGATCCCTACAATGAGCTTAACATCCCAGCATTTTGATTTTGGGCTATGAAGTCTTTTGAAAAATTCTCACACCAAATCACTTGCTCTCATTAACTTGGAAAAACCCAGTGCTTCATGTTTCAGCTCCTTAAGATCCCTCCAGGATCCATTTTAATCTTAAATAAATCTAATACAGATCTTTTTAAACAGTTCTCAGTTCTTCTCTGTGTCCTACTCCAAGTCAGTCTCTTGGGATGTTCATGCCCATTTATCTCAAATTAAAAGCATTTCAGCTGATTTGTAATAGAACAAACTGGATCTAACAACAGGTTTGCCTCTAAACTCAACATTTCCCTGTAAACCAGGAAGATTTAAACTTTCCTAATAATTTCCAGTCACCCATTTAACCAAACAGAGAATGAGAAAAAACATTGAACCTTTCACATTATGGATACAACTGGTGAAGGCAACCCAACATCCAACAGAATTTTCTGATAAGAAACTTTCAGTTTGGTTTGGAACAGAACGACAGCCTTGAAAGCAGAGAGCAGCCTTCCATAAGGTTTTTGCAAGGTTTATCTCTCCACCTAGAATTTTGCCTACGAGTTCCCAATGGAAGAACGCACCCTGGATGAATTGTACAGCAAAGAGAGATTCCAAAAGTAGCAAAGAGCAATTCCAGAAGCAGCAAAGAGCAGCTCCAGACTTACCAAGTCGTTGAGAAGAATGAGTGAAGGGAAGATGTTTGGGAGAACCCCAAGTGGAGACAGCTTTTATACAGTTCAGACTTGCCTGAGGGCTCGGAGGAGCTCATTAGTTGACACAGAACATTTTTTTGTATTGATTGCTCCTCAAAGTGATGAAATTGTTACTCTTTGTGTTTATTCTTGATTTCAAATGTCGCTTTACGTCACACGAAGTCCTTTGATCTGGAACGCTGATGGGTGAAATTGGTGCATCTTTCATCCTAAAACATGATTCACGAATTAGTGTCAGTTTTCTGGGGTGACACCATGTGCTGAGCTGTTTGCACACACATATTTTTGTCCTGTCTTATAAGACAATTATGCTCAGACATTTACAGAAATTATAAAACCCTTAGAATGGTTTGGGGACACAAATATCCAGAAAAGTCTTATGTTTTTTTCTGACCTTTAAGTCACAGTTTAAACCTGAGTTTAGTTCTGAAGGGAGAGATATTTATGATTTTAAAGGTTAGAATGGAATGGTCAAAATAATCAGAATGTACCTTGAATTAATAATCAAATTTATGTTTTATTGAGATGGTTCCATCTCTGGAAGTGTCCAAGGCCAGTTTGGATCAACCTGAGACAGTCGAAGATGTCCCTGTCCATGGCAGGCATTGGAACATGAGGGTCTTTGAGGTCCCTGCCAATTTTAAACCATTCCATGATTCTATATAGAAGAAATCTCAAATTTAGCTGTAGTGGAAATAAAACGCCCTTGTGTTTAGAGAGGACCTTGCACCTAATCCCATCCTTGTTGGCATCTTTCAGCACAGAGCAATTACGAAGTGGGAATCTGCTGGGAAGAGCAAATGTTGGATTTGCTGAGGTTTCTGTCTCTGTTTACACCATCGTCCTACTCTATCATTATCATTGTTATCATAATCACCCACATGGTTATCTTCACACCATGTATTATTTATAAATTATGAGCTTTTTCAAATCTGGAGATACATATGGGGAGTTCCTGAGCCATCATCGTGGGAAAAAAAAAAAAAGTCAATGTTTTACAAGAACATTCCAAGGGATTTTCAAGCACCTCCTGAACACCCGTGACTGACTTGTTCGTACTGTGTCAGAGTTATATAAAATCTTTGCCTGCATGTAAACACCCCACAATTACAAGAGATTATCTCATTAAAATGCGTAAATTGAAGCCACTTGGGTTTTTCCCATAATCAGCTCTTGGTTTATAACATTGACCTTCCTGTCTTTGTCCTTAAGAATAAAATATATTTTTTCTTCTTTTATTTAATACACAGAATGTTGTGTCTCTAACATGTAAAAATAGGAGGGAAAACATGAGAAAGGAAAGGAAAGATTGATGAAACAACTCAGAACACTCAATTTCCAGGTGAAATATTTTACCGTTTCCAGGGACTGAAAGAAAAACAAGTGGAGAGTTTAAAAAGGAACATGGGGAGAGACTTCTTCTAAGGGATGAATTGGCAGGAAAAGAGGGAGTGGATTAAAACTGACAGGGAAGAGGTTTAGATGGGATATTGGGCAGGAATTGTTCCCTGTGAGGGTAGGGAGGCCCTGGCACAGGATATTCCATGGATTGCCCATCCCTGGAAGCTGTCCAAGGCCAGGATGGACAAGGCATGGAGCACCCTGGTCTATGGAAGGTGTCCCTGGATGATCTTTAAGGTCTTTTTCAACCCAAACCATTCCATGATAGCATTTTATGGTATAAAGTCCATTCAAAGATGTTCCTGTTTGTTGTGTTTGTCTTGCCTTGAGTAGGTAGAGAAATGCTGAGCCTGCAGAACCAATGTTTTTCCCTTTGTTATTTGTCTCCAGTCCTCATTTGAGTTCCTAAAAGAAACTCCATTGGCTCTGTGTCTCCTGTTAATCTCACCCAAGGACCTTTACCTGGGCAAACCCAGGAGTGTCCTTCAGTCATCCTAATTATGAAGCACTCATAAATAATTCAAGTCAGCTTTATTTCCTCCCCTAACGCTAATGAAAGCAATGGGATCATAAAAAACAATTCCCCACATAAAGCCTGGAGACAATAGAGGTCTGGGGTGGAATGTGCAGCTCACGCTATGTGTGGGTTTGAAGTGCACCAGCAATAAGCAAAAACAATTTCAGCACTTTGGGGAATTATGTGTCCTGCAATTTGGGGTTGGGACCTAATTATGAACTGGCGCATCAGGTGGCCAGTGCCCTGTGGGCAAGCAGGGAGCTCTATAAAAGGTGTCTGCACCAGGTCCTTCCATCCACTTCTCTCACCTGTTCTGCCTTCGTGAACCAGGTAAGACACTTTTGTCTCAAACTTCGGCCCCTGCTAAACCCGAGGGAAAAATCCCATTTGAGGTCTCATCAACAGATGAAATGTGATGGTTTCACAGCCAAAGAGCGTGGAACCTCTGCTGCTTCATCCCAAACCCATGGATTTGTAGCTGTTCAGCCCCTTTTGGATTTCTCCTCTTTCAGCTTCTGCCTTAAAGCTTCTCCTGCCCCATTTTTGTGTTGCCTGGGGTAAATATGGAACAAAGGGGCTCAAAATGGGTCCTGCTTGTTCACATCAACATCTGGGATTTGGAAGAGAACCCGAATCATTCACATGTGAATGTGCCTCTGGCTGGAGAAGAGTTTCGTGCTTCTTGGAGACTTTGCAAATTCATTGCTTTGCTTGTTGTCATTAAAAGTTTATTGCACCAAAGTTGCCATGTTCTGGTGTTCTTTTCTCCTCTTTTCACCATTGTTATTTGCCTTTGGAGAAGCCTCATCTGTGCAGGTGTCAGTGACAGCCTAAAATATCCTCTAATCATGGAATGTTTGGGTTGGGAGGGATCTTAAAGCTCATTTCATTCCACCCCCTGCCACAGGCAGGGACACCTCCTACCGGCCCAGGTGGCTCAGAGCTTCATCCAGTCTGTCCCTAAACCATGGAGAGGAATGTCCTGCCCAAAAAACCAGGGAAGAATACATTTCCATATAAATTTCTTCCAGGTAAATCTTTCATCTCTTTGACCTTCGTGTTCTGACTCAATTTCCTCAGTCAAACATTTAAACTCTGTCTTCAGGAACAACCTCAGCAAAAAGTTAAATCAATTTCCTGTCAAATCTTTAAATAAAGTTTTCTGGGCCACAGATTGGAACTTTGAAATCTGAAATCTTTCTGAATAATAATGAAATGTGACGTTGGACAGCTTTTAACAGAAAAAACAGCTCCTTCAAGGATTTATTCACACCAGCAAGAAAAGCTGGAGCAGAGAGAACCTGGGAAAATGGTTCTTGGAAAAATTAAAAGGCAGAAAATGCCTTAACCTGTGAGCATATCCACCCTTCCTCTTGCTCTGGTGAGATTCCACCTTCCAGGATCTACAGGGAAGCTGGAGAGGGAACTGGAGTGACAGGAAAAGGGAGAATGGATTCAGACTGACAGAAGGCAAATTTAAGGTGGATATTGGGAAGAAATCTTTCTCTGTGAGGGTGAATAGGGCCTGGTACAGGTTATCCTGGGAATTTCTGGTTGCCCCATCCCTGGAAGTGTCCAATGCCAGGCTGGAGCCACCTGGTCCAGCAGGATGTGTCTCTGGCCATGGTAGGGGATGGAAGGAGAAGACCTTTGGGGTCTTTTCAATCCAACCCATTCCATGAGTCCATGAGTCTGTAATGTTATTATTGTGCCCCAGGACAGCTGGGTGGGAAGATTCCTACTCCCAAATTCTGGACCAAGGAGCAGTGGCTGACTTCACTCCCAGCTAAGACATTCCAGGTGGTTTTGAAGTCTGAACCTTAGCCTATTGTAAGGATCTATATTTTCCCCCAGCCTGTACAGAGAGAAGTGTTGCCAACCCACAGCCAGAGAAACCAAAACTAAAACTTCATTTGTTTTTTGCAGAACAGAATCACTTTAATGAGAAAAAAGCATTCACAGAAAAACATTGCAGAGTATGAAGAATAACAGATAACAGGCAACTCCTTCCATGGTTGCTCTTCTCCAGTTGGACAGTGAAGTTACATTTTAGAAGAAAATAAATTACATATTACACACACAGAGACAGAAAAAAAAGCCCAGAAGACAACAAGTAGAAGGTGAACGAATCAAGGAGTTGTGTGCTTCCATCTCCACCGTGTGGGGTGACTATGGTCACAGCACTTCCTCTGGGGCCAGGATTGCATCTCTCCGTTGTCGGTGATTCCTTACTCCGGGATGTTTCCGCAGGGTTTAGCAGGAGCCCCAGAAGCCGCGGCCGTAGCGGCCGTACCAGGAGTAGGGGCTGCAATAGCCAGAGCCAAAGGCTCTGCCAGAGCCATACAGGCCCCGGTACCCACCACAGGAGCCCAGACCCCCATAGCCCCACAGGCCCCCGTAGCCCAGGGATCCATAACCCCCATATCCATAGAGACCCCCATAGCCCAGGGATCCGTAGCCCCCATAGCCCAGGGACCCGTAGCCCCCATAGCCCAGGGAGGCCCCGGAGGCTGCAAGGACGGGTGCTCCAGCAGATCCCACCACGGAATCCTGGGGGAAGGAGCTGAGGATGGGGCCGGGGAAGGTGACCACCACGGCGGGAGGCTGGATCACGGTGGTGGAGTCAGGGCACTGGCGGACGCACGGCTCGTTCCCGCTGTCAGCCAGGGGCTGGGGACGGAGGACGCCGCAGGCAGCGGAGGGGTACAGGTCATAGCAGGACATCTTGTAGGGATTGGAGGTCAACACAGGCTAAAAAAGAAGGCAAGGAGTTCAAAATTCGGAAATCTAAATTAAAATTACGAGTGTTCCAAGCACTTTGCAATCTCAGTGCTCTCTTTTTCTCAAAAAGTGTTTTTTTCAAAAATTCTCTAAAGGGTGCCTGCACACAAGAGCAAGTGGGAAATGTTCTAAAATCCTTGTCCTGCGTAACATCCTTCAAAGAACTGTGACTGATTTCTCCACATTAAACTGAAAACCGGGAGCAAAAGCAGCAAGAGCAAAGCGACTTTGTCCAAGGTCATTGGATGAGTCATTAGGAAAACTCAGATTTGGGTTCAGCAGGTTTGCATGAGATGGAGCTTATAGAGAACTTAATTACAGTAGCTTCATCTTCCCACTCATCCCAATTTTGCTGAGAGCCAAGGGAACAACAGATTACAGGATTGTGAGCACCTGGCTTTCCCAGAAAAGCATTTGACAAGACAATAAACAACAAATCTCCAAGGACGTTCTGTAAATCCTTGACAGAGTTCTGAGGAGGAACTTGAAAGCAAGAAGGTGAAGGAGAGCTGAAGATTTGTGGTAGCAGGACACAAATGGCTTTATCATGTGTGAACGGCTGCAGGGGTGACACCCTTGTCAAACCTTGAACATTTTGTGCAAAGGTTGAGATGGGTTAAATGTATCAAAATGAGGATCAGAGAATCACAGGCTTCCTCAAGCTGGAAGTGACTCAAAAGGCTCAAGTCCAACTCCCTACTCGTTGCAGGGTTATTTAGAGCTAAACCAGAGAACCTTGGAATTGCCTGGTTTGGAAGAGACTCTTAAGATCATCCAGTCCCACCCACTCCATGGACAGGGACACCTCCAGCTATCCCACGTTGCTCCAAGCCCCATCCCAACTGACTTTGGACACTTCCAGGGATGGAGAATCCATGGAATATCCAGTGCCAGGGCCTCCCCACCTTCACAGGGAAATATTTCTTCCCAATATCCACCCTAAATTTCCCCTCTTTCAGTCTGACCCCATACCCTATATCTTATCCCTGTGGGAAGTCCCTCTCCAGCTTCCCTGGAACTCCTGCATATCCACACAACCTCCGTTCCTCCAGGCTGAACATTCCCAGCTCTCCCAGCCTGTCTCCATAGGGGAGGGGATCCAGTCACCTTAGTTGACTCAGAGCACTGTCCAGTTGCTCCAAGGTTTGGAGTTCCTGGCACCAAGAACTCCACAGGACTCCACAGGAACTCCACACTTATCTGCCACCCCAGAGACAGAAAAGTTCTTGATCTTTCCCAAGTCCAGATTCACCCAACAGAAAGGATGTTGGACGTCAACTGGAGTTGAAACCAACAATAAAAAATACACCGAGAGCAACGGAGCAGATTCAGACTTACCCAAGTCTCCAAGAAGTCAAGGGAAGCGTTTGGAGGAGCAAGGAGACAGAGGAGCTTTTATATCAGCTGGAGGCACCAGATCAGCATCTCTTGCCCGCCCCAATTTCAAACTCATGCAACCATCAGGATGATGAAATTGTTGGGTTCATTATTGGCGTTTATGAGGCCTTTCAAATTTGTTTGTAATAATGATCTAAACATCACCTGAGATTATAGAGAATTCTTTCATCTTGTGACGAACTGGGGGGGAGATTAACATGCAGCATTATTCCTGTCACTTCCTTGGAATTACATCAGGAATCACCAAGCCAGCTCCTCTTGGTATTAACTGAATACCTGGAGAGTAGCTCATGGGTTCATCAGAATCACAAATTCTACTGGAATTTAATCCTGAGCAGGAAAAACAGTGAAATCCTAAATTTTGGCCACTTCCACAGAGTGCCGTGGAGGAGACAGAGAGGACCCTTTGTTTTCCTGAGGCTTGTTTGGGTTTGGGAGATAAACAAGGAATGAATTCACAAAGTTAACAAAAGCCACAAAGGGATTGGAGGTCCTGAAGAGATGTTTCCCAGGTGTCGAGGGTCTGATGTTTTCTGGACAAAGGTGGCACTGAGAACATTGAACGGACCTGAGGAAATGTGGGATTTTTTAGGAAAAAATGGATACTCTGGTGCAAAAGTCAAAATGTGACGCAAGTACTTTGAGTTATTGCCTTGGGCTCTTAGGAGCCTTGGGTTCATGAGCTCCTGTGATACACAAGTCATAAATCCCAAAAAGGGCTGAGCTGGAAGTTTCTGGGGTGAGGGAACAATGAGGAATTTGGAATGTGTGACACAAAGGCTCCTTCTTGCCTCGTTTACAGGTGGGCCATTTTAATGTTGCAGACTCCACGCCATAGGTGATCCCTAAATGGTGAGGTGGGGTTCTCAGCCTTTGGGGGACAGGGGCTTTTGGACAATAATCTTTTCAAGCTTCCAGGAGCAAGTCCATGCAAATCCTGTAGATGATCCATTAGATTAAAGGCATGGAGCTGGATTTAGGTTCCTCACAATTATGGAATGACATCACATTCAAACACCTCAGTCAAGATATTTATGGTATCTTGGTAACCCTTGGTATCATCAGTTCAAGGCCAAATACTGGGGGCTCGTGACCCTTCAGGTCTTTTCCCAATGAAAAAATAATTTGAAATAAAAAATTCAGAATAAAACCTGGAAATTCATGAACTGTATTTTATTCAAAAACCATTCCAGGGATGGGTCAACCACAGACTCTGGTCCCAGGGAACAAGGGATGGGAGAACAGGGAATGGCCTTGGATGAGGGTCAGTAACAGCTTGGACTTGATGGTTTGGAGGGCTTTTCCAACCCAAATAATTCCAAGATTTTGTAACAAAAACCTTTTAAGGACCACAGGATGATTTCCATGCCTTCCTTTGGGTTCCGTATTGTTCTTACATTAAGCAGAGTAATAATGATAGAAATGACCACCCAAAGTTGCTCTAAATAATTTTTTCTCCAGGTATTTTGTTTTTTAATGGAAAAAAGCTCTGCACATCAGATGACCCCATGTGAGCAGGCGGGTTTTGCCATTAATGATGGAGAAGCTCTGGAAGAGCGTTGGGATAATTCCTGCTGTAACGCCAGGGCTGTGAATGGAATGATAACAAGAATGAGGATGACTTGTCACCATTCCAGATGAAAGAGGGCTTTGTGATGAAACGCGCCTCTCACATTTCACGAGACTTCGGACCAGCAAATAAACAAAGAGTCAGCAGAACTTTGAGGACCTACGTGTCACATTCATTTGGGGTTTGCCCCAATTATGCACATCCCCAAATTGCACCTTAGATGTTCCCCAGGATCTTGGGAATGGTATAAAAGCTCTCCCAACCTGGGGCTCTTCACTTCGCCTTCCTTGCCTCATTCACCTCCGCGAGAAAGGTAAGCACCATTCTAAGGGATCTCTTCCCTTAGAATTTTCCATTAGAAAATTCCAGTCTCTTTTCTGCTGGTCTTAATCAAGGTTGGAATCATCCATAAGGATTCTGAGATTCTTAATATTTGGGTTATTTTGTGATGGTTTTATTTTTAGTTGGTGTTGGACATTCATAAGTTCAAAATGGTAAAATCATTCTTTCTTCTTAGTAGAAATCAGAAAAATTAGCAAAGCAGCTTCCAAAACCTTGCAGAAGGTTTGTTCCGCCAATAAGAATTTTCTATGGGTTTTCTGTGGTGGGAATGAAGTACAAGAAATTAGGAATGAAACCCAAGGAGAGACAACAGCTGAGAGAGGAGGGATTTACAAAAACACTGATGAGAAGGAAGGACAACCAAGACTTGACACATAACAATTATTTTCATCCACACATCCAACTGTCAAATCTTTTAACCATTGAATTTCTGCCTTTTTCTCACTCCTCAGTGTCCGCTGACCTCCAATCTCTACAAAATGTCCTGCTACGACCTGTACCCCTCCGCTGCCTGCGGTGCCCTCCGTCCCCAGCCCCTGGCCGGCAGCGGGAACGAGCCGTGCGTCCGCCAGTGCCCTGACTCCACCACCGTGATCCAGCCTCCCGCCGTGGTGGTCACCTTCCCCGGCCCCATCCTCAGCTCCTTCCCCCAGGATTCCGTGGTGGGATCTGCTGGAGCACCCGTCCTTGCAGCCTCCGGGGCCTCCCTGGGCTATGGGGGCTACGGGTCCCTGGGCTATGGGGGCTACGGATCCCTGGGCTATGGGGGTCTCTATGGATATGGGGGTTATGGATCCCTGGGCTACGGGGGCCTGTGGGGCTATGGGGGTCTGGGCTCCTGTGGTGGGTACCGGGGCCTGTATGGCTCTGGCAGAGCCTTTGGCTCTGGCTATTGCAGCCCCTACTCCTGGTACGGCCGCTACGGCCGCGGCTTCTGGGGCTCCTGCTAAACCCTGCGGAAAACCCTCTGGATGATGTAGAACGGCAAAGCAAAATGCAGATGTTTCTTCCTTTTAAATTCTTTCCTGAAACCTCCATGAGTTCAATTCCTTGTTATCTTCTTTATCACCCCTGTGGCTGCATGCAGTGACAGACTGAAGTGTCTTTCAAGCTCTGCCTGCATTTACAATCCTGATGTTGCCATGTTGTTTGTGTTCTTTTCATTCTCATTAAAACTGTTGCATCACTGAAAATCCTTGTGTTGGGCTTTTGTGTCCTCACCCACCCTGAGTTTGCCAACCTCGCTGGATAAAGCTCCCTGCTCTGCATGAGGCTGCAAAAACATTGAGCAAATCCTGCCCAGAGGGGAAAGTCTCCATGGAGAGCCTTCCATGGGGCTGTTTTACCCGTGAATTTACAATTCCAGTAAATCTACATTTACGGAATTACAACATGGTCATAGCATGGTGGCCAAAGATGGGCAGAAATTTCCTCTACATGTTGAGCAGAGACAACTTCTTTAAATCCACAACAAGGACCTCATGAGTGGTCATGGAATCACAGAATTGGGTTGGAAGAGCATTGAAGATTGTCAAGACCATGGGTTTAATTTATTTATATATTAAGTAGAAATAGAATTTGTGTCCATATTTTATAAGTAGCCTAAAACCCAACAAAAACACTGCACCATAAATGTCATTATCTTCTTGTGTCATCAGCAAACCACAAAGCCACCTCCTGACTCAGGCAGATCCTTATCTCACTAGGAGTTTTCCTTATCTGATTCAGCTGCTAAAAGATCTCAGGGTACACATTTTCCTGCAGCAAAAAGATTTGTTGAAAATCACCACATTTAGAGAACTTCTGACCAGAAAACTGAAGAGAAAACATGAATTAAAAAAGGCAAAAGCTGCTGCAAAATTGAATGACTCCCAGCAAAACTCAGAGCTTCCCCAGTGGTATCCAAATGACAGGCAGAGAGGATGTTCTATGTCCTGTGAGGACCTGAAAACCAGTCAGAAAATCTGTCTACCTCCTGTCAGGACCTGAAAAATCAATCAAAAAATCTCTACCTCCTGCCAGGACCTGATAAACCCGTCAGAAACTCTGCCTGCCTCCTGACAGGACCTGAAAAATCAGTCAGAAACCTGTGGTGGTGAAGAGAAGGGTAAGAAAAGCTCAGGTTACAAAAGGAGCCCTTAAGCAGGGTTTAAGCCAGGTTCTAACGGAGATCCCTGGCGGTGCTTCCTGAGGGAAGGGACAAAGGATCTGCGTGATGACACTGGATGGTGGCTGAGCCACCACCCTCGGGTCAGGGCAATCCTTGAGTTGGTCATCGGGAAATGTGATGGTCATCAGGTGACCCAAGCCTGGCCATCACCCAGGAGAACCTTCTCTGGGACAAGGGGAAAAGCTTGGAAATCTCATGGAAATAGGAAAATCTGTCCAGTGTCCAGTTCTGGGTCCCTCATGGCAAGGGGACGTTGAGGGGCTGGAGAATGTCCAGGGAAGGGAACGGGTCTGGAGCAGCTGGAAAAGGGAATGGAGAATCCTGAGGGAGCTGAGGGGGACTCAGCCTGGAGAAAAGGGGGATCCAGGAGGAATTTGGGATCTGATCCCAGAAAACAGGGAGAGGACAAGAGGGAACACCCTCAAGCTGTGCCAGGGTTGGAAATTTGGGAACATTCCTCCTGCAAAGGCCTTGGAAGGGGCTGTCTGGGGAGGGTTGGAGTGGCCATCCCTGGCAGTGTCCGAGGCATTCCTGAACATTGGTCTGGATGACCAGGTGAGGGTGGTCCCAGCTGGACTCAGTGACCTTGGAGCTCTTTTCCAACTTAGATAACTCTGGGATTCTGTGAAACTGCAGGCAGTGTCGAGGAGGGGCTTTTGGTAGGTCCTCTGAGCTGCTGGAGAAGGCAAGGCTCCCATTAGCGCGTTTATCACGCCTGGTCACCTCACGGGTGACGAAAGGGTTTTGCTCAATGTTTCTGTTTATGAGTTGATTCAAATTCTGACGCTGCATGAAACGCAAATTACAACCCAAAGATTTCTTTCATCTCAGCACTTTAATTGGCTGAGGTTCACGCCTGGTAACGTTCCATGAAATGCACTCAGAATGACAGCTCAGATTCTGCTGCTTCATTTATTCACCTCTCATTAGCTGGCATAATGATGCTGGCTCAGGTGTTAATCATCATTTTCATCTGCTTGAAGGTGCAAGATTTTTTCCTTTCTTATTTGCGCATGGTAGATAAAAAATTGATGAAAACCTCGGTGCCTTCCTTGTGGAATCAGCAATTTTTATGTCTTGTTGGAATTTGGATTTGGACAAAACCATTCAGAACTTTTCCGAGGAAATTGCAGATATTTTTTACACCGTTCAGATCCGTGTTTTGTCTCACAGATGTTCAGGCTACAGAGAAAATGTGAGTTAAAACATCAGCACTGAAGAAGAAACTCACCCAAATAAATGAAAACTTAAATTAGATAAGAAAATCCACTGAAGTGAGAAGCCATGAGCTGGTGGAGGGAACAGGAAGAGTTCACTTGGACAATTTCTTTAAAATGTTTTATTTTTAATAATAATTTTAAGTCTAATTTTAATTATGTTTCAAAATACTGGGATGTTAGAACAAAACCACACATTTATATTGCAATAATCACACCGAATTTCATGCATAAACAATTAAGGAGGGTTTGAGAAGTGCTTGAAAACACACCCAAAAATATTTGGACACCTTTTGGGAGAAATTATTCCTGTAATCCCCTGGGGACATCCCGAAGAAGCTCCCAACTTCAGTGTAACTTTGGTAGGAATGTGTTTATTTAATAACTCATCCACAGCAAATGAGGGGTTTTGAAGTGGGATGTTCATCTAGTTCATCTAGTGATGTTCATCTGTGAAAAAACCACTGATATCCCTCCAGAAAAAAACCCAACAAACTTTGATTTAAGCCCTATTTTAGGTACTAAAATATTGTGTTTTCTGCATTGAGGAAAATCGGGAATTTCCCAATCCCAGCGGGCAAACCCACAATTCCCACAACTACCTGAGGTTTGTGGCTGTGGGTGCAAAACCCATCAGGAGGCTCCTTGCACCTCTCCAAGCATTCCATTGCAAAATCTGGGAGCAGAAGTGACGAGAGCCGAAATCCGGAGCCCTTAAACCCAAACTTGTGCACGGCAGCAGGTTCTGACTCCGATTAAAATCATTAATGATGCTAATGAAGGAAGGGCTTAGCAAATGGGATTTAATTCCCGCTGGGAGGGATGGAGCTGCTCCATCAGGATCCGAGATGAAAGGGAGCCGGCAGCTGGAATGTGCCGACCTTGCGGGGCAGAGATTCAGGGTGGTTTTGCAAAGCCGGGAGAGTTTCGTCACTTTGGGGAGTGATTTGGGCTCGTCCGAGGTGGCGACTCCCGGGTTCGGCGTGTTCAGCCCCGGGGCATCCCAGGGTTGGTATAAAAGCAGCAGCTCTGCGGAGCTTTTCCATCATTCTCCTGCTTTTCTCCTCTCCATCAGGTAAGTCCAATCATTCCTCTCCCAGCTCCATAATGCCTTTGCTTTTTGACTTTTCATTCCAGTTGCTGTTCGCAACTATTATATTAATTTTCAGGGCTTTATTTTTCCCTTGTTCTTCTTTTTATTCTTTAAATTTTCATTTTTGCAGTATCCTGACAAGTATTCTACTGCAAGGGTTTAAGAGCCAAATCCACATGACGCATTTTTTATTTAGGAATTTTTTTTTCCTGTTATTCATATTTGGCCATTTCTGGACTGACAGCAGAATGAAAATTCAGGATGACACAAGCTTTAAAATGCTGAATTCCCCTGCATTTCAGTCCGTGGCTGAATCAGGGAAATTTGTCTGTGTCCTGAGCTATCCAGCTGAAGAAAGAGTTTATTTTAATTCCAGTCATTTTTATATATAAAAATATAAAAATATTGCATTATTTAGTTATTTTCACCACAGCAAAAATGAAGGAAAGTACTCATGCTCTGACCCAGTGAATAAAATAATAGTTTTACTGGGAAAAAACATTAAACCAAAGGCTTTTAGGCCCAGATATCCAGGTGGAAAAATGGTTTAGATCCATATTTTTATCTGATGAAGGAATTGTGCTCTTTCCATCCTATCCCATCTCCATCCCACCCCATCTCCATCCCACTCCCCTTCCATCTCCATCTCCATCCCATCCCATCCCATCCCACCCCATCCCATCCCATCCCACCCCATCCCACCCCATCCCATCCCATCCCACCTCTCCCAACCCCAAACCTGCTCCTATCTCACCCCAATTTTTCCCCTGGGGAAATCTTCCCACATTTCCCAGCTCCCCCAAACCTCCACCTGCCCCTTCCGTAGATCCTCGGTTTTCAGCAGCTCCTTCTCTCCATTCCAGGAACCTCCACCCCTGCCGGGAAATGTCCTGCTACGACCTCTGCCCCACCACTGGCAGCATCTCCTGCCCGCAGCCCGTGGCCAACAGCTGCAACGAGCCGTGTGTCCGGCAGTGTCCGGACTCCACCGCCCTCATCCAGCCGCCCCCGGTGGTGGTCACCTTCCCCGGCCCCATCCTCAGCTCCTTCCCGCAGCAGGCCGTGGTGGGATCTGCTGGAGCCCCGGCCTTTGGTGGCTCCCTGGGTTTTGGGAGTCTCTACAGCTCCGGGGCTTTCCCGGGATATGGCGCCCGCTCTGGATACGGGATCTCGGCTCTGGCCAACGGCTCCTGCGGCCCCTCGGTGTCACGCCGCTTCAGCCGCCTCTTCCGCGGCTCCTGCGGGCCCTGCTGAGAGCACCAGACCCTCCAGGAAATCCTGGGAATGCCCAAATCCATGGCCACGAGCATGAGGGGTCGGTGTTTCCGCAGCCCCCTTTGCATTCCTGATCTTTCTCCTATTTCTTGTTCGGCATCTCCTCGTTGTTTGCTCTCGCTGCCTGTTCCGGCATTCCCTATTTATTGGACTGATGTAGGACAGCCCATTCCTGATTTATTGGACCAGCATGGGACAGCCCATTCCCTGTTCTGGCACTCTCAGTTTATTTAATAAGTGTGGAACAGCACATTCGCTGTTCCAGCATTCCCGATTTATTGGACCGGTGTGGGACAGCCCATTCCCTATGGATTTCACCCACAATGATCAATATCCTCGGACAACAGCCAGGAGGAGCCGGCTGAGGACATCTCAGAGCAGGACTTTGGTTGGACTTTCCCCAAAATTGTTTGGGAATGGATTTTCCCCAAAACTGTCCAGGAATGGATTTTCCGCATTCTGTGATCTCTGTCTTTGCAAAGGTGCATTTCTTGCTCATTAAAAATTCATTGCATCACACAGCAGCCTCCTGGTTTCCATTTTCCCCCATTTTCCCCCTTTTCCCCCTTTTCCCCCCTTCTTTCCCTTTGCCACCTGATCTGCCCACAGGCAGGTCCGAGCTGCTCCCTGAGGAGGAGCACAGCCTGAGTTTACTTGGTTTTCCAAATGTTTCTGGAATAAAACTCATCAGGAGCAGCTTTCCATCCTTTGAAGGTTAAAAAAAGAATAAAAAATTAACAGAATTCCAGAGTCATTCAGGTTGGAAAAGGCCATGGGAAAGACTGACAGGACATGGGGAATTTATCAGGTAGAATGATTCTGGGTTTTCTTTTTTTATTTAACAAGGAATTATGGAATCAGGGAATGGTTTGGATTGGGAAGGAACACCAAAGGTCATCCAGTCCAACCGTTCTGGTTTTCTCTCATTAGATCAGGTTGCTCAAAGGCCCCTGAACACTGCGAAAATCAAAGATTCCAGACATTCTTATTAAATTGTTTGGGTTTCAAATAAAAAAAATTAAAAAAAAAAAAAAAAGGAGGGAACGAGCTAAAAATGAAGATTTTCTTCAGTGTGTCTGAGGGAGAATCTAATTTAAAACACCTGAAAAAATGGAAGTGCAGCTCCTACAATTGCAAAATGATAAAAATGGCAAATCCTCCCTTTGCCAATCCCACAGGAATCTGGCCCTGGCAGGATGCTGGAATCCAGCAGGGCACATCCCTGGGTCTTTGTGCCTGCAGGGAAATTACCAGCCTGGAGCACCTACAAACACATTAAATAAAGACTTTGCCAGCCTGGAGCACCTAAAAATCCATTAAATAAAGATATTGCCAGCCCGGAGCACCTAAAAACCATTAAATAAACATTTAAGCCATTACATAAAGTCTGGAAATCAAACACGAGAAGTTTAATTGGCATCGGGATCTGCCGTTTGCAACGCCTTTAATGAGTCAGCTGCTGATTGCATCTCAATTAACAGCCCTTCCCTTGTCCTAGGACTGAGCACGGGGTAAGACAAGGGTGTAGTGACCTCTGGGGTTCAGAGCAGAGTTTTTCTCATCCTCGGAGTTTTCTCCCTGCTCCCAAGAATTCTTTGTTTGGGTGGCAGGTGCTTCAGTTTCTGCCATCGGAATTTTTCTGAACTTCTTCAAATTGTGCCCGAGAACTTCAGGAAATGTCACAGACACATCCCAGTGTTGCAGTGGCCAGAAAATGATGATTTTTGTATCAAACTGGCTCCATAATCAGGAGTCACAGGACCAGAGGCTGCTCCAAAATAGAGATAGAAAAAGGAGGAGAAAACCCCTTAAACTTTGAGACATTTTTGTATCTTTTGCCTGTGTTTCTTTTCCTTCCCAGCCCAGAGAGAATTAAGTAATTAAAGGTTAAAGAATTGATCTTTGGGGTATCATAGAACTGGATGACAGCCCGGGAGTCCCCACAGGAGGTGACACAGGGCTGGTTCCAGGTGTCGGCGCAGGGCTGGGGGCAGGAGATCCCACAGGGGGCCAGGCAGCGGGAGCTGGAGCTCTGTCTGTAGAAAGACATCTTCTGGGATTGGGGATGGGTCTGGAACCACAAAGCTGAGGCAGCAAGAAGGTCAGAGACCGATTTAGTGGAGGTTGGGCTGGGAAGAGAAAGAACAAACAGCAAAAAGGTCACAAAGAGGCTCAAAATGTGGGGTTTTCCATATTCTCATGTCCTTGTCTCCTATGCCTCCCAACTCTTAATTATGGAGACAATTTGACACAAAAATACCCACCAAAATTAACAGTAGATCCCAAATTAACAGTAACCTCCAAAATTAACAATAAATACCAAAATAAGAGTAAATAGCAAAATTAACAGTAACCCCCAAAATGAACAGTAACTCCAAAATTAACAGTAAACCCCAAAATTACCAGTAAACCCCAATCCCTGCCCTGGCCCTGCTGGCCCCACAATTCTGGATCCAAGCAAAGCTCAGTTCAGATCCCGACAGTTCTAGGAACAATTCCAGGTTCGGACTTACCCCTGTGGAGCTCGGAGCGAGTCGGGAGGGTTTGCTGGAGCAGCCCAGAGACAAGAGGGTTTTTATACCTTTTCTTGGGCAATCAGCTGGAGCTGAAACATCCATGGCTGATGAATGATCCAAGAAAAATTCCCTCCACCTCTCACTGGCCCAGATAAAGTGATTATTTTGCTCAGCAATTATTACTGTTGTTGTTACATCCATGGCATTACTCAGGCACCGTAATGATTTATTTTTTTTAATTTTCATTGTTGCTTTTTCCTACTTCTGGTATTGCTTCATGATTGCTCAGAGCTTGATCCATCAGCACGAGGTGCTGACATAGCAGAGATTCCACCCTGCTTTTTCCGAGGAAAAGGGAATTGTGCAATTTCTGCCATTATTGACCCACAGTGACTCTGGCTTGAGACATGTTCATCCACAGGCGCCTTCCTACGGAATTCGGGAATGGGAAGAGCTCCTTCCCATCCTCCTGGTCAAGGAACACTCCCAGCTTCATGAAATGTTCAGGGGGAGTTCAGGGATCCGCGATCAGGAGAAATCCACGTCCACTTTTAAGGGAATCTGTGGGATCAGCACTGCTGAGGGAGGAGGATTCATGGATTGGGGTGAGCCAGGTCAGGGAGGGGATCTGTGCATCACACCTGGAAAACCTGGGAATGTCCAGGTGCAGCTCCAGCTGAGGCAGAGGTCTGGCTGCAACTTCAGCAGATTTGTTCCTCAGATTCCTCCCTCTCCAGTCATTCATGGATTACATTTCCTGTTGTGTCTCCATTTTCCATACCCAGCATTTTTTCCAAATTTCCTCCAGAAATGAGTTTTCCCCCTCCAAAATTGCTCCCTTTTATAGAGTTATAAACTGAACAGTGGGGTTTTGAGTAGCCCTGAGAATTCTGTCCCAAAATGTCCATTTTATTCCATTTTTTCCATTGGTAACTGTTAGGGTAGAAAACCCAAGGGAGCTTTTCCTGGGGTTTCCGTGAGTTTTCCCAGCCCTTGGAATTTACAGCTAAGAGGATTCACCCAAACCAAAACCAGGACTAGGAAAAACCAGGGAAGGAGAAATTCTAGGGCCACAACCCCCAGGAACTGCTCCTGCTCCAACCACAACTGGAAATCCCTGTCCCAACCTCCCCATCCTCCTAAAAGGGCAAAAGGAGAAACCCAGTGGGATCTGCCCAAATGAACCCTAAAATTCTTCCTTTTGGCTCCTGGTCTTTGATTCTCCCCCTCTGCTCTGTGGTGCTGTGATCCCACCAGGAATTCCGTGCCCAGTTCTGGTGTCTCCAAGCCATGAAGTTGCTCATGAGACTGGAGCCCCTCCCCGATGGATCCAGGCTGGGAATGTTGAGCCTGTGGAGACCCCAGAGCCCCTCGGGGCTCCAGAGAAGCTGGAGAGGGATTTTTCCTCAGGAACTGCAGGGACAGGACACAGGGAATGGGGTCAGGGTGAGATTTTGGGGAGGAATTGTTCCCTCTGAGGGTCTGGCCCAGGGAATTCCATGGATTTCCCACTCCTGGAAGTGTCCAAGGCCTGGCTGGTCCATGGAAACTGTCCCTGCCTGTGGAGCAATTCCACAAAAAAAAAAAAAAAAACCAAAAAATTAATTCCTCAGCGTTTTTACCAACTTGGCAAAATCAGCAAAATGCTGCAGGAAGCGAAACTCCTTCCAAAATACTCAAGGAAGAAACTGGAGGGTGTTGGGAGAAACTGATAATTGTTTTGAGGCGGATAAAACAGTCGGAGCCCGGGCAGGGATCGCCTCCCCAGGGTTGGGAAATGTCGGGGATGGCTCAACCCCCGCGGGCAATCCCGGGATGGGATAAAAGGCTCCCGGCTCCCAATTCCTCCCATCCCAGCTCCTGATTCCTGAGACTTCAGTTCCTCGGGCTTCTCCTCTTCGGGATCTGAGTGAGTCTGGGGGACGCTTTGGGGTGGCCGGGGTGGGAGTCCCTCCTTGGGGAGACTGGGAGAGCCCTGAGGAGCTGCCGGGGAGGAAAGGAGGGAAGGGGAGAGGGAAAAGGGGAAAAGAGGGAAAAATATGACTTTTTGGAGAAGAACTGTTTGGGAAGGAGGGAGGGAAGGAGGAGAGGGGCAGGAAGAAGGGAAAGGGAGTTTTTCCAGAGCAGGTGCTTGGGAAGGAAGGAGGATAGAAGGGCAGGGATAAGGGAAAAAGAGGAAAAATCTGAGCCTTTGGAGAGGAGATGCCTGGAAGGGATGGAAGGAGGCAGGGAGAGAGAGAGGGAGAGAGGCAGGGAGAAGGGGACAAAGAGAGAAAAATCGGAGTTTTTCCAGAGCAGGTGCTTGGGAGGGAGGGATGGAGGGGGGAGGAGAGAGGGACAGGAGACAGGAAAAAGAGAAAAATTTTCTGAGATTTCAGAGAGTTTTTGGAAGGAGGGATGGAAGGAGAGAAGGAGGGAGGAGAGGGACAGGGAGAAGGGAAAGAGAGAATATGAGCAGGGGCTCTGCTGCGCTGATTTCCAACCCTATCTCCTCCCCTCCCTCCCGTTCCCGCAGCAGTTCCAGCTCTCTCCTCCCAGGATGTCCTTCTCCAGCCAGCTCAGCTCCCGCTGCTCCGCGCCCTGCGCCGTGTCCTGCCCCCAGCCCTGTGCTGACACCTGGAACCAGCCCTGTGTCACCTCCTGCGGGGACTCCCGGGCTGTCATCCACCCCCCGCCCGTGGTCATCACCTTCCCGGGGCCCATCCTCAGCTCCTGTCCCCAGGAGAGCATCGTGGGATCCGCATTCCCGGCGGGAATTGAGCGCCCCGCGGGCCTGCAGGGCTCCCTGGTCTATGGAGGTGTCCTGTCCTCCAGGAACGCCTGGAGCCAGCGCTCCGGGAGCTGCGGGCCCTGCTGAACCGGGGAAGGGGTGGGGAAACCCGGGGGAGCGGCAGCAGGAGCTGGGGCAGGAGCTGAGCAGGGGGACGTGGATCTGTGGGGCCGGGAGATGGTCGGAATCCATGGAAATATGTTCAGGGTTCATGGGAGCT
Source organism: Passer montanus (assembly GCF_014805655.1). NCBI lineage: Eukaryota > Metazoa > Chordata > Aves > Passeriformes > Passeridae > Passer > Passer montanus. The sequence goes on along the minus strand of NW_024366692.1, from coordinate 119,591 downwards.
GCTCAGGATCCATGGGAAATGCTCAGAACCCATGGGAAATGTTCAGAACCCGTGGGAAATGTTCAGGATCCATGGGAATTGTTCAGAACCTGTGGGAACTGCTCAGAATCCATGGGAAATGCTCAGCATCCATTCAAACTCCTCAGCACCCCTGGGATTCTCCTTAGCACTTCTGGGAGCTCCTCTTCCTCCCCCTCTTTTGTTTTTAATGTAATTTTTCTTTGAATTTGCCTCTTCGCTCCTCAACTGAATTGTTTGCCTGCTTTTATCCCAATAAACTTCTGTGTTTGCATTCAAATATCTAGGATTTCTTCTCTTTTTTATAAAACCTCTGCAAACCCATGGGACCAAACTATCCCATTATCTCGGAGATCTTGGGAGGATGGTTTGAGTCTTCCAGGGAATGTTTTTATGGATTCACCTGTCAGCAAATTCCCATTTCACCTTCCCAGGGAACAAGGTGGGGCAGAGCTGCGCAGTCCTTGGGAAAAAAATTCCATGAAAAATTACCATTGTATCCATTGTAGAACTGCTCCAAGATCTCATCCCACCCGAACAGAAAACTCCAAATCGTGATGCAGAAAGGATTTTATTGGGGCCGAGAAATGGGATTCATCCCGTGACAGCAGCGCCGCCCGGAATTCCAGGGGAATTCAGAGGGAATTACAGAGGAATTCGGGCAAATTCACAGCAAGGCAGAATGGATGGGAATTGCGAGCGGGGATCCGATCCAGAGGGAATTGCGGGGCTGGAATCACTCCTCGGATGGTTTCTGGGATCATTCCTGGGATGAAGGAGCAGCCCCGGCTCCCCTCGGAGCCCTCCCCTCGCTCACAATTTGCGGATTTACTTTTTTTTCTGCTGGTTTTGGTCATCCAGGGTTCCTTTGCCGGGTTTGGGAGGGCGGGGGTAGGAGGGGAAGGGATTTCGGGGGTAGGAGGGGTGAGAATTTTGGGAATAGCAGGGGTAGGAATTTCGGGAAAAGCAGGAGGAGGAGGAGGAGTAATTCCAGCCACCAGAAGAGGCTCCGGGCTCCCAGGAGCTCTGGACACCTCCGGACCCGAAGGAATTTCCCATTCCCGCTGGGAATGGGGACCCCACGATGCTCTCCTGCGGGCAGGAGCTGAGGGTGGGCCCCGGGAAGGTGATGACCACGGGCGGGGGGTGGATGACAGCCCGGGAGTCCCCGCAGGAGGTGACACAGGGCTGGCTCCAGGCGCTGGCCACGGGCTCTGAGCAGGACACGGGGCAGAGCGGCTGGGAGGACATCGCGGGGCTGGAGGTGACACAGAGGGGACAGCGTGAGGGGACAGAGCAAAGGGGAAACCTCATTTATTCATTATTCATCATTATTTGTTTGCTATTATTTAATCATTATTATTATTATTATTGTTATTATTACATGTATTTATTTATTTATTCGAATATTCGCATTTCCAATTTTAATATTTTCAGTGTTCATACTTCCAGTGTTCATATTTCCAATATTCATTCATTCATTCATTCATTCATTCATTCATTCATTCATTCACTTTCATTCATTCTTTCATTCATCTTTTCAATATTTGTCTTTTCCATATTCGTATTTCCAATACTAATCTCTTCAATGCTCATTTTTCTAATACTCATATTTCTTATACTCTTTTATTAATCTCAGAATTAACGCGTTTTACCCCATTTATTTCCGACTGTTCTGTTCCCAAATCTTGAGCCATTTCCCACCGCTCCTTGTGAATTTTTTAGAAGCAAATCGAACAATTTCCGAGCTCAAACCCTGCCCGACCCCCCAGACCTGACTTACGCGGTGGCACAGCAGGAGATGGGATGAGAATGGCAGAAAAATGATTTAAAATCTCTCTGCAGGAGCTTTTATAGAGCTCCTCACTTCGCCCCGGGGGAAGGGAACCACTCCTGTCCTCTTTGTCCCCATTGTCCCTCAAATGTCTTTTTCTTTTTTGCTTTTGTCTCTCAATCAAGGTAATCGTGGCCATTGTTTCTCCCCAAACTCCACCTGACGCTCCTTTAAATCCCGGAGATTTCGGGATGTCAGACAGGGAGGGCGATTCCCACCCTTGGCACAACTCCCGAGCTGAAGATTTATTTTGCTGCGAGCTTTCAAATCGATATTTCCCCCCCAAATTGTACCAAAATCCCTCAATTCAATATCCCCGCGCGGATCGCCCTCCCCATCCCCTGTTTTTGTTTCTCCAAACAAAGAATTCCTGGCTCAGAGCCGGCGCAGGAGATGAAAGGAGCGAGGCCTTGGGCTCCTCCCTGGATCTCCTTCCCCTCTGAATCAACAGCCGGGGCTGGCATTTCACCTCAGACTTTTTAATAATCCCCGTGAGGAAATCGGCACCAAAAATTGCCCAATTCCCGCGGGGTGTCGGGAAAACGAGGGGTTGGATACGAAAAACAAGGGTTTGACATCGCCCGAGATCAGAGAGCACCGAGATGGTGAGGGGAGGAATAAAATGAAAATGAAAATTAAATTGTTTTGGCAGCAGCTCCAGCCAGTGTCATCACAAGGAAAACGTGATTTCCAGGGAAGGAGGCATGCAGAAACCCAGGGATCATTCCCAGCCCCTGAGGAGGAGGAGGAAGGTTTTGGGGTGAGGATGAAGAAAGGCAAACAATGATTCAGGAATTTGGAGATGTTTTTGACAGAGATCTTTGCTTCTCCCATGGTCACTCCTGACTCAGGACCCTGCGCCCGCTCCAGACTTCCCCCAGGAGCTGCTGAGCCTGCAGAAAATCCTGCTTTATTAAGCATTAATTAGCAATAATCATCATTTCCCTTGCTCTTTCCAGGCCCGCACCTCCCACGCAAGACAGGGAATCAAGGGAGGTTCCGCTGATGGTTTTTATTTTTAATTTTTTTTTTTTCTGGCGGAGATGATTAAGAGAAACCCAGTGGATTTATAAAAACATCCCGCGGCAATGCGGGGAACCTCTGGGAGGAGATCTCGGGCACGGCCTGGACTTGTCAGTGCGATTAATGTAATTAAAATTTCATTATCCCCTGGAAATTTATCTTTTTCTGACACTGAAGGGCCCAAATTCCCAATTTCCAAAATTAATCCAGAATTTGTGGCTGGGAGGAAACCGCCATCGGTGATTCCTGGAAATCACACGGAGCATCTGGGAGAGAAATGAGGAATCCCAGGAGGCAGAGAGAGGTGGAATAACCCCAGGGCAGGGCGGTACAGTGCAGAAAATGGTTTTTAATGGGCACGAGAAGCAGAACGAGCATTCACAACAGCACAAAATTAACACGGACACCTTTAATATCCCTAATTCCCACCAGAATTCCCGCTTTCCTCACAATTCAGCCCCTCATCCTTGGAACCGAACCCCCGGGAAGTTTTCACCAGGGGCCACTTTTTTTTTTTTTTTTTTTTTTTTTTTTAATTGATAATTCCAGTCTCAGGGCACGTAAAGCAAATAAGAGTTGATTAACATTAAATTAACATTCCAGGTCCAGGCGTAATCCAGCCTGGGAGTGTTTGGGAAGCGTTCTGGCTCCCTTTGTTGTGCGGAAGCCCTGGGATATTTTGGGGCGGGGGGTAATTGCGGGAATGACCCGGAATTCCAGCTCCAACGTGGCCATTACGGAAGAATGAACCGAACATGGTCTTTAGGATAAAAACAGCGCCTGGAATGGCTCGGAATGGGATGAGCAGGGCACGCCTGGCATCCCAAACTGCCTGGAGGGATCCACTGCTGGCACCGGCTCCTGGAATTTGGAACTCCGGGTCCCTCCCTGTCACCGCGGAGAGGTGGAGAAGAGTCCTTGGAAAAGCAGTTCAGGAAAGTTTGGATGCAGAAATGTGGAAAACAGCTTGGGCTTTGCTCAGTTCCCTTTGTTTAGAGGGAAGAAAATCCCCAAACAGAGCTGGGTATGAACAAGACACTAAGAATTCCTGTTTTGCTTCAATCTGAAGGTTTTATCCTGGAAAATGCACAGCCAGGGTTTTTTAGGGATAAAATCTCTTATCCCAGAAATTTAACCCTAAATTTTACCTTTAGTCAAGTTTGGAGCAGTCCGGGAAGAGCCTGGAGGTTGCCTGTCCCTCTATCCAAGGCTGAGTGTCCCCAAGAGAGCCCAAGGAGCAGAGGAAAAAGGGAATTCGGAACAGGTTTGATGCAGTAGCATTTTAATGGGAATGCAAAGTGGAGTCGAACATTTGCAGAGAGAATAATGCAGACAAAGAGGAGCCGACTCCAAGAAAAGCCCAAAATTACCCCAAATCACCCAAAATCGAGCTCACCCACTCCAGCCTGACACCCCCTCCCCTCACACTTGCTGAGACCTTCCAATTCCTACCATTCCCCAAATCCCTCAGTTGCGATCCACGCTCGGTGTCAAACTGGGCAGAGAAAGTCCAAAGCACAGACAGAAGAAGCAAAACCCCAAGAAGAAAGAAAAGCCTGAACTAAACTAAAGCTCTATCCTAGACTTAAAACGCAGGGTCCTGGTTTCCAGCGGTGCTTCCCTCTCCGGCAGCCTTCGGGTCACATTCCGTATTCCTTCACTTTTCCCCTCGTTCCTTTCCGTGGTTCTTTCCCTCAAAAACCGCTCAGATCTTCTTGCAGAGGCCCCTCTGGCACGGGTGCTTCCAGCGGGTGGAGAAGGTGTAGGAGCGCTCGGGGACGCACTTGGTGGCACAGGGCGTGGCACAGGGCGTGGCGCAGGGCGTGGTGCAGGTGGGGACGCACTTGGTCACGCACTTGGTGGCACAGGGGGTGGTGCAGGGCGCGGCGCAGGGCGCGGGGCACGGCGGGGCGCACTTGGTGGCACAAGGTGGGGGACAGGGTGGAGGACAGGGCGGGGGACAGGGCGGGGGACAGGGCGGCGGGGCACAGGGTGGGGGACAAGGCGGGGGACAGGGCGGGGGACAGGGTGGGGGACAGGGCGGGGCACATTTGGTGGCGCACGGAGCAGCGCACGGGGTGACACAGGGCGGGGCGCACTGGGTGACACACGGGGGGTCACACTTGGCCACGAACTGCGGCACGCAGCAGGACTCCAGGCACTCCAGGCCCTTCTGGCCCGTCCCGATGGGCACGCCCGCCTCCAGCGCCCCGGCCAGCTCAGCAGACTCAGTGGAGCCCACCACGGTCTCCTGCGGGTAGGTGGTGAGGATGGGCCCCGGGAAGGTGACAACCACGGGTGGCGGGAAGATGATGACGCGCGAGTCGGGACAGGCCACCACGCAGGGCTCATTGCAGGCGGTGGCGCGTGGGTCAGGGCACGGCTCAGCGCACATGGTTTTTTCGCAGGACATCTTGCGGCTGGGCTGGACCTGAAAGGAGGGGACAAATGTCAATCCCAAGGAGCCGGAGGGATGGGATCAACCCCTGGACAGGCACAAGGTGGTGGGTGGGTTGATAACTGCTCTGCTCTGCTTGGCTTGGCTCTTCTTGGTGACCTTCCAGAGCCCTGGGATCCCAAACACCTCCCTGGGGACACCAAAACACCTCTTTTGGGGACACCAGAACACCTCTTTTGGGAACACCAAGCCACCTCTTGGAGCACATCAAAACACCTCTTTTGGGACACCAAAACATCTCTTTTGGGACACCAAATGACCCCTTTGGGGCTGTTGTTTAATTAATATCTGTTTTCTCCTCTGCAATTTGGGCTCCAGAGGTGGAGCTCAGTAAAATGAGGATAACAAATAAACCGCTGTTGGAATGGACAACACGAGAGGTTTTACTGGACCCAATTTGGACAAAGTCTGGGCTAAGAAGATAAAAATCCAAGGAATATCATCCCTATGATGGAACTGATCCATAAGGATACCAACAATTATGGATTTAGTGCAGTCAGTTCATAACAGGTCCCTTTGCCACAGATATTGAGCACAAAACTCACTTGGAAAATTCAATAAAAACCTTTTGCAAGATCACTACGAAAAACTGAAGCACAACAATAACCTGAGAGCAGCTGTCCCAAATTTAAATTTCAGAGGGATTAAAACTGGTCCCAAACCAGGGCTGAATTTTTCTTTCTGTTTTTGAAATAAATTTAAGGGTGGGGATTTGGAAAACAGTACAAAAGTCCATTTCAAGTTGTCCTTTCAACCTTACCCAAATTCCACCTCAAAGCATTGAGTGAAGGAGCCGCTTAATCTGTTGTTGCAGATTAAATTGAATATTTTGGGCTCAGCCCAGGTGATTATTTCTTTTTTAAGCTGCATATTGGAGAAGCCTGGGTGGAGTTCAGTTTGACTCAAGCCATTTTTGTTTTCTTTGCTTGTTCTAAACACGATGCCCAAATGTGAATAATTCACCCAAATTTAAACCCTAATCCAGGTGCTCTCCTGAGCTTCCCACCCTTTAAATCCACTACAACTCTGAATTCCCTGTCCTTGACTTGACCCTGATCAGAGAGGAAAGGAATAACTTAAAACCAGACCTAAACACAGAGCACAACACATCCCAAGCAGATTCAAATATTCTCACTTTGCATAAAACCAAATCTTTGCATAAAAAGAACAAAACCACCTAAAGCATCTTCCTAAGTTGACATTTTTCGGATCATTCCCATATCTCCTGGATAGGAAAACCGGGAATTTTGTACGGCCACATCCACAGCAATCTTGCGTCCTCATCCACAGGCGACTGCAGCTCTGCTCATCTCAATATTGCTAAAACTCGCGTTTAAATTTCCACACCACCTCTGCCCAAAATCAGATAAAAATTGTAACCACAAGGTCAGAACCGCCCCACCAGGTGGAAGCTGCTGGCTGAGGTATTTTAAGGTTACCTAAAGGTTGTATCCATTTAATTTCCATAAAGAAAAGCAATTAAATGTTTTTAATATTATCTAGATTGCAAATACATTTTTAAACTTTGATCCCACAGTGCTTCTGGATGAATAATCAAAATTATTTTGAATATTCCATGAAAATAAATGGAATTGTTTTCCAGAACTGCAGAACATGAATCCAAAATTCTGCACTGCGTTAAACGTAAACATTTTTAAAATTAGACTCATTTTATTATTTTAGGAAGAAGTTATATCAGAATCCAACTTACTCAGTTCACCAAGGAGAAGCCAACAGGACCCGCTGGAAGCTCCCTGAGTCAGGAATGGTTTTTATATCCCCGGCTGGACCACCAGGCTGATGCAAGAAAATAACGTCATATTTGAGCATTAGGCCCCATTACTCCCCAAACCAAATTTGAGGGGTAATTACAGTAATTGCTTTGCTTTGCTCACTGTTTGTGTTGATTACCCTTTTCGCACCAGCACGTGACTGCCGTTGTTTGGTCCCAGATTCTTCTAATTTCAGAGTTTTGAGGCTCAAATTTATTCCTGCAGCTCTGTCAAGGTGAAAACCTAGGCTAAGCTCAGCTTTGCAGGAGCTCCTGAGCTTTGCAAGGCTCGTCCTTGCAGCTCCTTAATCCCAGGATTTGTTTTCCTGGTCTCCAAGAATGCAGCAGAGTCTAACCCAGCATTAGCCGTGAGTGTTCCCGGCTGCTTCCAAACTTGTTGGGACGTGTTTATGGGAATGGCCAGACTGGAGTGGCCGAGTCGGCTCCCAGAGCCACTCCCGGCTGAGCCCGTGGGGCTCTGGCTCCTCATTTGGTGTCCAAGTTCAGGATCCGACTCATCCCAAGTTCCAAACCTCAAGGAGTTCCACCTCAGTGTGAGGGAGAACTTCCTTCCATATAGCTGCTGCTCAGGGAGGGCAGAATTCGGATTGTCCCTGTCTGGAGTCATCCCAAATCCACGTGGATGTGTCCCTGTGTCACCTGCCCTGGGAGAGCACTTCCAAGCCCAACAATCCTGGGATTCTGGGATATAAAACAGCACCAGGAGTTGATGTGGCCGGTCGAGCCCTGGTTTAGCACAAAACTCCTCCTCTGCCGCAGAATTCGTGCCTGGGAAGAAATCGGAAGTGGGAAAGTCCCTTTTGAGAAAAGTGGGATGGTCAGAGGGATCCTGGCATGGGATAAATCACTCCATCCCCAGTTCCTTTCTTGGTGGTTTTGGTCACCAGAAAAATGTTGGAGTGTGGAGGCATGTGGGAAACTCGGGGCAAGGGGAGAAGCCACCAAAGACAATCATTCCTTGCTGAACACAGGGAAAACCAGGAAAAAACCCCAGGATTTATTTAAGGTCACTCAGGACAACTTTGGATCGAGAGGACAAAGAGTTACAGCCCCAGTTGGTGCTGGGGTGAAGCAGAAATTCATGGCATGCTGGAAGCTCAGCCCCTGAGGTGAGAGAAGCCCGGTCCCACTTAAATCCCCAAATATGTCCTGATTTGGGAAGGTGAGTGTTTGGCCAAGTGGATTGAAATGGTATCATTAGGATAACAAACACAGGGGCAGGCTTTTAATCCCAAAGAACCAGAGGGATCCGAATTCCCGAGGCTGAGTCAGGGGAATCACGTGGGTGGCCTGACACATTTGTTTGGAAGGGACGCTATGATTCAGTCCTGGTTTAATACCCACAGCCTGTCATTAACTTCAGAGAGCCACGGCGCTTTGCATGGGTAAAACATGAGTGGGTGTTTGCAAAACCATCCCCAAGCATTTCCTCACAGCATTCCCCATGAGTGCTTTTGCCCAGGGGAGCCTCTGGGATCGCTCTGCTTCCAGGAGGGAATGGAGAGCACGGAGGTCGTGACAAAAATAAACCCCAAAAAAACCAGGAAGGAGGGAAGTGAGCCCAGGAAATGAGTCCAGGAAATTTTGGGGGGTGCTCAGAAACAACTATTTTGGGGTGGCAGGTCCTGGGATTGTCGTGTCAACATGATCCAGGGCTCCTCAGATGAGTGTGACACAAAATTCCAGAGCTGGGAATGTGGGATGGGCCCCTGAGAGAGGATTTTAAAGGAATCACAGAAATGGGATGGTTTGGGTGGGAAGGGACCTTAAAAATCCCCTCATCCCATGCTCTGCCATGGGCAGGGACACTTCCCACCACCCCAGGTTGCTCCAATTCCCATCCAGCCTGGCCTTGGACACTTCCAGGGATGGGGAATTAATGGATCAGGATCAGGATCAGTAGGACCTGTCAGAGGCTTCTTTCCCGGAGCAGCCCAACCCAGCAACTTCTGGCAGCTTCGGAAAAGTTTGGAGACTCTGGAATTCCTTTCCAGCTCCTTTCAGCAGTGCCAGCCCTGCCAGGAGGATTCCTCCTTCTCTTTCCTTAACAGCAGCAGCCTCCTGCAGCTTTTATCTTGTTTTTGGCTCTCTCAGGGGCATTCCCAGCTCCAGGTCCTCATCCCTTGCCAACTTCCATCCCCAGGAATTCCCCAAAAACCCCTTGGAAGGGAAGAGCTGCTCTCCCCTTCCTGGCACAAATTCCCTTCCCCAGAGCAGCTCCAGAGGGAGCTTTTGAGCCTGACTTCTGCACGCAGGAGCGACTTTCTCCTCCTGCATGTTTTTACTTATTTAGGTGGATAAAATTGAGGATGAGGAAGTGGTTGTGGAATTCCGGTTGGAAAAGGATTTCGGACTTCAAACCGGTGAAGTTAGAAAAGGTGTTGTGAGCAGGAAATACAAATAAATATTAATTATTCGATAAGTTTTGGATAGGGAAGGGTCTGGAGAGGTCCAAAGGGAGATCGGGGGGGCTCCAACCCTCCCAAATTCCTGAATTAAACAAAAAGATGAGTTGGGAAAAGGAGTTAAAATGATAAAGAACAATGGGAATTTGAATGCAACAGAACTTTAATGACAAGGAAGGGTTTGGGGCAGAGTCACACACAGGGAGTACAAAGGACAATTCCCAGGGCTTTGGGAAGTGATGCAGATCCACAAAGGCCGGAGAAGGCGATTCCTGGGATGTCCCTGGCTTGCAGCTTCCCCAGGAGCTGAGCCCAGCCTGTGGCTGCTGCCGGGGGAGCTGAGGCTGCCTCAGAAATAAAAGAAGCCACAGTTTCCTCCTCCAAACCTCCTGGAGCTGCCCCCTCCGTAGGATCCCCCTCCACAGGAGCCGCCCCCAAAGGAGCTGCCCCCACCGCAGGAGCCCCCGAAGCCCCCGCCTGAGGAGCCAAAGGATCTTCTGCCCCCAAAGGATCTGCTCCCTCCGTAGGAACCCCCGGAGCCAAAGGATCTGCTCCCTCCATAGGACCCACCAATGGAACCGCCTCCATAGGATCCCCCAATTCCCCCCAGGGAGCCGCTGCCCCCTCCGTAGGATCCCCCAATGGCGCCCCCGGACCCAGAAGATCCCGTGGCCCCCGACGGGAAGGAGGTGCCCACGATGCTCTCCTGGGGACAGGAGCTGAGGATGGGCCCCGGGAAGGTGATGACCACGGGCGGAGGGTAGACCACGGCCCGCGAGTCCCCGCAGGAGGTGACACAGGGCTGGCTCCAGGCGTCCGCGTAGGGCTGGGGACAGGACACCTCGCAGGGGGACGAGCAGCCGCTGCTCACCATCGCTCCTGACGACATTCTTGGGATGGACGGCAACCTGCGGCAGCACAGAAATCAGAACTGCAGTGCCCAAAATTCCACAGGAAAATGAAATCCTGCTCTGGTGCCTTCCATGAGCGGGAAAAAAGGGGGGAAGGAGAGTTTAGAGAGATTCCTGACAACATATTTTGTGGTAGAGGGAGAACTGCATCACTGGAGTAAAATTAAAATGTTCAACAACATCTGGGCCTTTACACAATCACCAGCATGATAAAAAACTGTAATTTCCTGATTGAAGGAATTATTGCCCTATAAATACGAGATCTCCTCTCATTTCCCTCCATCCTGAATAAAAGCCAAGCTCAGAGTACTTAAGTTGTAACCTCCCCATCAAATAATCAGGGTTTAATTGACACTTTCCCTTTGTGGTTTGGAACAACACAACCTCACATTTGGAGATCTGCATCTCCCAACCGCTCCAGCCACAAAATCTTCCCTGCCCGAGAGACAGAATCGATAAAATGGAACCATTTGGCTTGGAAAAGAGCCCCAAGTCCATTTTCCTGATCATTTCAGAGTTCTGACATGGAATCATTTCCAATTCAGCACTGACAGCCACATCCCAGTTAATGGAAATAGAATGAGAGGCAGAGAACTCACCGGGCTCGCAGGGAAAACCGGACTGAGGAGAAGGTGCTGGGGAAGCTGCAGAAAATCCCGGTTTTTATACCCTTCCCCACGGCTCCCAAGCCATGCAACACAACTTTGGGACATCACCAGTGACACGTTTTGCTGTATAAGCGCCTTCTAATTGTAATAATTGCTTTGATAAGTGCTAATGATTCGTAAATCAACCCCTCATCAGCCAATACATGCACACACCCTTTGTCTTGCTTTAATCCTTAAATAATTTTTAAAATTATTTTGTGACTGCTGCCATTTCCTGGCCTGGTTTGACTTGGGAATTGGCTTGGAAGGGTGAAGGATCAGGAATTCCCTCAGCAAGGGCAAAAATCAGTTTGGTTTTGTCAGGGGAAATATTTTCTATTCTCCAGAAAATTCCATGGAAATCCAGAATTGGGAAATCCCACAAATTTTTTCTTTATAAATTCTTGGATGGGAAGGATCATTTTTTATACCCATTTAACCAAAGGAACTCATTAAAAAGGACTTAAATTAATTCCTTGGATGCTCATTATCATCCAAGGAAGCACTGTATGAAAGCATTTAATTATTATAATTCTCCTTTTGTCACCTTAATTATCCTAATTCTCCTTTTGTCCCCTTTTGGGACAGCTGCAATATTCCAGGGAGTCACAAGTCCAGGAGGCATCATTGGATGAAAAAACCTAAATATTTTTGAGTTCACGAAGCTGATTCCATCTAAAACACAATAAAAGCATCTCAAGACTGGCCAGGATTATTTTTTTCAGGGAATTCCTGAATTCCCTGAAAATTCTTACAGAATTCCTGGGTTTAAACCTCATCTGGTGAGAGGCAGAAATACATAAATAGCAGGAGAGATCTCCAAGCCAAACACCCTTCATCAATCACCAGAAACATCAGGAGGGATTTAGACATGATGGATATTTTGGGGTGGTTGTCACAGAAAAACATCTCACACAAATATTGGTGTCATCAAACCCCAGACTGGGGTGGGGGGTTTGGTTCTAAATCAAAGTCAGCTGAAGAGATTTGAGATTTGAAATTCGAGGTTTGAGATTTGAGATCTAAGATTTGAGATTCGAGATTTGAGATCTAAGATTTGAGACTTGATTCTCAGTTGGAGCTATGGGAGGGAAGTTATTCCAGTTTGGAGCTGGAATTTCACCCTGTTTTTCCTGGAAAAGGTGGTCAGGCCTTGGAAAGGGCTCCCTGGAGGTGTCCACCAAGGAACACCTGGCCATTGTCTGGGTGACCAGGTGGGGATCAGTCCCAGGTTGGACTCCATGACCTTGGAGATCTTTTCCAACCTCAACAATGCTGAAATTCCGTGGTCATCCCGTATTTCACATTTCTATCACGATAAAGTTTACTGTTGGTGTTTACATAACTCCTATCCCCACATTTCTGGTGTTTCCAGACCTGATTGGAAAACAGAACATGAGGAGCGATATCGGGGTTAAGATCTTGCAACAGAACCTGAACAAGCCCTGTCAGGCCCCGGTGACATCCCCGGGTTTGACAGCTCTGCCAGTCAGCAATTCCTCCTTGACTCCTCAATTAATGTGAAACTTTCTGGGTTCCTCCAGTTGGGTTGGGAAATATCAATTTACAGGGAAAATCCTGGGTTCTGCTGCTGGTTCTCCCTTTCTGGTGGCTCTGGGAAGCAGCAGCACTTCCACCAACTCCCCAAAATCCAGATTTTGGGGTGGAAAGAGAAATATTGTGCACAAAACTGATTTATTAATCAATAAATCCATCAAGTGGATCTAAACACATTCCAGCTTCAATTCCAGTGAGGCCCAGGGATAGCACCAGCTCCAAGGTGACATCCTGGGGGTCGGAATGTGGAACAAATGGGATCAAACCCAAGGGGTGCAGTGCTTGGAATGTGACTTTGGATTAATAATGAATTTATCACGTCACTTAGGAGAACAATTAGGACAATTAATGAAATAATCCAGCCAGCAAAACACGGTTTGGTAACGCGTGGGAAGGTCTTGCACAAAATGCAGCTCCCATCCTACTGGGGGTCAGGAAAGGTATAAAAGAGCTCTTGGAATTCTGCAGTGCCATCCACGGCTGCTCCTCGTCTCCACTTCGCCAGACCGGGTGAGTTGGATCTTCTTTGTCCTCTGTGTGAATAGGGGAAAATATTTTTTGTCTTTTCTCTAATTCACAAAAGATATCTTCAGGAATCTTTCTAAACTCTTCCTCCTTTTTCTTGCTCATAGAAGGCACCAGAGCAGGATTTCTTCCATTTGGTATTTTGGGCATTGCAGTTAGGATTTATCCCCTGCTTCAGGTATCTCCCCATCCCAAAAGGCGTCTCCAGAACACGGAGGGCTTGCTCTCCTGCAGATCCTGTAGTGCCCAGACATCCCATGTGCTTTTCCACGCTTTAAAATCCGAAGTCCCATCCATGCCTGCATTTGTAGGAACACGGTCAATGAGAAAATTGGAATTTCCCAGGCAATGGGATCAGTTCAAGGTTGTTGGTGACCACCACAACTTTGTCTTATGGTCCTGGGTATGAGCTGCTTCCAAAGGCCCCTGAGTTTCGCTTTGCTCTCCAGGATTCCCAGCACTTCCAAGGCAGCAGGAAACCCTTTGGGAATCAGCAGAGCTCAGTGCAGAGAAACGCAGAAAAGGGACAAACCTCACTCTTCCCAACCTCTCCTTCCCCCTTTTTTTCCCACTCATGGAAGGCACCAGAGCAGGATTTCATTTTCCTGTGGAATTTTGGGCACTGCAGTTCTGATTTCTGTGCTGCCGCAGGTTGCCGTCCATCCCAAGAATGTCGTCAGGAGCGATGGTGAGCAGCGGCTGCTCGTCCCCGTGCGAGGTGTCCTGTCCCCAGCCCTACGCGGACGCCTGGAGCCAGCCCTGTGTCACCTCCTGCGGGGACTCGCGGGCCGTGGTCTACCCTCCGCCCGTGGTCATCACCTTCCCGGGGCCCATCCTCAGCTCCTGTCCCCAGGAGAGCATCGTGGGCACCTCCTTCCCGTCGGGGGCCATGGGATCTTCTGGGTCCGGGGGCGCCATTGGGGGATCCTACGGAGGGGGCAGCGGCTCCCTGGGGGGAATTGGGGGATCCATTGGAGGGGGTTCCATGGGGGGATCCTACGGAGGCGGTTCCACAGGGGGAATTGGGGGATCCTATGGAGGCGGTTCCATGGGTGGATCCTATGGAGGGAGCAGATCCTTTGGCTCCGGGGGTTCCTACGGAGGGAGCAGATCCTTTGGGGGCAGAAGATCCTTTGGCTCCTCAGGCGGGGGCTTCGGGGGCTCCTGCGGTGGGGGCAGCTCCTTTGGGGGCGGCTCCTGTGGAGGGGGATCCTACGGAGGGGGCAGCTCCAGGAGGTTTGGAGGAGGAAACTGTGGCTTCTTTTATTTCTGAGGCAGCCTCAGCTCCCCCGGCAGCAGCCACAGGCTGGGCTCAGCTCCTGGGGAAGCTGCAAGCCAGGGACATCCCAGGAATCGCCTTCTCCGGCCTTTGTGGATCTGCATCACTTCCCAAAGCCCTGGGAATTGTCCTTTGTGCTCCCTGTGTGTGACTCTGCCCCAAACCCTTCCTTGTCATTAAAGTTCTGTTGCATTCAAATTCCAATAGTTGTTGGGTTTTTTTTGGTTTTGTTTTTTTTTTCTCCAAGTAATCTTTTTGCCTAATTCAGGAATTTGGGAGGGTTGGAGGCTCCAGGATGGGAACCAGGGCCAATTATCCCACTCAGCACTGGGTTTGAGGAGGGGACAACAAATTCTCCACCATGAACATTTCCCATTGAAGCTCTTTTATATCCCTATTTTTGCCTCATGTTTTCCACATTTCTCCTACAAATCCTTCAGCTGGAATCCACTTTGCCCAGAGCCAGCTGAAATCCTCCTCTCTTAAATCCTGGAGTGACTTTCAGGCCACTTTAACAGGAATTTGGAGCTCTCGTTTCACCTTGTGACACATTCTGGGATTTGCTGAACTGGAATTCTGTGGGATTTTGCCTCCTCTCTCTGGAGCTTCACCATGATTGCAAACAAATTATCTAATTGTTTCCCAATTGAGCCTCTTCCTTCAGCCCCATTAAGGTTTTGCTCGGAGCTGATGAATTTATTGTGTGCCATCATTAAATTAATCACAGATTAAAATTCCTAAACCTCTTTAGGCACACCAGGAATTTAAGTAACTTTATTAGTGTGTCATCCAATTTTCTATTTACCTCCAGAGCTGTCATTCAATTTTTTAAACCCATTTTCAGCTTAAACAGAAAGCGAAAAATTTGATTTTCCAAGCAGGAATCTCTCATACGGACAACTTCTTTTTCTTGATATTTCCCATATTTCAGTTCATCCTTCTTGATTTCATAAATATTAAGGATTCTGTAGTGCAATAAAAAGTATTGAAAAAATATTTAAAACTTTTTCTGGGGGGTCCTGCTCCCCTTCCCGTGTTTTCCAAGGGAGTAAAGCCAGGTTTTAGGTCACCTTTGGCACATCTTTAGACCTGGGGCTCACCCAGGGTTCTCTCTGTGTTCCCATCCCGACAGAAAACAACAGCACCAGGCGGGATCTGAGCTCTTGTGTCACTCCTCCCTTGGGAAATTCTCTCTTGCACAGCCTGGTGACATTTTGCTGTCATATAAAAGCAGCCCTTTGATGATGCCACAGTCGGGAGAAATTTCTCCACATCTTGAAGCGTTTGGCACTTCCAGCTCAGAGTGACAGCTCAGAAATCAAGGACAGGTTCCTTGGTGGATTTCCTCTCATTCCCATCCTCAGTCCTCACATTTTTATATTGGTTCACGTTCTTTGATACTCCTGAAAATGTGCTCAGTTTTCCTGAACCTCAGAATTCTGCAGGGAATTGTGATAATTCCAAAAACTGGTTTAAATATGGTGGCAGAATGGACAGGGAACAGGACCAGGACAAGAGGGAATGGCTTTGAGCTGTGCTGGGGGAGGCTCAGGGTGGGAATTTGGGAAAATTCCTCCTGGAAATGGTGGCCAGGGAGGTTTGGAGTGACCACCCCTGGAGGTGTCCAAAGAAGGACTAGACATGGCACTGTCTGGTGGAAGGTGGACCTTGACCAAAGGTTGGACTTGATGACCTTGGAGATTTTTTCCAGCCTCAAGGACTGGATTTTATGATTCCAGGAACTAACAGAATCCTTCAGGAGGGAGGAGCTGAGCAAAACCAGGGTGTAAAATAAAAACCTTGTGCTTTCCAGCCAGTCAGCTGACCACATCCCACCCCTCACTTGTTCATCAAGAGAGACAGAGACCTCCATGCCCCTCAGAGAACAACTGAACCCTTTTGTGCTTGAATTTTGGGTGCTCATCCAACCCTCCATTTCACAACCCCAATTAATTAAACAATTATCTCCCAATTACCACAAAACCCCGTAATTGCTGCTCACAGAACCAGCTCGAGGAAGCCCAGGGAGGTAGAGGAGAGGATGGGACCGAAACGGCCCTGCAGATAAAGGAAATCCCAACAAAACATGATGATGCAGGAGGATTTTAATAGGATACACTATGAATGACACCAAACAGACACTCCTTCCTTCAGCCCACTGCCCAAGAAGAATCCACCTTCCACCCATTGTTCTTCTCCTGTCAGGGCTGCATTGACAAGCTCCGTGCCAGGCCTTTCAAGCTGTTCTGTTTTTCTTCTCTTGGCACAATGGAAAGAAGGAGCTGGCACTGAAGGGTGATTAACAGAGGCTGTTGTTAATTAAAGACAAAGGGGAAATGCAGGGAAGAGGTGTGGGCCCAGTTCCCAGAGGTCCTGAGCCAGGGTGGCTCCCGTTGTTTTTTTTGCCATCTCCAAAAAGCCAGTCCCAGCTGCGGGTCTGGATCGTGGGGCTCTATCTCCCAGATCTTCAGCTGCCTCAGTTTCCCAGGCGGGATCCACGGCTGCTGCTGGTGTAGAACTTCCTGAGGTAGCAGCCCCCCGAGGAGGAGCCCCCACATCCAGAGGAGCCCAACCTCCCTGACACACCCCCAGAAGAGCTCCCAGATCCATAGGAGCCCCCGGATCCATAGGAGCCCCCAGAGCTATAGGAGCCCCCAGATCCATAGGAACCCCCAGATCCATAGGAGCCCCCAGATCCATAGGAACCCCCAGATCCATAGGAGCCCCCAGATCCATAGGAACCCCCAATTCTGGACAGGCCACCAGAGTAGCCTCCCATCCCTGAGCCGTACGAGGAACCACCGGAGGGCTGGGGCATGGATGATGCCACGATGCTTTCCTGGGGGCAGGAGCTCAGGATGGGGCCAGGGAAGGTGATCCACACGGGTGGGGCGTAGACGAGGGCCGTGGAGTCCCCACACGAGGCCACGCAGGGGCCAAGGCCTCTGCTGTAGGCACAGGGCTCAGGGCATGCCACCTCGCAGCCGGGCAGGCACCGGGAGCTGATGCAGTTCATGGTTCTCAGGGCTGGAGGAGGAGCTGGGAAAGAGAAGATGGAGTCAGGGAATGTCAGGGACAGCAAATGAGATCCTTGCCCTTCCTGCTCACGGAATTCCAGGATCCCCAAGGTTGGAAAAGGGCTCCGAGAGCATCGAGTCCAAGCTATGCCCAACCCCTACCTGGTCACCCAGACCAGTGTCCAGGAATTCCTTGGACACCTCCAGGGGTGGCCACTCCAAACCTCCCTGAGCCCCTTCCAAGGCCTTTTCCCTTTTCCAGGAGGAATTTTCCTAAATTTCCCACCCTGAGCCTCCCCTGGCACAGCCTGAGGACGTTTCTGGCTCTGTTCCCTCGGATCAGATCCCAAATTCCCCCTGGAGAAGCCCAAAATTCCCCCTGGATCCTCCTTTTCTCCAGGATGAGCCCCCTCAGCTCCCTCAGGATTCTCCAGACCCTTCTCTAGCTGCTCCAGCCCCCAGCGACCTTCCCGACTTGAGGGACCCAGAACTGGCCACAGGATCGAGGTGTGGCTTCACCTCCTCCTTCAAATCCTCCTGTCCTGGGACACCATTTCTCCCTCCCCTGTAGAAGACACCTAGGATTTAGTTTTTCAGTAAATTTAAGCTTTAAATTTGTGCCTCAAGCTTTGAAAAGCCACAAGAAAAATTCAAATAACTCCTAAAATTCCATCTTTAAATATCAAATTGATTTCTTCCAAGTGACTGCAGTGACTCCAAGGAAAAGCAGGATTTCACTGCCACGTCTCCTGGCTAAAATCCCCAAAATCAAGGAACGAGTCCTATTTTAAAACTATCACTACAGAGAATGAGAGCAAGCAAAGACCAGTTTAAATCCAACTCACCTGGAGTAGCAAGAGAAGTCAGGAGAAGGTTTGAGGAGAGTCCTGAGAGGTTCCTGCTTTTATACCTCTTTGGAGGCAGCTCCTGGGGTATGAAACATCCCATAAATCTCTCACCTTACCAAATTCTGATTTTTTTCCTCCGTGTGACTCCTCTAACGCCTGTAATTATTTTCATAGTTTCCAATTAGCAAATCAACCCTCGACATATACAATCTGACTCTCATATCATAAATTTGGCTTTTTCATTGTGTGGGAATTTTACAGCCCAGTTCCTGTGCAACATCCCAGGGATGACTGGATTTACAATGGAACCTGACCCCTGCCTGTTATTTTTCATTAATGATTTAAGTGAGGCCTGGACAAGATTTCAATCCTGCAAGTCTGCACTAAAGAACGGCTTGGGTTGATGATGAGATAATTTTGAAGGTCAAACTCATTTGTGAAGAGTTTCAGGAGGAATTTCCTCATGGAAAGGGCTTTGGAAGGGGCTGACCAGGGGGGTTTGGAGTCCCCATCCCTGGAGGTGTCCAAGGAATAAGTGGACAGTGTTCTGGGTGACCAGGTGGTGATGGGTCAAATGTTGGACTTGACAACCTTGGAGGGCTTTTCCAACCAAGATGGTTCCAAGGTTCCAAGTCTGGGATCCACCTTGGGGCACAAAGGCCTGGTGACCTTGGGCTGTGCCCTTGCAGAGGCACTGGTGAACATCCTGGTGACAACGCTGAGCTCAGCATCCCCAAAATGAGTTTTGATTAAAATTACTCAGAGGTTTCAGGGCTTAGAGGACCTCGCATGTCACTTCAATGCCTTTGAAATGTGTTTTGCTGTCTCATCCCCTCAATCCATGGGTGCACGAAGGGTTGCAAAGAGCCCTGACCCCCATCTGAGGTTGGATGATTCTGGTTGGGAGGGATTTCACCCAAATCGGAGGATTACACCCCAATTGTGTGAGTGACATGAGGGGAGCCACCTTCTTGCGAGTCACTGAAGGAAAACAAACACAGAGATCAGCTCCTGTTTCTTTTGGAACCAGAATGATGCTGAAAGGATTTTCCTCCATGAAGTCTGAGACAAAAGGAGACTTTTGGGTGTTGGGTTTCTGTCACTCAAAGCAGGGCTGGAAATGATCAGTAATTATGAGCTGAAATGAAAACAATTGCAAGGCTTAAGAGGATCTTTTTCTTTGTAAGTGATAAGAATTTAGTAAATGATGGGTGACATCACGTCCTCCTTATTGTCTGAAAATGGAATAAAAGGGGAGAGATCTGAGAAGTCTTCCATTCTCGCAGCTCCACTGACTTATTCCCTCCAAGACGTCGAGGTAAGTCTGACTTCATTGTACTCCTCAATACTTTGAAATTTCTCCTTTTTTATCTTGCAAAATTTTAGGAGTTTTAGAAAAAGCTGAGGGAGAGAAGAGTAGATTTAGAAAAGTTGGGGGAAAGGGAAGTACAGAGCAAGGAAGATTTTCCTTGGGGACTTTCTGAAGGCAATTTTGCCTGTAGATCTACTGGAAAAGGGAATTAATGGGACTATTCTGGGCAAGGAATTGTTTAAGGATCAGGTAGTTCAGCCCCAGAGAACAGGGGAAGATTTTTTTTCTTTTGAGAGATTCAGAAGAAAAAGAGATGTGGTGGTAGGAAAGGAAGAACTGAGAAGCCTCAAACAGCTCAGGAAGGAAATAACAGGAAAAATGGGAATTTGTGAGGGAGGATTGAACCGAGAGCAGCTGGAGAAGGACAAAGTACAACTGGTTCATACTGGGAACCTGTGGCCTGACTGTGCTCCTTCCTTGACCTCACATTTCCTCTCCCAGCTTGATCCCAAATCCCAAGAAGATGATGTCAAACGTCGGCTCCGAGTGCCTGCCAGGCTGCGAGGTGGCCTGTTCCCAGCCCTGTGCCTACAGCAGGAGCCTGGAGCCCTGCGTTGCCTCCTGTGGAGATTCCAAAGCCGTGGTGTTCCCTCCTCCCGTGGTCCTCACCTTCCCGGGCCCCACCATCAGCACCTGCTCGCAGGAGAGCGTGGTGGGAGCGTCCCAACCCATGGTTCTGGGTGCTCCCATCCCAAGCATCTCCGATGAGCCCTATGGGGTGGGGAGCTCCTTTGGGGCTGGGAGCATGATGGGAGCAGGACCCTCCTTTGGATCCGGGGGCTCCTTTGGCTACGGGGGCTCCTCGGGGGCCAGGGGTTCCTTTGGATATGGGGGTTATGGAATGCAGAATTCCCGCGGGTCCTGTGGCTATGGGGGCGCCCTGGGGGCGAAGGGTTCCTTTGGGTCTGGGGGTGCCTTTGGCTATGGAGGCTCGCTGGGAATGGGGGGCTCCTGCTACAGCCGGAGGTCCCGCAGCAGCCGCGGCGGATCCTGCGTGGGGAGCTGGGGCTCATCCTAAGGCCAAACAACCCAGAGGATGAAAACCCGGGATCCAGATCCACGGCCAAGCCTGGAATTCCGAAGCTGATCCCTGAAAACCAGGCCCACATCTCTTCCTGCTGTGCCTCATCTTCAATCAAACGCTGTTCTGCGGGACGACGTCTCTCCTGGAACTCTTTAATTAATCTTGTTCCGTGTCCTTTCTGGTGGGGTGGAAATGCTTCAGAATTTCATCTGGGGTTTTCTGTAAAGGCCCCAACTTCACCTTGTGAAGTGGCTTTTGTCACCGACGGGGATGGCCTGGCTGCCCTGGGACCACCCATGAATTGCTCTGTTTTGTTCTGTTTCATTTATTTCACCCTAATAAAAATCTTTCCAAACTGCATTGGCAGCTTCCTGGTTTTCCTTTCCACAGAATTCCAGGATCATTTAGTCTGGAAAAGACCTCCAAGGTCATCGAGTCCAACCTTTGATCCCCACAAAATGAGGTCACCCCTAAGTATGCCATCCTCCATTACCCTGGCTCCAAGGGTAAACTTGTTTTAACTGGGGGCTGCTCCAATCCACCCCCAGAGGTTTTTCCAATCTATTGGAAATTATTCTGTGTTATTTATTGAATAGTGTGGAATAGATCAGAAAGGGAAAACAGTTTATTGAGGAATTTCAGACTAATTATATTTGCATTAAAGCAGAATTAATTCCCCTCTGATGAGAATTAATTACTGCACAAGGATTCCCTTCTTTCAGACCGGTTTGTAACTGCAACTGTGGTGAAATAAAAGCCAGAACCCGAGGCTGTGATGCAACAGGGCTTTAATACAAACAAAAAGTGGGATGAGGCAGTGCAAAGACAAAGAACAGAATCTTCATGTCAGCATTCCCATTTCAGCATTCCCATGCCAGCATTCCCATTTCAGCCTGGACTCCAGTCCAGCATTCCTTCCAAGACATTCTTTTTCCAGCCGGACACTTTCACAGCCAAGTCCCATGACTGATTTGACTCTTCAGGTTCAGGGAGTACAAAACACAACAGGAGCAAGGGACAAAGGGAGGGAACATCGGGATCCTAAGCCTTGGATAAAGCACAAACGAGATCCAAACAACCCCAGCTCTGACCGGACCAGCTGGAGCAGAGACTGCTTGGAATTCCTAGCTCTCAACTACTACCCTGCATCCTATTTTTCCTTTGGACATTCCTCAGCTTTAAAGGGTTAAAAAGGCCCGTAGTTCCCATAGCGATACCTGTAGTACCCTCGGGAAAAATAGGGATAATAATTCCTACCATAGCCTGAGAAATAGGAGCCGCGGTAGAGGCTTCCAAGCCGTGACATCCCGCCCCCGCAGGATGAGCCCCCTCCCATTCCCCCGCAGGAGGAACCCCCTCCCATTCCTCCTCCTCCGGAGCCCCCTCCCATTCCCCCGCAGGAGCCCATTCCTCCCCCTCCAGATCCCATTCCTCCTCCTCCAGAGCCCCATCCCGATCCCATCCCACCTCCTCCAGACCCCATCCCTCCTCCAGACCCCATCCCTCCACCTCCAGACCCCATCCCTCCTCCAGACCCCATCCCTCCACCTCCAGACCCCATCCCACCCCCTCCAGACCCCATTCCCCCGCCAATTTCGGGGATGGACGACCCAACGATGCTCTCCGTGGGGCAGGAGCTGATGATGGGTCCTGGGAATGTCACGACCACAGGTGGGGCATAGACAATGGCTCGGGAGTCTCCGCAGGAGGCGATGCAAGGCTCGCTGCAGGCGTCGACGTAGGGCTGGGCGCACGTCACCTCGCAGGGTGAAGCGCAGCGGGCGCTGAGCAGTTGGCCATAGGAGGACATCGTTCCCGATCCAACCTGGAAGGACAAGAAGGTCCCAGCCTGGTGAAGGCACAGCCTGGGAAGGATGGATTGGAAGGATGGGGGAAAATTCCTTAGTTCTGGAGTTATTTGTGTGTTTAATTCTTTAAGCGGCGCCTTTTAGAGGTAAAAAATGTCCCCAGACTTCTCCATGAGAGAAGGAATCCAGGTGAAGAAAATGTGTTTTGTCCCTAAATTCTGAGGGATGAGGCTGAGATATCCGGCAGGAAATGGATGGCGTATAGGCAATTATTCCCTTTGGAATTTGATGGAAAGGGAGCTGGGAATGTGGATTTGCTGGATGGTGTTTGGATGAGCAGGTGCAGATGTGTGGGATTAAATCATCTGAATAAATGAGTTTGTGGTTAAAAAAATTAAAATTATAATTTAAAAAAATCATCATTTCTAAGGCACAATCTGCTTTTCCATAAATTGCACCAATCAAGAGAGATGAATTGTGGAGAAATGCTCCTGATTCTGTTCCCACTCCTCTCTAGTGCTCCATGGAATCACAGAATGGACCTTAAAGATCCAGTTCCAAGCCCTGGCATGGGCAGAGGAACTTTTCATAGACCCCAAACCCTGTCCAGCCTGGCCTTGGACAGTTCCAGGGATGGGGCTGCCGTGGCTTTTCTGGGAATTCCATTCCAGGGCTTCCCCATGCTCACAGGGAAGGACTTATCCCTAAAATCCCATCTAAACCTCCTGTCCATCAGTGGGAACTCATTCCCCCTTTTCCTTGCACTCCATCCCTTGGAAATTGTCTCTCCCCTTTGTCTCCTTCAGGTCCTGAAAGGCCACAATTGGGTCACCCCAAAACTTCTCTGTATTTTTGTCCAGTCTCTATTACCAGAATGAATTCTGGGAAGAACCTCCCTGTCCTTCTCCCACTTCATTCCCTTCCCTGTTCCTTTTGGGAATCAATCCCACCCTGATCACAGGTTTGGAGTGACACATTTAGGAAATGCTCAGTTCCTAAAAAATTCTTCCCATCAACACTTTTAAAACTCCCATTCCTTTGCCCCGTTTTATCCACCTTAATCCCAAGATTCTTCCCACGCAAGAACGGGTTTGGAGAATAAACTCTACCCTGATTTAGGATAGGATATAAAACCTCAGTTCAAAGCTCCCCATAAACCAAATTACCTCTAATTAGGAGCTGATTCAGTTAAATCTGACTTACCCCGTCAGCAAGGAGAACGACTCAGCAGAGGCAGCTCCAGGGCCACCAGTCAGGAGCACTTTTATATCCTGTCATGGAGAAGGGAAATTGGGACCAGAATGAATTCTGGGAAGAACCTCCCTGTCCTTCTCCCACTTCATTCCCTTCCCTGTTCCTTTAGGGAATCAATCCCACCCTGATCCCAGGTTTGGAGTGACGCTTCTCCATAAATAAATGCTCAGTTCCTAAAAAATTCCTCCCATCAACACTTTTAAAACTCGCATTCCTTTGCCCCGTTTTATTCACCTTAATCCCAAGATTCTTCCCACGCAAGAACGGGTTTGGAGAATAAACTCTACCCTGATTTAGGATAGGATATAAAACCTCAGTTCAAAGCTCCCCATAAACCAAATTACCTCTAATTAGGAGCTGATTCAGTTAAATCTGACTTACCCCGTCAGCAAGGAGAACGACTCAGCAGAGGCAGCTCCAGGGCCACCAGTCAGGAGCACTTTTATATCCTGTCATGGAGAAGGGAAATTGGGAGCCACCTTGACGCAACCCCTTGTGAAATGGAATGTTTTCCCTGCTCCTGCCTCCCCTTGTCGCAACTGTTTTGATAACGCCTTAGGATTAGGAGATAATTCCCAGTCCCACACAGGGCGCTGCAGGTGCTTCACCCTTCCTGGGCCTTTGCTGGAAATCTCTCCATCCTGGGGGATGGACGAGGGATTTTTCCCTAAAAATGGAGGGGGATTTTCCTTAAAATATTCATTTTGTGTGCGCGTGATCCACCTCATGAGTTTTTATGGAATTTCTGACTTCTAAATTGCCAGGCCCACACAGCAATGTGGGATAATCCCCAAGCGTACAGGTGTTTCAACCTCCCAGGGTCTTTGTGGGGATTCCCACCATCCACTGAGGGGGATTTCCCCTAAAATATTCATTTTGTGCGTCCGTGGTCCCTTTGTGTTCACCCTGTGGGTTTTTATGGAATTTCCGACTTGGAACATAAATTCACAGGCCCAGGCCTAGAGGTGCTTCACCCTTCCAGGGCCTTTGTTGGGAATCCCTCCATCCACTGAGGGGGATTTGCCCTAAAACAGGTTTTTTTTCCCTAAAATATTCGCTCTGTGCCTGCATGGTCACTTTGTGTTCACCCCATGGGTTTTTATGGAATTTGTGTGCTTGGAGGTGTCCTTTGAACAGAGGATTTTCTTTTCACATTCCAAGTGGGAAGTTTGAGGTGCCAAAGCAATTCCTGGACAAGTATTCCATCATAAATTAAGCTAAAAAAGGCTACCTGCCCAGGATTTTACATTTTATCAGCAATTCCTAATCTCAAGGGTTGTCCCCCTCAGAATAAACACCTATAAAATACTAAAAACCAGGAAGAAATTGAATTTTCCTTTGGGGATCTGTTTTTAAGAGGCCAAGATGAGGAGAGGAATTTAGTTTTGGATTAGAGGACCCAGAGCAAACATTACCTGAAGTCCAGGCTCACAAACTCAGCTCAAAAAAATCCCCAGGACCTGGAAAATGCTGAAAATGTGATTTCCACACTCACGTTTGCATTAAAAAACCCCTCTTCCTTCTCAGTTGTGGTGAATTATTAAAATGAAAGGAAAACACAAAAACAAAGACACAAATAAATTATTTTATTTACATTTCATGGCTCTGGAATCAATATAATGAGTAGAGAAGACACATGAGCAGCACAGAACAGTCTGACTCACTTAATTTGTGGCAATTAAAAGCACCTATTAATTACAGTGATTGGCAGCTGAGGCAATTCCAGGAGTTACCAAACCCAACATTTGAAAAAAGTCCATAAGAACCTCTTCATTGTCTTGAGGAGAGAAAATTGGTTTAAAACACAAAACTGCCAAAAAAATCCCTGGGGTTTCTTTCTGGATTTGAGGATTTTCCCTGGAAGCTTTAATGGGATCCTTTCCTTTGTGGAATTTCACAGCCCTGACATTCCACGGAGATCCTTCCAAAAAAAATCAGCTCCCAAATGCAAACCCCTGGCACAGGCTCAAAACTCCTTTCACAAGCCCTGAACCTGCCTCAGATCAAAGAGTTCCTTAAGAGATAAGAGAAGGAGATAAACTCCCTTCCCAGCTGGAAGAGAAATCCTTCTGGAAATATAAATTAAATTTTTTAAAAATCAGGAATTTTGGCTTTTTTTTTTAATGCAAAGGAATTCAGGTGGAAAACCCAACAAAACAACATAGTTTTTACATTTTAAAAACCCAACTTTAAAGAGCAGCACTTTGTGGCTCCAGACTCACCTCAAACAAACCAGCTCCAGAGATTTACCTGGCAGATTCCTCATCCTGTTTTTTCCTGGCACGCTGATGTTGTTGTTGTTGTTGTTGATGTTGTTGTTGTTGTTGTCGTGCCTGGTAAATTGATTTTCTGGCTTTAGGAATTCCAGGGCTCTGCTCTGATCCTTCCCGGCTGCTTTGCATACGGAGATGAAATCAGAGGAAGCTGCTGCAGCTGCTTTGCTCTTCCCTATAATTTTCCAAAATTGGGCTCCAAGGCCGCTTGGCAGAGAGGAAATCATCGGTGTCATCATCCCAGATCAGGGCAGAACACCATCCGCAACCCTCATTTTCCTCCAGATTTTATCGGGGCAGTTCCAGGCTTGGAAGGGAACAACCAACAACACCCAGCAGGAAAATAAATAGGCTGAAATTTGGGAATTGCTGTGCAAAGTTGAGGCTGGTTTGGATCGTGGAATCTCAGTTTTGGAGCAGTTTCTGAGCTCCCACCTGAAATCCAATTTCCAAATAAAGGGATGATGTTTTGGGGAGTTTTTTCATTGGATAATTGTGAGATTGAAGGGGAAATATGGGATTAAATGAAATCACCACCAACTGCTTGTTAATGATTTGTTTTATTGCTCAGACCAAGGCAGGATCACAGTTTGGTTTATTTATGTTAATATATGTCCATTTATGTTAATGTCTATCAATTTCTGTCCATTTATGTACATTTCTGATAATTTATGTACATTTCTGATAATTTATGTCAAATTTCTGTCCATTTCTGCCCATTATTGATGTGATTCCCCCTTATGTGATTATTGATCCTATTAAAAAAATAAATTCTTTGGCAACCTCCCATTTCCTTCTGGACATCTCAGTCTCTCTAAGAGATGAGTCTCCCATCTCATCTCCCTAAGAATTTAAGGACAAACCACATTTCCACTTGGATTTCCTCTCTCATGGAGAGGTTTGGGAACATTTTTTACCTCCAGCACCACAAAAGGTGGTGATTAAAGAATTAAACACACAAATAACTCCGGAACTGCGGAATTCTTCCCCACCACCCAACGAGATTTTCCTGGGAGCTCGGCAAGAATGACGGCACCCCAATTTCCTGGGAATCTTTCATCTTGGAAACAAAATCCAGTTAATGGTCTGTAATTCCCTGGATAAAACTCGAGGCAAGGTGGAATTTCAGCCCCGGGGGGGGGAAGCCTGGAGTGCCTGGGCGTGATTTGGGTCTGTCTAAAAGCTGGGCCAGGTGTCCCTCCGGGGCCCCCAGTCAAACGCCTTCTCCGGGTCAGGGTCACCTCCAGAACTTCCCAAAATCTCAGAATATCCTGAGGTGGAAGGGAACCCCAAGGATCAGGCACAGAACCATCCCCAAGAGTCCCCAGAGTCTCAGCTGGTTTTTTGGGGGGTTTTTTTGGGGTTTTTTTTGAGGTTCTGGAGCCCCCAGGATTGGGCAGGGTAGGTGAGTGAGATCTGATAGAGCTCAGCCCAACCCCAAACCCGAGAAGATTGAGGAGAAGGAGATTTTGAGCTTCACTGAGGAAATGGAGCATGGCCAGGGATGGGAACAGGGCTGGAGCAGCTGGAGAAGGGTCTGGAAAATCCTGAGGGAGCTGGTGGGGCTCAGCCTGGAGAAAAGGGGGATCCAGGGGGAATTTCGGCCTCTGTCAGGGAGGATTTGGGATCTGATCTCAGGGAACAGGGACAGGACAATAAGGAACGGCCTCGAGCTGTGCCAGGGGTGTGAAATTTGGGAAAATACCTCCTGGAAAATGGAAAAGGCCTTGGAAGGGTCTGCCCAGGGATGTTTGGGGTTCTGGAGGTGTCTGGGGAGTTCCTGGACATCGGTCTGGGTGTCCAGGTGGGATCAGACACAACTTGGACTCGACGACCTTGGAATTCTTTCCCAACCTCCAGGATCCTGGGCTCCTAAAGAGCTGCAGGATCTGCTCCTCAGGAGGGTAGGTGCTCATGGGAGAAGTTTGGGGTTATTTGGGGCATCTTAGAAGTTCCGCCCTTGCAAATAATTAATTTTACTATTTCATTAGTGCCTGTGGAATGAGCCAATTCCCATTCCTGTATCGCCCCATGGCTCACCCAGGCGTGGCGCTAAGATCCAATTTAATCATCCATTAATGAGAAAGATATTAATTAAATCTTCATTTGCCTTCATTGCCTCATTAAAGCTGCTCATCTCAGCAAGAAAATCTGGCAGCTTCCTCCGAGTTCCTTCAAGGATTAAACCCAGAGCTGCTGGCACAAAATCCTGTAAAAGGAATTTATATTTGGATTTAAGGAAGGAAAAGGAAATTTTCCCAGGGGAAAAAGCGCAGGATTTTTTTTATCCAGAGGAAATATTTGAATATTTTCCAGCTGCGATTATTTGTACAGCACTGATTAGTCCAGCTAAACAAGGCCAAAGGTTCAGCCTGAATGAAAATCTGTCAGGAATTCCAGGGCTTTCCTTGCTCCTGGAATTCACCTGGAATTGTGGTTACGGGAAAAAAGGGGATGGGTTCAAGCTGAAAAAGGAGAAATTTGGGTTTGGTTTCGGGAAGAAATGGTTCCCTGTGAGCGTGAGGAGGCCCTGGAGTGGATTTCCCAGAGAAGCTGTGGCCATCCCATCCCTGGAATTGTCCAAGGCCAGGTTGGAGCATCCTGGGATAGCAGAAAGGAGTTGGAATAAGATGATTTTTAAGGGCATTCCCAACCCAAAGCATTCCACTTCTGTGATTTTTTGGGCCTGAAAAGGGATTTACAGAGGAAAAGCAGCCCTGTCTCTTGCCTTGGGCCAAGCCTTGGTCTCCATGACCTCATCCCAGATTTTGCTGCCATGCAATATTGGGAATATAATGACAGGTTATTGGGAATAACCCTATTAATACCGGGGTGTGCCCCAGCCTCAGATCCACCCTCTGCATGGAGAATCCTTGGGCGGGTTGGGTCACTTTTGGGCATCAGATTGCCCCCAATAAATGAGTATTTTACTGGGCCAGGAGAGGGGAAAGGGAAAGGCTTGTGAGGAGGAGTTGTGGGATGGGATGTGGGAAAGGGAATGAGGGATCTGGATCATCCTGGAGGTCCTTTCCATTCCAAATCATCCTGGGATTCCGTGAAGATCAGAGGAGGAGGAACAGCCAAGCTCCCCGCGCAAGGCCGTAAAAAATATGGGAGCACTGGGAGAGAAACAGGTGGGATGGGTTTGTGGGAGGTGGGAAAAGGGGGGAAAAGCAGGGAAAAAAGACAAATTGGCTGGAAAATCCAAGGTTTCCTGATGCACCCTTGGTTTTCCAAGCTGCAAATCAAAATAATAATAATAATAATAATAATAATAATAATAATAGTAGTAGTAGGCAGATGAGTGGAGAATGCTGAGGGTTGTTTGGGAGACTACTGGGGCAAAAAACCCCATGGAATGGACCCAAACAAGATCTGTGGGGAAAAAAATCAGATCAGCTGGATCCAAAAGGGATCAGACTGATGCAAAGGGGATTAGATTGATCCAAACGGGATCCAGCTCTGAGTTCTTGGTGGAAAAGCTGGTGGCTCTTTTCCAAACAGCCTCAGTGAGGAGACTCCTGGGGGAATTTCAGGCTCTTCCTGGGGGGATTTGGGATCTGATCCCAGGGAACAGGGCCAGGACAAGAAGGAACAGCCTCAAGCTGTGCCAGGGGAGGCTCAGGGTGGGAAATTTGGGAAAATCCCTCCTGGAAAAGGGAAAAGGGCTTGGAAGGGGCTGCCCAGGGATGTTTGGAGTGGCCACCTCTGGAGGTGTCCAAGGAATTCCTGGACATGGGTCTGGGATCGGACACAGCTTGGACTCAACCTTGGAGATATTTTCCAACCTCAACAGCTGTGGGATCTTCCTTTAATGAAGATTTACCCCAAAAACTTATAAAAGGAGTAATTCCCATTCCTCCTCTTCCTGAGCCCTGTGTGGAACTGGAGATTGTCCAACTCCTGGAGCTGGATGGGGTGGAGCCGCTGGGGCCGATGAGTCAACCCCGAGGTCGTGGGGTCCGCCCCGCTCATGACCTCATTGCCGGAGTTTTCCCAACCTTTTCCCCCAGAGCCAAACAAGAAATGTGGGATCCGTGGGCTGCCCACGGCTCACGGGCTGATCCTCCAAGATATGGGGATCATTATATCACCACTGGCATCGGGAACAGGAATGGGAAAGTGGGGCACACAGAAATGGAGTAAACAAAGGGATTTATGGGAGCTCCCAAAGTGAGAACTCCCCCCAAAAAAAGGGAAAAATTATTCCCTATTAAGGGAAAAATTTAAATGTGGAGAGGCGGGGAATATTTGAGGGGATTGTTTCAGCAGGAACAGGTTTGGGGGGATTTGGGAGCATGGAAAAACTTCCTGTTTCCCACCTGGATGCCCAGGTGAGGAGGGTGGGCACAGAGAAAGTGAAATCCCTCCAAAACACGGAAAAAGCCTCCTCAGAGGTTGGGATTCTTCCTTCTGCCTGTTTAGGAGTTGTTTTAACATCCCTGACAAATTTTCCACAATCCCTTTTCCCTTTGAAGGGAACCCCTGGATTTGGGCTGGTCCCAGAAGGAGGAGCCCACCCTAAGATTGGTGAGGAATTCCAAAATTCCAACCATTCAAGCACAGCTGAAACTTCCCCGGTCCACAAAAAACCCTCAGGGATTAGGGATTTATCCAAATTTCCCAGTTAGGAGAATTTCCCTGGAAAAGAAAACCAGGAAACCACTGTGATAATGCAGAATAGTTTTAATGGGAAGGGAAAGAACAAGAATAAAAAAAACAAAATAAAAATTAAAATAAAATATAAAATAAAAATAAATTATGGGATAAAGTACATAGGTCCAGGTGAAGATTCTTTACTTTTATCCTGGAATTTTGCAATGGTTTGGGTGGGATCATCCAGATCCGTGGGCAAGGGACAATTCCACTATCCCAGGTTATTCCAAGCCCATCCAACCTTGCACTGGACACTTCCAAGACAGAAAATCCACATTTTTGTGGCCAAATTTTCCTGCTGAGTTAATTTTTATATAAAAAACAATTAATTTCCACAATTTTTTCCTTTTATTAAAATTAAATATAAGGAGACTGGTTTATTCCCTTTCCTGTGGTGAAAGTGAAAGCCGGGAAGTGGTGACGGGATTACGCTTGTATTTATCCCAATGAAAAGGGAATTTCCTGGTGAGTAATTCCCATAAAAGCTAAATCAGGCTTAATTAGGCCTGGCGGGGAAAGGCTTTGTCAGATCCGACCACATGTGAGGTGCTCCCCAATCTTGATTTTTCTAGAAAACCACAGAAGAACAACAAATTGCTCCCACAAACCAGATAACAAGTATCAGGTTATCCCAAAATTTGGAAAAAAATGTTATTTAATGGCTTTATTCCACTGCTTGGGAATGTCTGAGGGGAAAAAAATCTCAACTTAAAAAACCCCAACCTTAAAAAAAGCCCCAACTTAAGCTGAACTCAAATTCCCAAATCTGCTTTGGAGGAGCCTCCAGAGCCTTTGGATTGGGGTCGGATCCGCGTCACACTTCCAAGATTTCCTCTTCCTCCTTTGCTGCCTCCTCGTTTTCCGTTCCCGGCTTTTCCGGATCTGGAATATTCTCCTGGCTCCCGTTCCCAGTTGGCTGCTGGCTCCTGCAGCTGCTCCTTCGGCAGGGATGGATCCAACGGGAAGTAAAAATGTAGGAGCAGCGCGACGCTCGCCGGGGGCCGAACTTTGGGACGAAACCCCCGGAACGTGGGATTGGTGCTCCATGGGACCTCAGGGAATTTCGGAAAGTTCCCGCTCCCCCCTCCAGCATTCCTGAGGATCCCAGCACCATTCCCGAGGATCCCAGCAGGGTCTCCTGTGGGTCCACGCCGAGGATGGGCCTGGAGGTGAATTCTGGGATGAAAGCCCCGGAACGTGGGATTTGCGCTCCATGGGAGCTCAGGGAGGTTCCTGAGGATCCCAGCGCCATTCCTGGGGATCCCAGCGCAATTCCCGAGGATCCTTCTGGCATTCCCGAGGATCCCAGCACGGTCTCCTGCGGGCAGGTGCTGAGGATGGGCCCTGGGAATGTCACGAGCACGGGAGGAGGGAAGATGATGACGCGGGAAGCGGGGCAGGAAACCACGCAGGGCTGGCTGGAGCCGGAGGCCGCTGGCCCCGGACATGGCCCCTGGAATTCCGAGCACATCTGGGAAGAACCAGGGAGAACCTGCAGCCAGAAGAGCAAAAATATCCAGGAATTAGAAAATGTATTCCTGGTTATTTGTAAATCCCAGTGGGAAAAAAACCTTGCTCTACTTAATGTTTATTTTAGTTTTATTTTACTTGATTTAATCCAATTTAAAATGTATTTTTAATTTAAAAAATATTTAGTTCTTTAATTTTATTTTTTAAAATTAGGTTTAATTATCATTGTATTTTTAAAATTAAGGCATTTTTAAAAATTTTATTTCATTTTCAGTTATTTTTAAATTTCATCCCGTTTCTTAATCTTCGTTTTTAAAATCCTGTTTAATTTTCGTTGTGCTTTTAAAATTCAGTTTTTTAATTGTAGTTTTAAAAAATCATTGAACATTTTAAATATTACTTTGAAACTGAACTCCCAGCTCAGTTTCTCCTTTTCCCCACCCACCTCAACCTTCCCAAAACACCCCACCCTGGCTTTTCCAGGCCGTGATTCCAGGATTTTCCATCCTTCCCGGATGATTTGTTTATCTCAACCTGCCCAGCCCTCGTTGGGATAATTACCCGGAGCAGATTACAGAGCCTGGGATCTCTCCCAGCTCCGGATCCGCATCCGGAGCGCTCCCTTCACCCTGACAGCTCCAAAATCCCTGGGATTCTGGAGAAATCCTTCCTCCACATGAACTCCCGAGGGCCCAGAACTCCACACAGAATTTTGGTGCCCAAATTTTTTTTCCCCTGGACCCTGAATCTACATTCTTGTGGAATTAATTCCAGAATTTTTCCAGGGATTTACCTGTCAGGATTCAGAGCTGTGGGATGCAGATGATTCCCCCCAAAAAAATCCCTGAAATTTGTGTCCCTGGAGGAATCCAGGCTCTTCCAGAGGCTCCTTCAGAGGTAGGTGTTGGCTTAAACTCCTCAAATTCATCAAATTCCTGGTTTTTCTCCAAAGATTCCGCTGGAAAAGTCCAGGGGAATCCTATTATTTACCTGATGGGGATTTCTATGGAGATCAAATGGGTTTTTTTCAGACAATTCCCTAAGTTTTTTGGTGGGAAAACAGCAGAATTGGAGTTTCTTCTTCTCAAAAGTGCTACAAAAATGGAGTTTTGCACCAAAGAAATTCC
Organism: Passer montanus; assembly: GCF_014805655.1. NCBI lineage: Eukaryota > Metazoa > Chordata > Aves > Passeriformes > Passeridae > Passer > Passer montanus. Next base: position 86,293 of record NW_024366692.1, on the reverse strand, counting down.
TTGGCTGGTTGGGAATTGGGAGAAATAACTTTTTAGGGAAAATGGGCTCAGTTTGGATCATTCTGGCAGGAAAATAAAGTGGAAAAAAGATTTTCCTCCCTTTCTATCCCATAGAAAATAAATTTGATTTATTAATAATAAATTTTTTTGAGAAAAAAAAGATAAAATCACAAGTTTTCTCTGACTTTTAATGGAAAAATATGGATAAAATGTTGCTGAGCATCTTGACCTTTAAATTTCCTTCCATCCAAAAACATTCCATGATTTTATGACAGACTCACCCTAATCCCACCAGAATTAAAATTAAAGTAACTTTTATTGTTATTGACAGTTAAATGATAATTACTACACTCCAGCAGAATTTTTTTACATTTTAACAAGAATTTTTAAACCCAAATACCCAACAAAATAATTCCCAGCAGGGAATCTCCCTTTGGAATTTTTGGAGCCACAGAATTCCCAAGAAACCCCAATTGTTTATTTCATTTTCCCAATTATTCATTTTGATTTCCCATTTTCCCCAAATTATGGGACGGAAGGGAGAGGGACTTACCAATATTCCAGGAAGGAATCACCAGGAATGTCCGGGGGAGCCCCAAATCCGTGGAGTTTTATAAGAACTCCCGAACTTCCAGGAAGCTGAGGCAGCCTTTGGGCGCGAGGGTTTAATTGCCTTCCCCTCATGTGTAATAATCTTAATTACTGGTAATTATTTCGGGGTTGTTTACCCAAATGATTCCCTTTTCCATGGGAATTCCTGTCGTATCACCCAGGATTCCTGTTGGTTTTGGGGGTTTTTTTGCAGGAAAAGTGAATTTTGGAAGGGATTTCACAATTTCTTCCTAGATTTTCAACCCTGGGATGGTTTGGGTAGGAAGGGGATTAAATCTCATCACATTCCAAAGCTTTTCCAGGGACAGGAATGCTTCCTGCTCTCCCAGCTTGCTCCAAGCCCCATCCCAGTTTTTCCTTGGGTTAAAAATGCCTCAAGGCATTAAATATTAAACATTTTTAAACATTCTCTTTTTTATTTTAAAAATTAATTTAAAAATTAATTTTAAGAATTCAAATTTAAATTTAAAAGTTTTTAAAGTTTATAGTAAATAAAAAAGTCTGATAAAAAAATTAAACATTAAAGACTAAAATATGAGGGGAAAAAATTAATCCTGTGGAAGCTGGAAAAATTTGATTAATTTCATGGAGTTTTGATGATTTCCTGAGGATTTGGGTGGATCCTCAGAGCTGAGAGAATCCCAGTATTCTGGAATTAGTGTTTTATGGAACTAATTTTGAATTTTATGGAATTCATGGTAATTTGGGGATTCTTCAGGTGGGAAGGACTCCTGCCCAAACCTGGCACGGGATTTTCAGGATGTCTCTGGAATATCCCCACTGAGGGAGATCCCAACATTCCCTGGACAATCTGTTCCAGTGGAAATTCCTGGGAATCTGTTCCTGCCCCTGGAAATTCCCCCAGGCTGAGCCGAAGCCAATTTTGGGGTGATTTTTGAGGAGAAATCGATTGGTTTGCTTCATGAATACGCAAAACACCCAGAGTTAGCCTGGAGAACAACATCCTGTTTATTTGTGGAATTTATTCCATGCAGGGGGGAATACTCCAGAGCTGCTCCGAGCCCCGAGGTGTTTTCCTGGGATAATTTGTTATTTATATCACAAGGAGAAAACACTTTGCATGCATAAATTACTCACGAATATTCCTGAGGCGTTTTGACATCCCTACGTTTTGTGGGAACCTCATTATCAGGATTATTTCCCTCATCCCGTCCCAAAAGACAATCCCAGCTTCTCACAGAATTCCAAAAAAAAATTTGGGGTTTGAATTCCTCCTTCCCAATCGAGGCCGATCCCATTGAGATTTTTTTATTGGGGTTATGATTTCGTATTGGAATAGGATTATTTATGATTATAATTTGCAGATTATTGGGAATATATGATGTCAGTTTACAGGAAAAAAACTGATATCAGGAACCTGGGGTGGGAGTTTCGATTCCCTTTGATTTCTGGGAGCGGAAACTCCTTTGGGAATCGGGAATGGGATTTTTTGAGATTCAGGCATGGGATTTTTTGGGCTACAGGGATGGGATTTTTTGTGGTGAGGATGGCATTTTTTAGGATTCAGGATTGGGATCTTTTGGGATTCAGGATTGGGATTTTTGGGATGAGGATGGGATTTTCTGGGATTCAGGAATGGGATTTTTTGGGTTGGGGATGGGATTCCCTGCGCAGTTCTCCCCTGTGGCCACCAGGCGGCAGCACCGCCCCGCGGCGCTGTTGGGTTCCCGGTCGCCTTTTCCAGGTCTGTGACTCTTCCAAGGGCAGATCCCACCCGGAAAACCTCGGGATGAGGGAGGGACAGGGGAGCAGGAGAGCCTGAGCAACGTCCTCGTGTGGAGACAACGGAATTACGGCAAAATTTCGCTGCTGCTTTGAGACAGCTGCTTTTTATTTTGTCCTCGCAACACAGCTCCGTTATCAGCAGCAAACCCACGGAATCAGGAGCTCAGATTTTTACAATTTAACCTTTTCCTGCTGATCCTTCCCCTCTTCCCCATTTTTTCCTCTCCTACTGGGAGGAAAGGCTGAGGGAATTGGGAATATCCAGCCTGAAGAAGCTTTGGGGTGACCCTACTGTGGCCTTGAAGGGAAATTTGAGATTTTTTTTTTTTTGTTTGGTTTGGTTTTTATTGTTGGGTTTTGTTTTTGTTTTTTTTTCCCCAAGGACCTGGAGTGCCAGGAAAGGGGGAATGGGTTCAGCTTGACAGGGGGGAGTTTAGGTTGGATACTGGGAAGGAATTCCCGAGGAACTTCATCCCCTCCCCCCAGTAAATCCATGGTAGTGAACCCAGCCCTAAAATTGTGATTATTTCCCTTATTTTACACAAAAGGAGCAGTGAAACAACAGGGAAAGGCTTTTTTTCCCAGCAGTAGGAATTAAAAACTGTTTAAAAAGATGGAAAATAATTCAGGCAGAGAGCAGGAATCAGCTGTAACCTGAGTTTAATGTGAGCGGTACAACCAGAGTGAAACTGATCCCACAACATAAAAACAGGGCGCAGACGTTGTCATGAAGGTGTTGGGGTGAGGCTCGAGTGGTTCAGAGCTCTTCAACCTCTACCCAACACCTTCCTGGTGCTGGAAAATCCAAATTTGGGGTCGAATAAAATGGGAGATTTGCTCTGTGAGTGGAACATGGGTACAATATGGGGTGAAACCAGGCTTGGGGAGCAGGACTGGGAATGGAGGGGGGATCATCCCAAACCAACCCTGGGCTCCAAGGGCAGTGGGGAATCACCCCAAACCAAACCCAGGCTCCAACTAGGGGGGATCACCCCAAATCAAACCCGGGCTCCAACCAGGGGTGATCACCCCAAACCAAACCAGGGCTCCATGGAGGGGGGATCACCCCAAACTTGGGCTCCAACCAGGGGGGATCACCCCAAACCAAACCTGGGTTCCGTTGAGGGGGGATAACCCCAAACCTGGGCTCCAAGGAAGGGGGAATCACCCCAAACCTGGGCTCCAAGGAAGGGGAAATCACCCCAAACCTGGGCTCCAAGGAAGGGGGAATCACCCCATGAGGATCATCCCAAACCTGGGCTCCATGGAGAGGGGAAATCACCCCAAAACTGGGCTCCAAGGAGTGGGGAGATCACCCCAACCACGGGCTCAAGGCGGGGATCACCCCATGGGCATCACCCCAAACCCTGGGCTCCATCTCCCGCGGCATTCCCGACTTTTCCCGCCCCTCCCTCACCAGAGCCACTTGGAAGCGGAGCGGCTTTTCTTGGAGTGGCTGGAGCGCTTGGCCCCGGCCGGGGCCAGCCGGGAGGGCCGCGGGGCGCCCCGGGGGTGGTGGTGGCCACAGCGGGACTTGCTCAGGTGCTGCGCGGAGCAGCTCCTGCCCTTGGTCGCCTCAAGCGGCAGCGAGCCCTTGGCCACTGCCCGGAGCGGGGGACACTCCTTGGTGGCCTTGGTGACACCGTGCGTGGCGGTGGCGGTGGCGCTGCTCAGGCGCTGCTCCGAGGAGCAGCAGGTGACAAATTCCTGCGTCGGGTACCCCTTGGAGCAGCGGTGCGGGTCGACCCCGGCCAGCTGCTCCTGCAGGAAGGAGCGAGTGACGCTCTGCTGCGGGGGACACTCGGTGACACCTCGCAGCGGCAGCGAGTAGCCGCCGCTCAGCTCGGGGCAGCGCGGGAGGCACGTGGCCACCTTGTGCGAGCGGCACTCGCCGCGGCACGACGCCGAGGAGCAGCGGATGCCGCACGGGGGGAAGCGCAGCCGGCCCGGCTCGGGGCAGCGCGGAGCGCATGGCGGGAGGCTCTTGGCCACGCGTTTCTTGGCGCCGCGGGGGCTCTGCGGGGCCGGCAGGGTCTGGGGGATTCCGGAGCCCCTCGGGCGGGGCAGCAGCCGCGTGGTCTCGCAGGGCTCAGGGTAGAGCAGGAGACATTTCTGCACCAGCGGCTGGCACGGCAGCAGCGACATCGCGGTGGCACCTTGGGGACAGCTCTGCCAGCGCGGCGCCGGGCCCTTGGTGATGCTCAGGGGGTGGCAGGTGTTGGCGAAGGGCTCAGGGTGAGCCGGGCATGGCGGGAGCAGCTCGGGGATGAATTTGGGGCCCGGCAGGAGGAGCGGCGTGCAGCGCTCGCCGGGGCAGTGCATGGCGGAGCAGGGTTCAGAGCTGTGGGAAAGAAAACAGTGATTTTTTTTGGTCTTTTTTGGTGATTCAGCAGCAAAGCTCGCCCGCACGCCCCGCTCTCCTCGCGGCCCGTGACTCAAAGCAGGGCGTGTTTGGGAGGGGAGAGAAAATTCTGTCCTCGGCTCCAGGTTCTGCTCTCGAAAGCCTGAAAAAATCCGGAATTTCAGCCAGGCCGGTTCGTGCCACCCTCCAAACCGCGGTGTTTCACCTCCCGAGCTTTTGGGCGACTCCCGAGCACCTCGGGGCCCTCCCTGGGTCACCCTTTCAAGTTGAGCTCCCGTGAGATGAAAGACGAGCCAAAATTACAGGTGTGGCCACCCTATAATAGCTGGGTGTAGCCACGAAGCCACGCCGAGGCTCAGGAAGGGTTTGGGGCTCTCTGGAGCTCTGATCTCACAGGGATTTGGGGTCTGGGATGGGGCAGGAACAGCCGTGGATCTCTCTTAGGGCAAATCTCGGGGTTTTTTTTTAGCAAATGCAGCAAAATTTTCGGTGGAGGAAAGGCAAAAATTAAGGCAAAACCCCAAGTGGATAAAAGGATTAAATACCCCAGAAGATTTGGGGTTGGAATGGACACGGAGCAGGTGACATAGGGTTGGACATAGCTCCAGCTTCACTGATTTTGGGAGAATTGCACCCAATAAATCAGCCCCCAGTGCTGCATCACTGTTCTCCTCTGAAAAGTCTTCCTTTTTCTTGGAAGTCATAGGAAAAAACATCCTGCTCCACAAAAACTCCCATTTTAGGGAGTTTTCCCAGGTCCAAGCAGGATTATTTTGACCAAAAATGGTTTCATTCCAATATTATTTTTTTTTAGAGCTAAGCACTAAATTAAAAAAAAAAAATCTACATTGTAGATTGTGTAAAAAAAAAATAAATTAAAGTTATATATTTTCTAAGCACCCCGAATTCTATCATTCCAGGGTTTAAGGTTTCATCTTCCCAAATCCTAAACCGAGACAGAGTCACGTGTCCGGCTGGTTAGGAAAACTCGTTATCATCACAATCAAAACAATCATTGTCCAATAAAAACAACAATGGCAGCAATTACCGCAACAGCCGAAGCTCATTAGAACAAAGCGCCTCTTAATTAGGGAGATTGTTTATGCTTCCCACTCGTTTTTAGGGGGTTTAGCCGGGAATTTTTAGGAATTGGGGATTTTTCCCGTCTGAAATTCCGTCAGCTCCTTGCTTTGGTCGGGGAAAAAAAAAAATTCTCTGTTTGGAATTCCATAAAAGCAGAAGGGAATTCCTCCGGTTCCTTCGGAGGAGACTTCTTGGCTCTTCCCATCCCACGCCCGATTCCCGCCGGGTTCCAGCCCTTTACGGACCCAAATCCTACCGGGAAAAAAAGCAGGAAAACCCCCCCAAAAATCCCATTCCCTAGGGAATTTCTTCCCCATTTTTCCTCAGAGCAGCTCCCGCCGGAAGAGCTGTGTATCCCAAAAAGGTGGAGGAGCATTCGGGGATAAAAAGGAGAATTTTGGGAGTTCCAGGACTTACCCAGGTCATGAGGGGGAAGAGCTGGAGAGAAGAGCCCGGGAAAGGCCTGGGCTGGCCGGGTTTTTATGGAGCCCGGGAATGCCCCAGGGAATTTTGAGGAGGTTGGGTTTGGCTTTAATTGCACCCCAAACCCGGCCACGTGCGGCTCTGGCTCCCAGGGATGTCCTGGATCACCGGGATCCAAGAGGCTGGGCCAGCAAAAAAAACGACTGGAAAATCAGAGATCCTCAGGGGTGCTAAATTTTCCCGAAATTCCAGCCGAAACAGCCCTTTACACCCCCCCCCCCCCCCAAAAAAAAAAAAAAAACAAAAAAACCCCAAACAAATAAAAAACCTGGAAAACCAAGGATCCTCAGAGGTGTCAAATTTTCCTGAAAATCCAGCTGAAACAGCCCTTTCCATTCCCCCCGCAAAAAAACCAAAAAATCAACCAACCAACCAGCCAAAAAACCTTGGAAAATCGAGGATTTTCTGGGATGCCAAATTTTCCCAAAATTCCAGCCAAACCAGTCCTTTCCACTCCCCCCCCCCCCAAAAAAAAAAAAATCCCAGTGGATCCCAGCCAAGGGAAAAGAAGGAATTCCTCATTCCCAGGGGAGCTGCAGGCAGGAATCCCTTTGAAAATCCATCCAGGAAGGACTCGGGGCATCCCATAATTAGTGGGACACGCGGATTCTTTCCCGGGAATCCAGGGGAGACAGGAGGGATCATCAGGACAGCTCCCAAAAATTCCCTGTCTCAAAGGGGCCAGTGCTGCCCCGGCACCACAAAGAGGGGAAAGGAGCAGGCTCATCCCAAAAAAAACCCCAAATTCCCATTTCCTGCTCCATGCCCTTTGTTCCCCGTTTGTCCCACAAGAAAACCCCAGGGAAAATGAGCAGGACTGGGAATGCCGACTTTGGGAGTCACTTCTGCATGAGGGAAGGGGCCTGGAATTTGGGGGTTTGGGGGTGGTTTTTTTTGGTTTTTTGGGGGTTTTTTTTGGTCCCTTGGATTTTATTTTTTTTTTTGTTCCCTTTTATATGAATCGGACACTTTTGAATTGTAGGGATTCAGGTGAGGTGCCTGAAAAAGAGGGGAATTTTCATGGAATGTCCTCCTTGGAAGGGACCAAATCCAACTCCGGGCCCTGCGCAGAATTTCCAAAATTCCCAAAACTGGGAAAACGCTCCTGGAACCTTGGGAATGTGACCATTGGTCGGTGCCCAGCCAAAGAATTCCATGACTAGAATATCAGAATATTTGGAGTATTGGAATATTGAAATATTGGAATATTTGGAGTATCTTAATATTTAAATATTGGAATATTTGGATTTTGGAATATTGTGGTATTTGGATACTGGAATATTGGATTATTGGAATAATTGAATATTAGAGTGTTGGAGTATAGGAATACTGAAATATTTAAACATTTGAATATTGGAGTATTTGAATACTAGATTATTTGAATATTGGAGTATTTGAACATTGGAATTTTGGAATATTTGGAATATCAAGCTCCAAACTATGACCCGCGACCTAAATTTCCCATTTTATTTCCTGCTTTCCCAGGAGCCTGGAGGCAGCCTTGTGATTTCCATTTAATTTCCTGGCAGCACAGGAAATCCCAGGGACAGGGCGCCGGCCTTCCAGGCGGATCCCAACATTCCAAGGGATCAAGGGAGGAACCCGAAGGCAAATCCCGGCTCCAGCCCGGATTCCTCTCACTTTTATGGATTCTCCCTGCCCTGAACAACAACAACAACAACGAACTTTTTAATGCTGAATTCCCTGACCCGAAATTCTGGGAATAAACAAGCGTCGGAGCGTGGGTTAGGCCAGGTTTTATGGGAATTCCTTGGGAAGCTCGGGATCAAGGAGAGCTCCTAATTCCTGGTTGTGTGTGCCCAGTGCAGGGAGCGGAGCATTAACGTGTGACCTGGCATTAAAAAAAGTTCTTAATTAGCACCCAATGTCCTTAATTAACATTTGCGAGGCCCTTTCATCTCCTGGTGTCTCCTGGGAAATTTTGGGGGGGGGGGGGGGTCATTTTTCCCAATTAAACGCTGGGGAAACTGAGGCACGGCTGAGTCAGGGCCAACCCCGTCCAAAACATCCCCAAATCCTGCTGACCCCAAAATCCAGGATCCACCCCCAAAGGAGGATTTTCTGGAAGATTCCGTGGGAAAAGCCACAAGGCCACCCTGAGATGGGACAACTTCTGCAAAGGTCATGGAGGGGCTGGGAATGTTGGGAAGGTTGGGAATGTGGAGACCCCAGAACCCCTCCAGGATCTGCAGGGGCTCCAGAGAGGCTGGAGAGGAAATTTTCCTCAGGAACTGCAGGGACAGGACACAGGGAATGGGGTCAGGGGGACAAGAGGGGAATTTGGGTGGGATTTTGGGAAGGAATTGTTCTCTGCGAGGGTCCCAGGTGATTCCATGGATTTCCCATCCCTGGAAGTGCCCAAGGCCAGGTTGGACCCACCTGGGAGAGGGGAAGGTCCCTGCCCATGGAACTGGGGGGGATTTAAGGTTCCTTTCCACCCCAAACCATTCCAGAATTCCCTGGGCCAGTTTGGATGGGATTTTAGGGATAAATCCTTCCCTGGCCCAGGTTATTCCAAGGATTCCCCATCCCTGGGAATGTCCAGGGCCAGGCTGGAGCCACCTGGGATAGGGGAATGTCCCTGCCTGTGGAATGGGATGATTTTGACATCTCTCCAACCCAAAGCATTCCAGGACTTTATCCTAATTTTAGTGGATCCAACAGATCCCTGAAACCCAAACCATTCCAGGATTTTATCCCGATTTTAAGCGGATCCAACAGGTCCCTGAAACCCAAACCATTCCAGGATTTTCCCCCTCAGTTTCTGGGGGATCTGGAGGGTTGGATTGTGGGATCATGCCTGGCTCTGGGGGTGGCAGATTTTCAACATTCCCTGCTGGAAACAAACCCCAAACTCCCAGGAAAAGGAGGCACCGGGATCTCCCAACACTTCCAGGAGCTCTTGGACAACTCCAGGTGGCACCAGGAGGTCACCGAGGCAGGGAGGGGCAGGACAAGATGCGGGACAGCGTCCCCAGCCCGGCCACACCCTCCTGTCCCCTCTGGTCACCTCGTGAGCTCCTGCTCATTTTCCTAATGATGGGGCTCATCCATGGCTTTTTCTAGCCTGGATTTTGCTGGACTTAATAAATAAATATTTAATATTAAACAAATATTTAATATTAAACAAATATTCCCATTAAATAATTTTATATTGAATAAATATTTCTATTAAATAAATATTTCACATTAAATAAAGATGTCACGTTAAATAAATATAATAGTATTAAATATTTATAATGTGAATTTAAAATAATCATAATAATATTAAATAAATATTTCTTTAATTAAATAAAAAAACACCAAGAGGCAGAAACTCAAGATTTTAATCCGAGGTCAGACAAGAATGTTTATTTAAGTTTATACATATATATGTAAAATAATAGTATATTTCTGTAAATAAATTTGTTTTCAGTGCACATCTTCAACATAAAGAATTTAATGAATTACCTTTCTATTGAAACGTTTATAAAACAACCCTGCTATAACTTTCATTATTTCAAAGAGTTTTCATTTCAAGTTGTGTTTTTTATCTTGATCAAAGAATACAAACTTGGCAAGGAACATTTGGGGAATTGCTGTTTGGGGACTCTGCGGGAGTCAGGGGTTAAAAAACCAGGGAATTCTGGCCAGGTTCCCAGGGATTATCCTTGTCACACACCTGGTGGTCACCAGGGCCACTTGGGGGCTGAGCAGTATTTCTTGGAGTGGCTGGAGATCTTCACTCCACCGGACTGCTGGGGGACACACTTGGTGGCACTTTGCTGGGGGACACATTTGGTCACACACTGCTGGGGGACACCAACTGTGCCACACTGCTGAGTGACACTCTTGGTCACACATTGCTGGGGGACACACTTCGTGGCACTTTGCTGGGGGATGCATTTGGTCACACACTGCTGGGGGACCCCAACTGTGCCACACTGCTGAGTGACACTCTTGGTCACACATTGCTGCGGGACACACTTGGTGGCCCTTTGCTGGGGGACACACTTCGTGGCACTTTGCTGGGGGATGCACTTGGTCGTACCTTGCTGGGGGACGCATTTGGTCACACACTGCTGGGGGACCCCAACTGTGCCACACTGCTGAGTGACACTCTTGGTCACACATTGCTGCGGGACACACTTGGTGGCCCTTTGCTGGGGGACACAAACTGTCCTATACTTCTGGGTGGCACCTTTGGTGGCACTTTGCTGGGGGACACAAACTGTCCTATACTTCTGGGTGACACCTTTGGTGGCACTTTGCTGGGGGATGCACTTGGTCATACCTTGCTGGGGGACACATTTGGTCACACACTGCTGGGGGACACAGATTGTCCCACATTGCTGGGGCACACACCTGATGGCACTTTGCTGGGGGACACCCTTGGTCACACACTGCTGGGGGACACACTTGATGGCACTTTGCTGGGGGACACATTTGGTGGCACTTTGCTGGGGGACACAAATTGTCCCACACTGCTGGGGGACACCCTTGGTGGCACTTTGCTGGGGGACACAAACCATCCCGCTCTGCTGCTGCTGTGGGACACAAATGCTGGCCCCACCGGTGTCACACTGCTGGGGGACACACTTGGTGACACACCTGCTGTGCCACTGCTGGGGGACACTGGCGGTGACACTCTGCTGCTGCTGGGGGACAGGCGCTGTCACCCACTGGTACGAGACGCCCCGGGTCGCGCGCTGCTGGGGGACACAGCTGGTGACACACCTGGGGACACCCTGCTGGGGACAGACGCTGGTCACGCACTGCTGGGGGACGCACCTGGTGGCACTCTGCTGCTGTGGGACACCCTTGGTGACGAACGGCGGCCGCGGCACGCAGGTGGTGACACACCTGGGGACAATCTTCTGCTGCTGGGGGACGCACTCAGGCGGTGGCACCTGCAGCTGCTGCGGCACGCACTGGGTGACGCCGGTGACACCCGCGCCGCCCGTCACGCGCTGCTGCGGCACGCAGGTGGTGACACACCTGGGGACAATCTTCTGCTGCTGGGGGACGGGCGGGCAGTACTGTGGCACCCGCAGCTGCTGTGGCACGCACTGGGTCACCCCCACCTGGTGTGGCACGCACTGGGTGACGCGCTGCTGCGGTGGCACGTACGTTGTCACCCGCCTGGGGACAGTCTGCTGGTGCAGGAGGTGCTGGGGCACGCAGGGGGGTCTGTGGAGCTGGCAGGGTGGCACAGCCTGGGTGACACTCTGCTGCTGGCACACGCTGGAGGACATCGCCCGCTGCAGGGGCACCTGGCAGGGCACAGCCTGTGGGATGCAGGTGGTGGAGTGCCATCGCTGAGCCGGGAAGGGGACGCCAGGGGACAGCGCCACGGGGTCCTGGTAGAGCGGAGTGAGGTGCTGGTGCAGGTGGCAGGACATCTTGGGGACACGTGGCAGGACTGGAAGGACACAGACGGGGTTGGAATCAGGTGAGGTTTGAGGTCCCTCCCAACACAACCTTTTTGGTGGCACTCTGGTGCCCAAACCTTGGGGACACGTCCCAGCTGTGTCACAGCCCCAGCTGGTGGAGGTCTCAGGGACATCTTGGGGACATTTGAAGGACACGGTGGGGTTGGAATGAGGTGAATTTCAGGGTCCCTCCCCACCTGTTTGGTGACACCCAAGGACACCTGGACAGGTGAGTTCCCTGTGGTCCCCACACCTTGGGGACATGTCCCATCTGGGCCACCATCCCAACATGGCCCCAACAGCACCTGAGGGACCCAACCCTTCATTTTTAACTCTGAACCACATCCTGAAGCCAAGCTGGGGACATTCAGGGACACTCAGCACTGAATGTCATGTAAAAAAACCCCAATTAATTTAATTAATTAATTATCTAAAACTTCCCAAACTTCCCCTTTTCAGGAGGAAATCTGTGATTCAGGCACTCAACAGCGAACCACAAGAATCCTTTCCCACTCCATCACAGAAATTCCAACCAATCAATTTTAAAAACCTCTCCCAAATTGCACTTTTTATATGGGAAAATCAGGAATAAATCTGAATTTTGTAATCCCAGAATCCCAAAGTGCTTTAGGTCAGAAGGGACATCAAAGGTCAAGTCAAACCCTGCCATGGGACACCTTCCACTATCTGAGCCTGACCTGGGACATTTCCAAGAATGGGAAATCCATGGAACATCCCATGCCAGACTCTCCTCACTCTCACAAGGAACAATTCCCTCCCAAACCCAACCTAAATTCCTTCACTTTCACTTTTACCCCATTCCCCATTTTCCTGTCACTCCAGCTCCTGATGGAAAGTCCCTCCAATCACCCATTCTTGCAGGGGATGTTCTCCCTGAAATCCACCAATCCCACCCCAAAACGAGCTGGTATTTTTCCTAAAACCACCCCAGATCTCTTCCTGGAATCAGCCAATCCCACCCCAAAACGAGCTGGTATTTTTTCCAAAGCCACCCCAGATCTCTGCTTGGAATCCACCAATCCCACCCCAAACTGAGGTGTTATTTTTCCTAAAACCGCTCTGGATCTTTCATTGGAATCCACCAATCCCACCCCGAAACAAGCTGCTATTTCCCAAACCCACCCCAGATCTCCCCAAACCCCAATCCCAAACCCTGTCCAACTTGGCCATGTACCCTTCCTGGGATGGGGAATTTTTTCTGAGCCACCCCACCAGCCCATCCCCACTCCGGGAATCACGAATTCCCCCCGAATTCCCCATCCCAGCATCTCCAGAGGCTCAGGAACAGGACTCAAACTGGACTCACCCAACTCCCGGGGGTGGGAAGAGCTTCCAGAGGCGACCAGCGCGTCCCAGCTCCGCCAAAGCTTTTATAGGGCCGCCGGAGGAGCCGCCAGGTCCCGTAAGCCCCGTGGCCTTCCCGGAGTGAGTCGGAGCTGCCGACTCATCCCGGACAATGAGTGGTTCCATGTCAGCTTCCCAGAGTAATTACCTCGGGATAATTAATCCTCCGTGGCATTCGGAGCAGCAGCCCCAGCCCCGGGGCTGTTTGTGGGGACTGAAGCCATGGATGTGTAGGAATGGGTTTTCCAGGGGGGTTTTCCATCCTTAGGGTGGTCCCGGTTGTTGTTGGATTTGGGACAGGTTTTCCACGGGCTTCTCCAGCTCTGGGGTTTCATCTCACCCACAATGCCCGGATTTTGGGGGTGTTTGGCCAAGGTTTGGATGTGGATTTCAATCCACTGAGAGAAAACAGCAAAACAAATTCCCCCTTGTGGTGGGTGCAGCTCATTATCCATCAAAAAAAATTTTTTTTTAATTTTTTAATTAAAAACTCCAGTTCTCACCCAGCCCTGTGGTCCCAGCTCAGTGTTGGTGTCACCGGGCTGGGCACGGCTTTGTTCTGGTCCATCTCAGCTCTCCTCGGGATCATCAGAGAGAAATTGTCCCTCAGCACCGAGCAGGAAGGGCCTGCATTGATTCCTGGATTCGTTCCCGATGGAGAATTCCATAATTAAAGGAAGGTTTCACCCTCTCCGCTTCTTCCCCCATGTGGGGCACAATTACCCAAGAGCTCCCAAACCTTCTGATTCATTTTCGTGTCCGAAATATTCAGGGCCCTTTCTCCTGGCCACAAAAACCACCTGGGCGGGGCCGTTTGTCTAAGTTCACAAGAAACCACATTTTTTAATAAGAAAAATTAAAATATTCAGGCTATGACCCCTCCCTGTGGGTTTGGGCTCTGTGCTGGTGTCACCAAGGCTGGGCTTTATTTTCTCCTGGTCCCTCTCAGCTCTGCTGGAGCCAGCAGGGCCAAATTGGCCTTTTTAGGGTAATTTTGTGTCTCTATGAAACCCACAAAAGCACTGAGCAGGTTTAATGACTTAAAAAATCCATCTTCTGTTTTTTGGGGTTATGTTGTGTCACTCTGAACCCCTAAAAGCCCTGAGCAGATTTTAATCACTTTTAAAATCCATCTTCTGGGTTTTTTTGGGGTTTTTTTGCCACAATGAACCCATGAAGGTGCTGAGCAGGTCTTTAGTGACTTTAAAAATCCATTTCCCTTTTTTTGGGGGGTTTTTTTGGTGTCACAATGAACCCATAAATGCGCTGAGCAGATCTTTAGTGATCTAAAAAAAAAAAGGAATTCCTGGTTTCAGGAGTTTTTTAATCTCTGGGAGACAAGAAGATGAATGCCTGGGGAAGTCACACGGGGCTGGAGGAAGTTTATCAGCTCCTGGAGCTTTTTGTCACCTCTGGCTCCAGGTGTCCCCACGCGGGTCCCGGGACTGTCACCTGTCCCCAGAGCAGCGGGAATGTGGCCCTGGTGACTCTCAGGTGACCGGGGCAGGTGAGGCACAGCCGTTGCACAACCAGCTGGGCTGCCACCCAAAAATAAACTTCCTCCAAAAATCACGTGTGACTTTCTCACTGATTCAACTCCTTATCTCACACAAACTAAAAGAAATAAATAAATTAAAAAAAAAAAAAAAAAAAAACCCACCCAAAAAACCAAAACCAAACCAAACCAAAAAAAATAAAAACCCAAACAAACAAACAAACCAAAAAAAAACCCAAACCCCAGGAGACTATTTTTTAAAAAATCATTAAAAATCTGCTCAGTGCTTTTGTGGGTTTCATAGAGACACAAAATTACCCTAAAAAGGCCAATTTGGCCCTGCTGGCTCCAGCAGAGCTGAGAGGGACCAGGAGAAAATAAAGCCCAGCCTTGGTGACACCAGCACAGAGCCCAAACCCACAGGGAGGGGTCATAGCCTGAATATTTTAATTTTTCTTATTAAAAAATGTGGTTTCTTGTGAACTTAGACAAACGGCCCCGCCCAGGTGGTTTTTGTGGCCAGGAGAAAGGACCCCGAGTATTTCGGACATGAAAATTAATCAGGAAGTTTGGGAGCTCTTGGGTAATTGTGTCCCACATGGGGGAAGGAGCAGAGAGGGTGAACCCTCCCTTTTTCCGGGAATTCTCCAGGTTTTCCTGGTCAGCTCTGAGTGTCCAGCTCCACCTGGGCCACGAGAACGTGGCTTTGTTGTGGTTTCTCTCCTGCAGGAATCCTTTCTTTGATCTGAAGCCACAATTCCTCCGTGGCTTTCAGCTCCCATTTTGGGAGGCTGGAACCTCCCTTTGACCAAAACGAGCAGTTCACATCCATACAAATATAAACCATAAACAGATCCCATTTATATAAATTTATATTGATATTTCCAGGTCTGGACAGAGGCAGGTGGGACACCAGCAGGAATTTCCACCTGGAAAAAGTGGTTGGGCAGGTGGGAATTACTGCAGCAGGGCTGATTTTCCATCTCCAGAAGTTTCAACCCAACGCCTCAGATCTCACATTGAAAATTCACCTTTTTTTCCCCCTTTTGTCTCCTTTTGTTCTGCTGCCAGAGCTTCTATTTTCGGAGCAGGGAGGGAGTTCTGCATTCCTCATGCCTCACCCTCCAAATCCGCGTTCCTGGCTTATTAAAGGTGGGGTGGAGAATCCCCAAGGCCCCACCGGGCTCCTCCTCCCGCGGTTTTTGGGACCTCCCTCCTCCAACCCCTCCCTGCTTTAACTCCCTTCCTCCACCTTCACCTGGCGGCAGCTTTCCGGTGGGGTAAAAAGGGCAGAATTCCAAAATCCCTGAAAAGAAATCCAAGGTCATTGAGTCCAAGCTTGATCCATACCTGGACACCCAGAAAAACGTCCAGGAATTCCTCAGACACCTCCAGGGGTGGCCATTCCAAACCTCCTTGAGCCCTTCCAAAGCCTTTTCCATTTTCCATGAGGAATGTCCCCAGATTTCCCACCCTGAGCCTCCCCTGGCACAGCTCGAGGCCGTTCCCTCTTGTCCTGTCCCCATTCCCTGGGATCAGATCTGAAATCCCCCCTGGCAGATCCCAAATCCCCCCTGGCAGATCCCAAATTCCCCCAGGATCCCCCTTTTCTCCAGGATGAGCCCCCCCAGCTCCCTCAGGGTTTTCCAGACCCGTCTCCAGCTGCTCCAGCCCTTCCATGTCCCCTTTCCACGAGGACACAGAGGACCGAGTGTCACACGAGTGTCACCCGAGTGTCCCCAACCACCAGAGCGCAGCATTGGCCTGCGCAGGCGGCTCCTGGAAGATCCCTTGGGATCCTCCCTCTCTCTCGCTGTGTCTCCAGGAAAAGTTTTAATTTCGGGTTTGGCTCAGCCCAACCCCTTTTCGCCGCTGGATCTGGGAAGGAGCAGCACGGGCTGGGATTGTCCTGTCGGGAATCTGCCCCATGGAGAAGGACCTGGGGGTCCCGGTGGGCAAAAATCTGTCCTGGAGCTGCAGGGGCTCCAGGGAAGCTGGAGAGGGATTTTTCCTCAGGAATTGCAGGGACAGGACACAGGGAATGGGGTCGGGGTGACAGAGGGGGAATTTGGGTGGGATTTTGGGTAGGAATTGCTCCCTGTGAGGGTCTGGCCCAGGGAATTCCATGGATTCTCCATCCCTGGAAGTGTCCAAGGCTGGGTTGGACAGGGTTTGGAGCAGCCTGGAGTGGGGAAAGGTGTCCCTGCCCCTGGGTTGGAATTGGATGAGCTTTAAGGTCCCTTCCAACCGAAAACCATTCCAGGGTTCCAAACCATTCCAAATTATTCCATAATTCCAAACCATTCCACCATTCCAAACCATTCCACCATTCCAAACCATTCCAAAACCATTTCAAACCATTCCAAAACTATTCCATGATTCCAGACCATTTCAAACCATTCCAAACCATTCTGATTCCCGACCATTCCAAACCATTCCATGATTCCAAACCATTCCAAATCATTCCACCATTCCAGTCACAGGGCAGGGACCAAAGGAAACGTGAGGGGACGAGCAGGGACTGCACTCAGAGTAACTTTATTAATTAAATTAATTTGTAATTAAAGAGCTGCACAGGAGCTGCAGACAAGAAAAGTTCTCTCATTATGAGCAAATTCTCAATTTGGGTGATTTAACAGCGCTCAGGGCGAAATGAGAATGAAACTCCTCACCTGGGTCCCTCTTGCTTCACCCTAAAAGGGTTTTATTGCTTAATTAACTCTTGGTTTCTCTAATTAGGAGCTCTTTGTTCTGGGCCAGGCTCGGGGGAGGTTAAGCCTGGCTTTAGGGTCAGAATAACCCCGGTGACTTCTCAAAGCTCAGCTTTTTCGGGGTTTCAGCACCAATTCTTCTTCCTCCAACGTCGGCTCCATCCCTGTGCTGGGATTCCACGGGGAATAAAATCCTGGGATTTGGGGTTGGCCTCGTGCAGGTGTTGGAATGAAGCAAATGGCAAGCCCAGGGTTGTAATTTTAATTATTTTAGTGATTAACTCAGCTCGGCTTATAGAACTCATGGAAAAGACAAAATCCAAGATAAATCCTTTCCGGTTTTTAGCTCAAACCCCAATACTTGCCTTTCCCAGTGGCACCAGGAGCACCACAGAGCTGATATTCCAGAAAAAAAAGGATTTTATCCTTTTCCAAGAGGTCAGGGAGGCTGAAACCTGCCTCTGTATCCCAATTCCTCCTTGGGTGTCCCCAAGGCTGCTCCACTTTCCAGCAGGTCCTGGAAAAACCTGGGAAAGGCTGAACTCCAGCGAGGTCATTCCCAGCGAGCTCCAGAGGGGGAATGAAGCAATCGGGAATTGGGTTCTTTGATGGGATGGCTGCGGGAAGAGTTGTGGGGTTTCAGTGAGGCAATCAGAGCCCTGCGGGGGGAAATTAGGGATAAATTTAGGCTGGGAATTAGCAGGAGGTTTTCAAGAAGAGAAGAAATTAGGGATTAATTTAGGCTGGGAATTAGCAGGAGGTTTTCAGGGAGCAGCCCGGGAGGACTCAGGAACAGGCTGGGAAATCCGAAAATGGGACTCAAAACAGGGAGCGATTAACTCAGCTCGGCTTATAGAACTCATGGAAAAGACAAAATCCAAGATAAATCCTTTCCGGTTTTTAGCTCAAACCCCAATACTTGCCTTTCCCAGTGGCACCAGGAGCACCACAGAGCTGATATTCCAGAAAAAAAAGGATTTTATCCTTTTCCAAGAGGTCAGGGAGGCTGAAACCTGCCTCTGTATCCCAATTCCTCCTTGGGTGTCCCCAAGGCTGCTCCACTTTCCAGCAGGTCCTGGAAAAACCTGGGAAAGGCTGAACTCCAGCGAGGTCATTCCCAGCGAGCTCCAGAGGGGGAATGAAGCAATCGGGAATTGGGTTCTTTGATGGGATGGCTGCAGGAAGAGTTGTGGGGTTTCAGTGAGGCAATCAGAGCCCTGCGGGGGGAAATTAGGGATAAATTTAGGCTGGGAATTAGCAGGAGGTTTTCAAGAAGAGAAGAAATTAGGGATTAATTTAGGCTGGGAATTAGCAGGAGGTTTTCAGGGAGCAGCCCGGGAGGACTCAGGAACAGGCTGGGAAATCCGAAAATGGGACTCAAAACAGGGAGCAAGCTTTGGGCTGGAGTTTGGGGGATTTATGGGGAGGTTTTACAGGAGATTCCCAGTCCTGAGTCCCTGACTCAGCTGGGAAGTGCAGAGTTTTATAGGAATTGTCTGGATCCTGGAAGCCTCAGGGATCATGGAATTATGGAATGGTTTGGGGTGGAAGGGATCTTAAAAATCATCTCATTCCAACCTCTGCCATGGGACATCTTCTGCTGTCCCTGGTGGCTTCAGGCTGGAATTGGACACTTCCAGGGATGGGAAATCCTTGGAATAACCTGGGAGCCTCACAGGGATCAATTCCTCCCCAAAATCCCACCCAAATTCTCCCTCTGTCCCCCTAACCCCTGTGTCCTGTCCCTGCAGTTCCTCAGGAAAAGTCCTTCTCCAGCTTCCCTGGATCCCCTGCAGATCCTGGGGGGGTTCTGGGGTCTCCACATTCCCAACATTTCCAACAGCCTGTCAGAAAAATCAGTCAGAAAAAGACCATGGACACTCCAGATCCAGTCCTTGGATCCCACCACCCACTTGGGGGTGTCCAGGTTTTTTGGGACCTCAGATCCCATCCTGGGGTGGGCAGGGAACATTCCCACCCTCCCAGGTGGCTCTAAGCCCATCCAGCCTGGCCTTGGACACTTCCAGGGAAGCCACAAAGGTCCCGGGAGTTTGGGACAGGAGCTGCTCCAGGCTCCAGACCGATACCGGTGCTAATTAAGCCATCCAGCAGGTGCTAATTAAGCCTTTGTTTGATGAGTTCACCGCGATGTCCAGCCCGGAGCTGGACACAACAACGACATGGGCGGAGCCGAACCCTCCGGGAGCCCCGGGCCAGGCCGGGCCGGTTCGGCAGCTCCTGAGTCACGGCTGAAATCCGGCGGGGCAAAAGTTCCCGGGGATCCTCCCCTCTGTGCACAAAGGTCCTGAATCCTGGGGAAAAAATCAGGGAGAATCCATGAAATCACGAGAGAAGGATCCTCGCTGCCCCAAAAAAAATAGGATCCCTGAACTAAGGTCCCCAAATCCTGCACGGCAAAAATCAGGGGGTGTCTGTGCAGACTTGAGGGAGAGCTCCTCAGTTCCCAAAAGAATCTGATCCCTTTCCCCCAAATCCTGGATGGAAAAAAAGGTCAAGGAGCATCCAGAGAGTCCTGACTGAGGAGTTCTCACTTCCCAAAAAAATCTTGGGAATTGCATGAAAATCCCCAAATCTGAGGTGGCAAAAAAGGTCAAGGAGCATCCATGGAGCTCTAGGTGAGGTCCTCACTTCCCAAAATTCGGATCCATTTTTTTGGCAGAGTGAAGAAAAGGAGCTCTGGGACCCTTGGAGACATGGAGACGCCTCCATGACATCCCAGACGGAGCCGCCAGCTCCCTTTTGGATCTCCTGGAATAACTCCTGGGAATTCCCTGCTTGGCACCTGGGAGGTCCGTGATAAATTTGGGATTTGTGGGATCTGGATCAGCAATTCCCACCTGGGAATGCCAGGCTGGGAATTTCCTTCCCCGCCATGTTGCGATCCCTCGAATTTGTGGCGCATTTGGGACGGACTGGGAGCTCCACGTTCCTCCATTCCCTCACGTTTCTCCCGTCGTTTTCCCAAAGGTTTGGCTAAAAATAGATTTTTGTGCAATTCCCGGGGATGGGAAAAGCAATTCCACCTCTCCTCAGGGAAAAACATTCCCTCCCTTTCCAGGAGCTGACTCCATAGCCTCTTTGGGCAATATCCATGATTTTTGTGCTGAGGTTGCTGCCTGGTGACCTCCGGAGCATTTTCAGACTGGATCCAAACCAGTTTAAGGTCAGGCCACATCTCCTCATCTCCAGACAGGGTTTAGGATTAGGTTTAGGATCAGGTTTAGGTTTAGGTCTCTCCCTCCCAGCCATGGGAAGTGTTTGACTTTAATCCCTGGGCGTCGCAAGTTCTGGGTTTAAATTTGGCACTGAAATGTTCCAGAAATTCTCTATTTGTTGCTTAAATAAAAATGTCCCAAGCAGGTGGAGGTGTCCAGCTCTCTGAGGGATGGACAGCACTGAGCTCTGACCTGAGGAGGAGAATTCCCTCAGGAATATTGCACAAAAATTCGGGTGGAAGGTTGGAGGTGGTGAAATTCCCTGTCCATTCTCAAACTCATCTGCTCCGGCCTCAGCAGGGCAAAAACCAGGATCAGGGAATGATGAAATCATGGAATAATAGAATCAGGGAATCATGGAGTATCAGAGAATCATAAAATCATGGAGTTAGAGAATAATGGAATCAGAAAATAATGGAATAATAGAATCAGAGAATCATGGAATCATGAAATCAGAAAATAATTGAATCAGAGGATAATGGAATCATAAAATCACAAAATGATGGAATTAGAGGATCACAGAATCACAAAATCACGGAATAATGGAGTCAGAGAATCAGAGAATCATGGAATTGCAGACTAATGGAAGCATAAAATCTTGGAATAATAAAATCAGAGAATCCAAGAAAATCAGAGGATCATGGAACAGTTTGGGTTGGAAAGGACCTTCAGGATCATCCCGTTCCAAGCCCCTGCCGTGGCCAGGGACAATTCCCACTGTCCCAGGTCTCTCCAAGCGCCATCCAACCTTTCCTCGGACACCTCCAGGAACAGGGCAGTGCCGAACCCCAAGGTTTTAAGGACTCTGATCTCCTTCCCTGCATCTCCCCGTGGGAAGGGCACAATTCCAGGAGCTTATCTCGGTTCCGAGCCCTGCCAGCAGCCAGGCTGCCTCGAAAGCAGCCGGGCAGGTCTGGGAAGTGCCCTAATTCCAGCCTGGAATTGGCACCAGCGGAGCACCAGCAAGGCCTGAGTCAGGCTTTGGGCTTGGGCTGGGGTATTCCCAAAGCTGGAGACTAAAACTGAGCTTATCCCAGCAGGAACAGCAAGGCAGGACCCAGGAGGAAAACGGGAATTGTACAGAAGGGAGAAAATTCCGGAATTTCCCGGCCTTGTGCTGCCAAAGGGTTGTTGAGGGAGGAAGTTGCTCCATGCTGGGAGCAGCCGCTTCCAGGCGCTGCCCAGGAATTCTGGGAGGTGACATGGGACCAGCTCAGCCTGTTGCAAGTGATCGCAACGGGATCTTGGTCTGATAAAAGCTCCGGAAAAGCCACGGGGATGAGCCCGGGAGAGGCCCAGGATGACCAAAGGTGATGAAATTCCCGTCTGGGTGGGACATGGCGTCTCCAGGAGCCGTGTCCTGATGGATCCTGGAGATTTGGGGGATTGGGATTGGATTTCAGGAGATTTTCCGACTCCATAAATGTCTGGTTTTCGTTCCAGACATTTTCGGACTAATCCTCAGGGAATGCATTGCACACACAGAGCTCCCTTTCTTTCACATCCAGGCCTAACCACATTTTTAAATTCCCTTCTGGAATTCCGTGGGGCTGGTTCCCCAAATTCCATTTGGGTGGGAAAAATCTTGGATATTGTTAAAAATCCCCTGAGATAAACTCAGCTCCCTGCTCCATCACATTTGGATGGGTGAGAGCTGCATCTCCATGGAAAATGAGATTTATCCAGAGAATTCCAGGATTCTTGAGGTCGGAAAAGCCCTCCAAGATCATCCAGTCTGACTTTAGATGGATCAACCCCTTTCCAGGAATTCCTTGGACACCCCCAGGGGTGGCAACTCCAGACCTCACTGGGCAGCCCCTGACCGCCCTTTCCAGGAGGAAATTCCTGAAATTTCCAGGAAATCCCTCCTGGTGATTCCAAACCTAAATGAAAGTTGAGGGAAATCCATGAAGTTCTTCCCAAGGAAAACCCAGGGGAGGTTTAGGTGTGGAATGACCCCTGGATGGGTTGAGGTGGGAATTCCCAATAAAGCCCAGGAATTTCAGACATCAGAGGGGGTTTTAGCTATGGAATGACCCCTGGATGGGTTGAGGTGGCACCAAACCCCACCAAGCCCCCAAACCTCAACGGGGTCTCCAATAACTCCATGAACCCGAGGCTCTGACCTTTATCCAGGGAGCAATTCCACGGTTCAGCGGGATTAGTCAGGGGAACGAACTCAGAATCCTCTCTGAAAGTGCCTACGTGTAAAACCCGGCCGGGCAAGGTTCTTGTGAAAGAATGAGCTCATCAGCCAGGAGGACTCATTCCCAGAAGGCAGGGCTTCCAAACCCTATAAAAGATCCCAAATCTCCCCACTCCAGCATCCACTCCGCTCCCGCTGCTCCCTCGGCACCGGCTGGGTGAGTCCTGCAATCCCGAGGTTCCTCAGGGAGCTTTGGAATTGGGAATCCCGAGGTTCCTCAGGGAGATTTGGGATTGGGAATCCCGAGGTTCCTCAGGAGCTTTGGGATTGGGAATCCTGAGATTTTTGAGGGAATCCCGAGGTTCCTCAGGGAGATTTGGGATTGGGGATCCTGAGGTTCCTTGGGGAGCTTTGGGTTGGGAATCCTGAGGTTCCTCGAGGAGGTTTGGGATTCAGAATTCTGAGATTTTGGAGGGGATATATGGGATTGAGAATCTCGATTTTTTTGGAGGATGTTTGGGATTGAGAATCCTGATATTTTTGAGGGATATTTGGGGTTCGGCCATTCAGGAAAGGTTGGATTTGGTGCCTTGGGGTACGCAGAGGGTTCCTGGAAAGGAAGGAATTTGTGGGCATTGGGGCAGCCTGGAAATGGCACTGGAAGGCAAATTAAGACCAAGCCTAAATCTGAGGGTAATTAAGCCCTAAATTAGACCCTTCCTGAGGCAGGGATCAGATGGAATTCCGTTGGTTCAAGGGTGAATCTCTTCCCTCCAGGGAAGGACACCAAACCCTCTCCTGCCAAAATGATTTTCCTTTGATTTTATAACCAAAAGGTTTTTAGAACTTCCATTTCACCCAGGAATTCCTTGGAAAGAGGCAAATTTGGGAGCACGAGGGCGCTGCAGGGAGACAAGGAGTGAAAATATTCCCCATGTGCTGCCTCACCCATGTCAGGAACAAGATCTTAATTAATTAATTAATTGAGGTCTTATCAGATTAAAAACAAATAAATAAAAAAGCCAAGAGAGGAGGGAATTGGCTGTTAGAGGAGCTGGGAACCCCCCGGGGAAGGGAGGAGGAATTTCCCATCTCTCTGCCTTGGGGAGTTCAAATCCCTTCCAATCCCGCTTTTGGAATTCTCACCTTTCACTCCTGGCCTTGGATTTTATAAAAGCGGCAGCGCAGGAATTCCTGAGGTCCGGGTGAGCCTTCAGCGGCCACAAAATTGTCCCCAAATTGTCCCCAAATTGTCAGGGAGGAGAAATCGGCGCTGCCCGCTCTGACTCAGGAGGGGACAGCGGTGACAATCTCGGACCTCGGGGACGCTTTATCCCTGAGAATTCCCTTCCAAGAACCCTTCCAGGGTCACCCAAACCGGCATTGTCACCGGAGCCGGTGAGACCGGAGCGAGAGGAGGAGCTGTCTCCTGGGAATTTAACCCTCAACTCGCCGGAGCCTTGAGAAACCTCCCCTGGTGTTCCAAATTCCAAGGAAAATCTGAAAATCCAGGGGCAAAACGCAGGAATTATTTCGGTTTTACCAGTCCAAAACACCCCGTTGCCCCCACATTTATATTCTTCTTTTATTTCTAGCACACCAAATCTCATTAAATGTTTGGTTTTAGCCTCGGGAAGCCAAGGGCAGAGCAGGAAAACTCGGCTTTTTAAAATTTTAACACCTTTTTCAGAATTGTGCCATCCTCGTCCCGGTAACAGAAGAAATTCCCACTTTTTTTTTCCAGGTGATCCCGTTTTCCCGCAGAGATGTCTCTGAACCAGATGCAAATCAAGCAGGAGCTGCAGCTCCCCCCCGGCTTGGGTAAAACCACCCCAAAACAGAGCCCGGAGCATCCCCAAATCCCGATCCCAGAACAGGGAAAAGGGGAAGCTGCGGAGGCTGCGGTGCCCCAGGGCCCGCCCCAGGAGCAGCAAACCCAAATCCCTCCGGCATTCCGAAACCCCGAGCCTGCTCCGCGCCTGGAAGGGAAATCCCACCCGGAACCCACGCTGGAAAAGCAGGAGGCCAAGGAGATCCCGGTTCCCGTTCCCGTTCCCTGCTCCGAGGCTGCAGCGTGCGCCCAGGAGAAGCAGCAGGTCCAGGAAATCCCGGTGTCCATCCCAGAAAAGCAGGAACGCAAGGAAATCCCGGTGTCCATCCCTGATCCACATCCTGACCCTGTTCCGTGCTCCCAGGAGAAGCAGCAGTGTCAGGAAATCCCAGTTTCCATCCCTGACCCGGAAATCCCGGTGTCCATCCCGGAGAAACAGGAATCCAAGGACGCCCCTGTCCCCATCCCAGTCCCAGTCCCCCAGCCCGTCCCGAGTTCCCAGGAAAAACAGGAACTCCAGGAGATCCCGGTGCCCGCCCCGAGTTTCCAGGAAAAGCAGGAATTCCAGGAGATCTCGGAGCAGAGCTCCCTTCCCGAAAAATTCCCTCCCCTGGAGCAGCAGCTGGAGCAGCCCGGCCCGTGGCAGAAATAGAGGGAAAATCCCGATCCCGGGGATTTTTCTCCCCGAATCCAGAGGTTTTTTTCCAAGCCTTTTGTTGTTGTTGGTTTTTTTTTTTAACCCCTGCAGAGCTTTTGTCAGGAATTCCTTCCAGCCGCCCCTCCCGCTAACGCCTTGTCCTTTACTAACAGCAGGGAATTCCCGTCGGGAATGCTTTCCAGCAGGATTGTAGCTCCCCTTCCCAAATTCCTGCCCTTTTCCCCAATCCCGAGGCTTTGGAATGCCCAAAAAAAACCCCAAAAAAATCATGGAGCAAGGCGGGGTTCGTGAAGTTAAGAGAAAGCCCCAAATCCCGGGAAGAGCTCATCCCCTTTTTCCTGCATTCTCCCCCTGGATTCCAGATCCCACCTGGAATTTGGGAAGTTTTTCCCTATAAATAATCAGATTTTGTGCTGAATCTGCCACCAAAACTTCCCAAATCGGGAATTAGTGCTGAATTTTTTGGTGGAATACAAAAATAATCCTTCTGGACTGAGGGAGAAAAATGAAGATATTTAGGATAGATCCGACTTTGGTGGAATTTAAAATAATCCTTTGGGATTGAGGGGATAAAATAGGATAAATCCGAGCTCGATCTCCCCTTAAATTTCCTCAGAGGTGTCAAAGAACAGCTCAGGCCGTGAATATTCCATAATTACCCAAATTTATGGATAATTAACTCCACTCCAGACATGTTTGGGAAGGGATTAACCCCGGGCGTGGCGCAGACGGGATAAAGGAGCAATTCCAGCAGGGAATGTTTCGCCACCCGTCGGTGTTTGGGACTTTGTCTCGTGATTGTTTTCGGCTGCTGTTGGATCCAGGATTTATTTCACTGTGAAAATTCCACAATAAAAGCGACTTTGAGTACCGAGTTTTGGGAGTTTTTGTTCCTGGTCGTGGGGGGCTTTATACGAGGTTGTGGGGATTTTTGTGCCAAGGTTTGGGGATTTTTAAAATCAAGTTTTGGGAAGTTTTATACTAAGTTTTGGGGGGGGGGTTTATATAAAGTTTTGGGGATTTTTGAAATCAAGTTTTGGGAAATTTTATACTAAGTTTTGGGGGGGGAGGTTATATAAAGTTTTGGGGATTTTTAAAATCAAATTGTGGGAATTTTTACACCAAGTTTTGTGAATTTTTGTGCCTAATTGCGGGAAATTTTTATATCAAGTTCTGGGGATTTTTTAATCAAGTTTTGGGGATTTTCAACGGCTTTTCCTGAAAAAGATGGAGAGGAGGCTCAGCTTGCAAAAGCTGGGGTTTGTGTGTGCTTAAAGTTGATATTTTAGGGGAAAATAAAAGAGAAAGAGAAGTGAAAACGGGAGAAAAGCACCAACAAAAACACCAGGAAGCAACCACGAGATCATTCCATCATTTTATTGCACCACATCCCAAATTAAACTCGGAATTAAAACCAGCCCCGCCATTCATTTATCATTTTTAAACCTAATTAAGCGCTTCTCGTTATGAGGTAATTCCTGGCAAGCGAAGCAGGTGGCTGCAGGTCTGGAGGCGTTCCCGGGAGCCAGGAGAGGTGGGAAGAGCGGGATTTGGGGATTGGGACGGCTCCTACTTCTGCTTGGAGCACTGCTGCTGCTGCTGCTGCTGCTGGGGGAGGCTCTTGACAGCCGCCTTGGCCTGGCCTTTGGAGGCCTGGCTTTGCTGGACCCCCTTGGGCAGGGCCCCGCACTTCTGCTGGCACTGGGCCGGGATCTGCTGCGGCTGCTTCTGCTGCTGGGACATCCTGGCTGGGCCTGGAATTCAAAATCACGGAGACAATCGAGCCTTTTTTAAGGCTTAAATTCGCCTTTTTTGGGTGTTGAGGTTGCGGGCGCTGCCTCAGCTTCGAGATCGACCCCAATTTAAACTTAATTCCAGTCCCAAACCAGGCAGCTCCTGGGATTAAATCCTGAGGGTGCTGCAGTTCAGCCCGAATTTTGGGGAGTTGTTTCCTGCCCTTTACTGGGTTTTTTTTGGATCCCTTCCCATTCCCTGCGGGATTGGTCGCTCCGCTGAGGGATCAGGGAAGAGCTGTGCCTAAAATGAGGATCAGAGGCAAAACCCAGCCTAACAAAGCCAGGGAAAGGCTGCAGAGCTGGAGAGGAGACAAACGGCAGCAGGGGTTTTCCTTCCTTCCCTCTGCTCATTTTTTTCTGGGAATCTTAACTTTTAAAAGCTTGGGGGAAAAACGTGGATTTGGAAAGCTGAACTCAAGGAGAAGATTCAAGAAAAGCAGCCAAAGAGGAGCAGAAAACTGGGAAAATCTCAAGATTGGGAGTTTTGACAGGGAAAAATCCTTTGATAACAATCCCAGTATTGGATACCAATCCTAATATTTGATAATATTCCCAATATTTGATAATATTCCCAATATTTGATATCAATTTTTGGAACCACCACGCCTCTGCCCCGGCTCCTTGAGACCCCCAGAGCAGGACCCACACACGGGGCCATGAAATTCAGGTGGATTGAAGATTTTATCCAAGGAAACAGATCCAGGATCCCCGAAAATCCGGGAAGCTATTCCAGCATCTGCCCATGGACGCCAGCCTTTGGTTATCCACAGGATTCTTATCAATCTGGGCAAAAATTATCACAGAGTTCTGACCCAAAGAGTCCCACACCACTGGCTGGAGCCTCAAAACACCCCAAATTCTATAATGCAGTTTTCCACCCATTGCAGGCAGAATTTTTTGGGGCGACAACCCCAGTTTGGCGAAGAAAACGGCGAAAAATCCCAATTTTCCCACCCCGGGGCACCAAACCCCTCACCTGGGCAGCGAGAGGGGCAGGGAAGGACTCACCTGGCGCGTCCTGCTCGAGGAGGGAGCTCAGGAGGAGCCGCTGCGGGTGTGGAGCTTCCCCGAGGAGCGGCTTTTATATCCCTGTGGAAGGGCCGATGACTCCGGATTAAACTCGGTGACCAGAATCTTTCACAACCGGAACCGGCTCCGCTCCCACCTCCTGGACCTCAGTCAAAGTCTGGGAGAGATTCCCTCCTCTCCCGGCTGCGGGGGACTGGGTGTTTTTCACGCAGGGCACACCCAGGGCTGCTCATCACGGGGTGATCTGTTAATAATTCATTAATAATTTCTTAATAATTCACCCCGTCCCTGTCCCAGGCAGAGATCCTGCAAAGAACCAGAAGCTGGGACAACTCACATCCACTCGGGAATGAGTTTTAATCATTTTGGCTGGGAGCACATGGAGAAATCTGAGTGGGGTTGGGAATCTGTCCTGTCTCCTGGGAGAGGCACCAGATCCCAGTTTGGAGCCCCGTGGTTCTGGATTTTGCTGTTTCTCTTCTCTAATTCCCATCCCCAAAACAAGAATGAAACACTTTTTATTTTTCCCCCCAGGAAATTAGGAAGATTTTCCACCAGCCTGATGAAATATCCCTAATTTATTGCAAATATCCCAGGAATTCCAGCAATTCCCGGTGCTGACCACAGCTGGTGCGTCAGGGCTTGGCCACAGGAAATGTTGGGAGCACAGCAGGTCCCTCCA
This sequence comes from Passer montanus, assembly GCF_014805655.1. Taxonomy (NCBI): domain Eukaryota; kingdom Metazoa; phylum Chordata; class Aves; order Passeriformes; family Passeridae; genus Passer; species Passer montanus. The sequence goes on along the minus strand of NW_024366692.1, from coordinate 57,626 downwards.
GGATTTTCCAGGTGCTCCCGTGATCCCTGTTCCCAGGGAAAATGGAAGAATTCCAATGACAGGCACAAGTGATGGATCGGGATGGAAATGCTCCAGAATGAGGTGATTCAGGGAGAGGAGGAGCTCCACAGGATTCCTGATTTAAACCTTTTCCATGATTCATGGTTTAAACCTTTTCCAGGCCTCCAAGAGGACACAAAAGCGGCACCCCAGAGCTTGGACCCCCAAAAATTTGGAGGAATTTGAGGTGCAATTCCTCATTTCCCGATAAATTTTCCTGGGATTATCCAGTCCAGACGAGTTCAGGTGTAGGGGTTGGGTTTGTTCCATGATTCCTGACTAAAACCTTTTCCATGCCCGCAAGATGTCACAAAAGTGGCACCTCCAGGGCAGAGCTTGGATCCTCAAAGATTTGGGTTCCTCGGGAGGAATTTGAGGTGCAGATTCCTCATTTTCCTGGGAATTTCTGGCCCAAGTGTGGGGTTGCTTGCCCTGATTCCTAAAACCTTTTCCATGTCCCCAAGATTCCACAGAAGTGCCACCTCCGAGTCGCTCCTGAGGCAGAGCCTGGATCCTCAAATTCCACTGAGGAATTCGAGGTGCTGATTCCTCACTTCCCCTTCAATTTTTTGGGGAATTTCTGCTCCTGCTTTGCCTCTCAGGTGTGCTCAGGTGTTTGCCTTCCCCAGCTGTGTTTTTTTGCCTCCCATGATCCCCGCCTGAGGGTGTCACCTCCTGGTGTCACCTCCTGGTGTCGACAGCGAGGGACACAAAGAGGAACCTGCTCCTCGCCTCCCCACCTGTGCATTAAAAAGGCGATTTGGAAACAGTGTCGGCACACCCCCGAATATAAATATCTCTCTTTTCTTCTGCAGATTAGATATTCCCCACCCTTCCCGTAATGAGAGGGTAGGTGGGGAGCGATTTCAGCATTCCCAGACATGGAAATGGCGTGGCCAGCACGGAACCGGAGGTGAAGAAAGCCACAGGCACAACCTGGCACAGTGGGAGCTTTATCTCTGAAATTTGGGGATTTTTATGGGCTTAACTCCCTCCAGACCATGGGGTCACCCTCAGCTTCTAACTTATCCAAAATAAAGATTGTTAAATAAATATATTTATTTAAAATGGTGCTTTCCAGATGTTCAATTCCTTTATTAATTTAAAGCTTTCTTCCACTTAAATTCACCTTTTAATGGTTTCTAGGATTTACTTCCCAAATCCCAAGCTGTGAAGACCAAAATTCTGTCTGAAAATCAAATTTCTATCAATAATTTCAAGTATCTCTCAGAAAAGAATTGACCAGACAATGATTTCCTTGTTGAATTAGAAGGAATTTCTTCATATTTAAACTTTTTTTTACTGCAGGCACAAAACCTATCCCAACCATTTTTGAAAACTGAAATTCAGGAAGATATTTTGGAGTCTGAAGTTGTGGAAATAGGGAGAAAAAAGACAAAAGACAGCTGCTGCCATCGATGGTCATTTTTTATTGCTGCACAGAGAATTTACGAGACGGAGAAGAGACAGGAGGAGAAAGGAGGGGGAAAAGCATTGACATCTTCCACCACCAGCTGCTGACAGCGCTTCCTGGGATTCCCAATGCTAAAATATCAGGAATGCCCAAGAAAAAACGCTGGCACAAGCAGAAGTGAAAACACAGGGAACACTCAGACACAAAACGTTTTCCAAGACGAAGACAGCGTGGGACGATCCGAGCAGGAGAGGCCTCGATGCGTTGCCGATGGGTCTGTGCCGTGTTTTCCATCCAGAACCCGTGGGTTCGGCTCCTCACCGGTCACCGGAGCCGCCCCGCGGGGCCAGGCCCGCGTCGGGATCAGCAGGGGTGGGAGCAGGGCTCCAGGCACACGGCCTCACACGACTCCACGCACTTGGTGTTGCAAACCTCGGCCTGGCACTTCTCCACGCACTTGGTGACACAGGGCTCGGGGCACTGGGCGGGGCACTGGGCGGGGCAGACGTCCACGCACTGCGGGGCACAGCTGGTGGCACACTGGGTGTCACAAACGTCCACGCACTGCGGGGCACAGCTGGTGGCACACTGGGTGGGGCAGACGTCCACGCACTGCGGGGCGCAGACCTCCACGCACTGGCTGGAGCAGGGCTTGGCACAAACATCCACGCACTGCGGGGCGCAGACGTCCACGCACTGCGGGGCGCAGCTGGTGGCGCACTGGGTGGCACAGGGCTCCACGCACTGGGTGGCACAGCTGGTGGCGCACTGGGTGGCACAAGGGGCCTGGCAGACCTCGACGCACTGGGTGGTGCAGGGCTCCGGGCACTTGGCGCACTTCTGCAGGCAGGGAGGGGGCAGGCAGGGCTGCTTGCACTGCTCGTAGTAGTAGGACATCCTGGGGAGGTGCCGGGGCAGCGGGAAAGAGCTGGGAAAAAAGCTGGGAAAGAGAAAAAAAAAGTTATCAGGATATTGGTGCGTGCTTATTGAGACGCGATTCGCGGTGTGAGGTCTCGGTGGGTTTGTGTTCTGCTGAGGAAATGATCATTAGGAAAAGCTGTGCGTATCCAGGATTCCTGGGTTCTGGAGTTGGAAGGGACTCACAAGGGTCTCATCAAGTCCAGCTCTTCAGGGAATGATCCCTGCAGAGATCAAATCCGTGAGCTCGGCATTGTGAGTGCCACGGTCTGGGCCAACCACAGGGTTTTTATGGAATTAACACTGCCAGAGAACCCCTTCCTTCATTAGGAACCTGTAAGGAAGCTTTGAGCCATAAATCCTGAATTTTATGGGATCACCAGTTTGTAGAAGCCATAAGACACAAATACTTCAATTCCTCCTATTCTCTGTTCCATCAGCAGATGTTCCAGGGCACGTCTCTTCCTTATCAGATCCTCACACCCACCTGGGCACGTTCCCTGGGTTGGGAATTCCCAACCACAAAGCCCAGAGGCCACAAATCCCGCCATTATCCCATGGAATCATGGGATGGTTTGTGCTGGGAGGGATCTCAAAGATCATCTCATTCCAACCCAGACCAAGTTGCTGCAAGACCTGTCCAACCTGGCCTTGGACACTTCCAGGGATGAGGAATCCATGGAATAACCTGGGCCAGGGCCTCACCACCCTCACAGTTTCTTCCCAATATCCAACCTAAATTTCCCATATTTCAGTGTAAACCCATTCCCTGTGTCCTGTCCCTGCAGTTCCTGAGGAAAAGTCCCTCTCCACCTTCCCTGGAGCCCCTGCAGACCCTGGAAAAGGCTCTAAGTTCTCCAGAGGCTGAACATTCCCAGCTCTCCCATCCTGATGATCCTCCAGATCCTGGGACGTCACTGGAATTTTTTTGGGGCATTAATGGGGCTCACCCTTCCGTGAGGGAAGGGTTGGCCCAGAGGCTGCAGCTCCCATTTCCAGCTCGTTTCCTCCTCTTGGCTTCTCCCAGAGCTCTCCCCCGGCTTTGCCTGCAGGAATCCTGCAGTTCCCTCCTTTCAGATAGAGCCTCTTCCCACCCATCCTGTTTGAAGTCCCAGGAGCTGCTCCACAGCATCCTTTAATTTATTTAATTCCCAGCCTTAATGAGGCAGGAACAAATCAACCAGGATGGAACAGGAGGGAGGAGGAGAAGCAGCCACAGTTCTGGAGGAGGCGACTTCTCCAAGCTCCTCCAGGCAGAGCAAATCCTAAAAAAAATCCCCAACTTCAGGACAAATTCCGGAAGAGAAGCACAGGAGCGAAGCTCTCCTAGTACCAGGAATGAACTCTCTTTTCCACGAGATATCCTGATAAACATTCCCTGATAAAGCCAAGGAGGACTTACCGGGTCACCGGTCCTGGCGAGCGACAGAGAAGCCAAAGGAACTGGCGGGAGCCTCCGAATCCAAACCTTTTATACGGCCGGAGTGGCGTCAACTCCGGAAACGCGGGAGCCCAGGGGGATGGACAGCTGACCACAAACTGCCCCGGCAGGCTCCACCTCCACATGCTTTGCATGTTTGTTTGCATCCTAATTTTTGGTGGAAGCCCTCTTCCAGGAAAGCAGGTGATGCTGAGCCAGCCGCGCTTCGATCCCGGTCATGCGGTTCCCAACGGGAATGGGGGAGTCATTAAAAAAAAAACAGCGGGTGCTGAATTAATTGGTTTTCAGAAAGGGATTTAATGCGCTGGGACGTTTCCGTGGCCTTATTTCCATAAATGTTGGGTTTTGATACCTGGAGTTTTTCCAACGTGGGAATGGCTGTTATTAGGGAAGATGGATAATTAATTGGATTTACTATGAGAAATGCCCTGTCCTAATTCTCATGGAAAGGCACAACCAATCCTCCAGCGCTCCCACAAAACCTTGAGGTCCCAGTTTTCCTGATAAATTAAATTATTTCATTCACCCAACCCATTCCTCTCCATGAATTTACACCATCCATGCTTGGCAGTTTCAGTGGGGACACAACTCCAGGTTTTTTGAGGAATACTTCAAGCCATTCAAGGCAGAATAATCCTCATTTTAAAGATGTTCTTCTCTCACTGAAAAGTACAAAAGGCTCCAGTTTAAGTGGGCTTTAGGCCCAGGACACAATTTTTATTAAAGTTTTGCTGATTATGGAAAATCCACGTTTCTCCCAGATATTCCAATCACGGAGACGGGAATGTAACCAACACAAAAATTCTAGATAGGGATAAAAACCACCCCAAAATGAACCAACCCAGCACGAGAAGCACGTCCTGTTTACGCCCCAAACCCAGAGTCTCCCAGAGAATTCCAGGCATCACCACCGGTTCCTTCCCAGTGCTTGTACTGGAATTCCACCCGGAGCTGACGGATCTCCACGGGGCTTTTTGCCACCTCACGGGTGGCTCAGCTTTTCCACACACTCAGCTCCCCACGTGCAGCTTCTCCCCCTTCCCCGGAGGCTCTGCTGCCCCGGAGGCTTTTCCGGGGATAAACTGGGACTGGCAGAGGGTGGTTTGCTCATCTTAAACACCTCCTTTGTCATGGGAGGAGAAGCTGCACCCAGCAGAGCTCAGATCTGGGAGCTGAATTTTCAGGCAGATTAATCCCTCTTCATTTTCTACTCCTCGAGCTGCCGGGTGTGGAAATTTTCCCCCAGAGCAGCTTCCAACTCTTATCTTCCCGAGGAATATCCCATATTCCGGTTGGAACAGCTCCTCATTATCTCCTCAGGCTCCAGGCTCACCTCAAAACCATCTCTGAGGACCGGTCCTGCACCTCCCTTTCTACCCCGAGATGTTTTACACCCTGTTGTTAACTTTGATTAGTGAGAAATTGGGGCCTTCCAAAAGTGGATTATTTTGGGAGACGTAAAGGGATCCGCACTCCGACACGTGGGAACGTCATGGGGCTGGATCGTTATCCCTAATTGGCACTTATTTGGGAATCTCCATTACGTTTATGGGCAATTGGAGTCATTGGAGTTGTCACGTTGGTGTTGGTGAGTCAGGACCCCACAGCGACGTCCTTCGGTGGCTCCGGTGACTCCTCCGCAGCGGGTCGGGTGTTCCAGAGGGAATTCCGTGAGGGAATTCCACGAGGGCAGCACCCCCAGCTCCAAGGGTCTTGTGCTGAAGGCCAAAGATTTTCCAGGATCCCAAAATCCCTCAGATCGAGAAAGATCTCCCAGAACATCGAGTCCAAGCTGTGTCCGATCCCCTCTTGGTCATCCAGAGGAATCTCCAGGAATTCCTTGGACTCCTCCAGGGATGGCCACTCCAACCCTCCCCGAACCCCTTCCAAGGCCTGCCTACAATTTCCATGAGGAATTTTCCCAAATTTCCCACCCTGAACCTCTCCTGGCACAGCTCAAGTCCATTCCCTCTTGTCCTCTTCCCTTCCCTGGGATCAGATCCCAAATCCCCCCTGGAAAAGCACAAAATTCCCCCTGGATCCCCCTTTTTTCCGGGCTGAGCCCCCTCAGCTCCCTCGGGGTTTTCCAGATCCTTCCCAAGCCCCGTTCCCACCCCTGGACAGGCTCCAGCCCCTCCATGTCCCCTTTTCCATGATTGTCCAGACCTGGACACGGTGTTGAGGTCCAACCCCTCCATCCCCATGCAGAATTTCCATTTTCCTGAGCAAGAAGAGGTCCCCTGGACAGGCTCCAGCCCCTCCATGTCCCCTTTTCCATGATTGTCCAGACCTGGACACGGTGTTGGATTTTTTCTGTGCGTTTCAATTGATTCTCACAGAAATCAGAGATTCTCCCCATTTTCCTGCCCAAACCTGGGCACAATTAAACACTCCTGGTTGCAATTAACCCTCCTGGGCCTTCATCAGACTCAACTTTCCCCTCTCCTCATTCCCACAAGGACCTGGGCAAGGTGGGAGGGTCTGACCCAGCTCCCCCGGGCAGTGTCCAGGTGACTCTGGGAACCCTGGAATTTTTGGGATGCCAGGAGGATGAGAGGAGAGGACATTAAGGCTCACATGGACCTGAGTGGCTCCTTCAGTCCATGCCCGAGGGACAATTTGGATCCAGCCATGACAGGAACCCAAATCCCACCATTCCGGCCTCTTTTCCTGTTTACTCCGGAAGGTGAGCGCTCAGGGAAGAATGACAATTAGCACCTAAGTAATTAAATCTGGGAAGGAGGAACTGGCTGTGGTTATGGAAAAAAAAAAATAAAATTCCTCACCTCTTTTACTCTTTGACTTCTTTGCTTTGATTTTCTCTTTTTTTTTTCAGGACAAATCCCTGGATTTCCTCTGGATTTCTTTTTACTTTAGTGGATAAAAGTGCTTTGATCTCCATAGAAATTTTAGAGCTCACCTGACAGAGGAACCAGGGGGATTCTACAACATTTCCTTGTAGTGAGCAGCAGTTTTCTGCCTGTTTTAATTTCACAGGTGTGGAATAAACATCCAGATGGTCACGCAGGAAGAATTCCTGTTTGGTTGTTTTAGTTTTTTGGTTTTTTTCTGGAAATGATACTTCTGCTCTCTGCTGCTCCGAGATGATTCAAACCTGAATTTTATGGACACATGAAGGATTAAGTACCCTGCCAGCACCACGCCAGAAGAGAAAAATTAATCCAAAAGCCACTTTTTTCTCCGACCTACATTTTATTTCCCAGAAAACCAAGAGAATTGGGAGCAGCAGCAAAGAACATCGTTGCTCGCACAGAATTTTAAGAATTTTGGGGGGCGTTTTGGACTCCAACGAAACCCCACAGGGAGGATTTGTGCCCCAGCCCGCTGGGATCAGAGGAGCTCTGAGGGAGGAGCTCGCAGGTTGTCACCAACCCCGGGCCTTGGGGCATCTTCGGAGGAGCCGGTGGCGGCTCCCAGACGGTCGCACCCCGTCTGCCGCCGCCCCCGCTCCTCCGCCCGCATTCCGAGCGGGATTTGCTCCGCCAAACCCTGCCCAGGCCCGGCTCCCAGCCGAGCTCGGGAACCTCCCGGGATGGTTCCGAGCTTCGTTTGGGGGTTTGGGATTGAGTGATGGAGGAGCGCTTGGAAAATTCCCCTTTTTTGGGATTTCCAGGTGTTTTTCCAGCCTGGAAATCCTACCTGAGCTGGGATTTCAAACGTTGGTCTGGGATATCACGCATTGATCTGTGATATCACACATTGATCTGTGATATCACACATTGATCTGGGATTTCAGACACTGATCTGGGATTTCACACATTGATCTGGGATATCAGGGATGTCAGGACTGAGGGAAGGGCTGGAGATGTGCCAGGAGGTGGGAATTGGGGTGGATTTTGGGAAAAGGCTCTTCCCACCAGAGTGTGGGAGCGCTCACCAGACTCACCAAGGGATGGTCACCATCCCAAACCCACCAGAGCTCCAGGACAACGCTCCCGGGGACACGGTGGGATTTTGGCATGTACTGGGCAGGACCAGGAGCTGGATTTGATGATCCCTGTGTGCCCCTTCCACCTCAGGGCATTCCACAATCCCAGTGAGACCTTCCCAAGCATTTTTTATTACAAAAATCTGGATTTTAGGAATGGAGTTAAGAGGAAGTGAAGGAAATGCGGGAGGCCGATGCCAAGATCGTTTCTTTTATTGCTTCAGAACACGGAAAGGAAAAAGATCAGGAAGAACAAAGAGGGGAATTCCTCCATCGCACTCCCAGTGCGAGGGGGAACTGAAGATTCTTTCTCCCGGGGAACGATCCCGGGGGCACAAAATCGCTCGGTGACATCCCGTGAGGAATGGCGCTTTCTTGAGGGGAAAAACAGCAGGAACGGCAGAAAACGCGAGGAAAATTTACTCTTACTCTGGAGATTCCACAGGGAGCGGGGTCTCCTTCGGATCCCACCCCAGAGCCCCTCAGCGAGCCCGGAATTTTGGGCAGCCCGAGACAGAGCAGCGCTGGCCGCACACGGGGCAGGTCTGGGTGACGCAGGTGGTGGGACAGGAGTCGGCACACCTGGTGACAACCTGGACACCTCCGCGGCACTGCGGGCTGGCACAGCAGGGATCCGCACACGGAGGGGGACAGCTGGGGACACAGCACGGGGCTGGGCACGTGGTGGGGCAGGTGGTCACTCCCTGGCAGCAGGGGTTTTGGCAGGTGGTCACTCCCTGCCAGCAGGGGTTTTGGCACGTGGTGGCACATGTGGTCACTCCCTGGCAGCAGGAATCTTGGCAGGTGGTCATTCCCTGGCAGCAGGGGTCTTGGCAGGTGGTCACTCCCTGGCGGCAGGGGTTTTGGCACGTGGTGGTGCAGGTGGTCACTCCCTGGCAGCAGGAATCTTGGCAGGTGGTCATTCCCTGGCAGCAGGGGTCTTGGCAGGTGGTCACTCCCTGGCAGCAGGGGTTTTGGCACGTGGTGACATCCTGGCAGCAGGGGGTTTGGCAGGTGGTGGTGCAGGTGGTCTCTCCCTGGCAGCAGGGGTTTTGGCACGTGGTGACATCCTGGCAGCAGGGGGTTTGGCAGGTGGTGGTGCAGGTGGTCTCTCCCTGGCAGCAGGGGTTTTGGCACGTGGTGACATCCTGGCAGCAGGGGGTTTGGCAGGTGGTGGTGCAGGTGGTCTCTCCCTGGCAGCAGGGGTTTTGGCACGTGGTGACATCCTGGCAGCAGGGGGTTTGGCAGGTGGTGGTGCAGGTGGTCTCTCCCTGGCAGCAGGGGTTTTGGCACGTGGTGACATCCTGGCAGCAGGGGGTTTGGCAGGTGGTGGTGCAGGTGGTCTCTCCCTGGCAGCAGGGGTTTTGGCACGTGGTGACATCCTGGCAGCAGGAGTTTTGGCACGTGGTGGTGCAGGTGGTCACTCCCTGACGGCAGGGGTCTTGGCAGGTGGTGGTGCAGGGGGTCACTCCCTGGCAGCAGGGGTCCACACACCTGGTGGCACATCTGGTGACAGAACAGGGATCTTGGCACCTGGCCACCCCCTGGCAACACGGATCCACACACCTGGTGGCACATGTGGTCACTCCCTGGCAGCAGGGATCAACACATCTGGTGGCACATCTGGTGGCACAGCAGGGATCCTGGCACGTGGTGACGCACTTGGTGACCTCCTGGCAGCAGGGATCGACACACCTGGTTCTGCACTTTGTCACCTCCTGGCAGCAGGGATCTTGGCACGTGGTGACACACTTGGTGACCTCCTGACAACACGGATCCACACACCTGGTGGCACATCTGGTCACACAACAGGGATCTTGGCATGTGGTGACACATTTGGTGACCTCCTGACAACACGTATCCACACATCTGGTTCTGCACTTGATGACCTCTTTGCCGCAGGGATCTTGGCATGTGGTGATGCACTTGGAGACCTCCTGACAACACGGGTCCACACACGTGGTGACACACTTGGTGACCTCCTTGCCACAGGGATCTTTGCATGTGGTGATGCACTTGGTGACCTCCTGGCAGCAAGGATCTACACATCTGGTTCTGCACTTGGACACCTCCTGACAACACGGGTCCACACACGTGGTGACACACTTGGTGACCTTCTGGCAGCAAGGATCCTGGCACGTGGTGACATACTTGGTGACCTCCTGACAACACGGATCAACACATCTGGTTCTGCACTTGGTGACCTCCTGACAACACGGGTCCACACACCTGGGGTCGCACCTGGTCACACAGCATGGATCTTGGCACGGGGTGGAGCACTTGGGCACCTTCTTGTAGCACGGATCCACACATCTGGAGCTGCCCTTGCTCCCCTTCTTGGAACAGGGATCTCCACATCTGGTGCTGGACTTGGCGCCTTTCTTGCACCACGGAATCACCCATGGGCTGCTCCACTTGGTCACCTTCTTGCAGCAGGGATCGTAACACGGCGTGAGGCCCCTGGAGGCTTTCTTGCCACACGGGTCCACACACGTGGTGACACACCTGGTGACCTCCTGACAACACGGGTCCACACACCTGGTGACACACTTGGAGATCTCCTGACAACACGGATCCACACACGTGGCATACGTGGTCACTTCCTTGCAACACGGATCTTGGCATGTGGTTGTGCACTTGGATACCTCCTGGCAGCAGGGATCTTGGCACGTGGTGACACACTTGGTGACCTCCTTACAACAGGGATCCACACACGTGGTGGTGCATGTAGTGACCTCCTTACAACAGGGATCCTGGCGTGTGGTGACGCACTTGGTGACCTCCTGGCAGCAGGGGTCAACACACGTGGTGGTGCACTTGGTGACCTCCTTACAACAGGGATCCTGGCACGTGGTGACACATGGGGTGACCTCCTTGCAACAGGGATCCTGGCATGTGGTGACACATTTGGTGACCTCCTGGCAGCATGGATCCACACACCTGGTTCTGCACTTGGTGACCTCCTTGTAGCAGGGATCTTGGCACGTGGTGACACATGTGGTGACCTCCTTGCAACAGGGATCCTGGCATGTTGTGGTGCATGTGGTGACCTCCTTGCAGCAGGGATCTTGACATGTTGTGACACACCTGGTCACTTCCTTACAGCAGGGATCCTGGCACGTGGTGACACACTTGGTGACCTCCTGGCAGCAGGGATCCACACACGTGGTGGTGCACTTGGTCACTTCTTTGCAACACGGATCTTGGCACGTTGTAGTGCACTTGGATACCTCCTGGCAGCAGGGATCTTGGCACGTGGTGACACACTTGGTGACCTCTTGACAACATGGATCCTGACACGTGGTTGTGCACTTGGTGACCTCCTTACAACATTCCTGGCTCCTGGTGCAGCTCTCGGTCACCCGGCAGCAGCAGCAGGGGTTCCTGCACGTGGTGGTGCACCCGGCCACGCCCTGGCAGCACGGGGGGACACACGTGGTGGCCACGAGGCCGCAGGGCTTGGCGCAGGCAGCGGCCTGGGCCGCGGCCAGGCTCCCCAGGCTGACGTAGGTGGTGGTGCCGGGGTAGCAGCAGGGGCTCCTGCGGGAAGGGAAGCACTGGAAGGTGCTGGCGGTGCCGCAGGGATCCAGGCTGGATCTCACCGGGAAGCTCCTCACCAGGACGGCGGGAGGGGGGATGCAGATCTGGCTCAGCGGGCAGCCGGTCGCGCGACGCATTTTTGGGGGGAAGGGGGGGAGGCTGGAAGTAGGAAAGGGATAAAATTTAAAAGGCATGAAAACATTCCAGGCTGTTCTATACTCAGAATTAAATCATCCTTTTTCCATGGAATCCTGAACTGGGAAAACAGCCATGAGGCAAGGAAGTGACTCCACATAAAAGCGTTTTAGACAAATTTGTAGCTATTTTCAAGCAACTTCCTCTCAAAACAGGAAGCAAAAATTATTTGGGCTCCTTCAGTTTTTCTGGGAGGTCTGAAGCTTCCACCTGCCCACACCTCCCCTTGGTTTGGGATGAATCTTTCCCATTCCTTCCATAATTTCACCCAAAAAAGCTTCAGATCACCCTGCCCTCATCCAGAGGACACCAGTGGCGGCTCCACGCAGGAAAACCTCCCCAAGGAAAGGCTCAGCTGAGGCTGCTTTTCCCACAAAATCTGCCTGGCTCTTCCCACCCCGATTTTTCCTCCCAGGCACGGCCTTCCCTGGCAGCCTGAGAGTCTCCACTCCTTATCACCCCTCCCACTCCTCCCCTTTGAAGTCCCAGCCTGGCCTTTTGATCTCTCCCAACACCAACAATTCCCTGGGTGAAACACGCAGCAAAGCCAGAGAGGACAGAGAGAGAATTTGGTCCTCCTCGATGGACAAAGAGCAAAACCTGCAGCAAATAAACCCCCGAGAAGACGGAATTAAAATCTGGGGGAATCCCAACCCCAATATCCCCAAGCAGAAACACTTTTAAGTCTTTTAATTTGCTTCTGCACGGCTCCAAAATGAAAAAAAACCAAATCCCAACCATGAGGTGACTTCCCAGGAAACCGAGCTGGACTTACCCAATTCTCCACCAGCGAGCACCAAATGAAACCAAAAATGGCTTGAGGAACAGGACAATAGGAATCCTTTTATAGGATTTTGGTGTCCGTGGCTCCGGAAGTGAGACACCTCAGGGGTATGGAAATCAAATATTTAATAATCCAGACCTGCTCTGCTCCAATCCTTCAATTACTTCTCTCGACGTTATAATTTTTAATGTCGCCGAGGTGGGACATGAGACTCTTATGACTGCGAGGAATTCCCCATCCACGTATTTCCTACGGACTGGGAAATGCGGATGAGGCAGCCTGGAAACAATCCCCCTCAGGATTAAAGTCTGAAAAAAAAAGCTGTTTTGGTGCATTTGGGCAATGGAAGGGGGGTGGGACTCTGGAAGGGGCTTGGCTCTCTCACAATATTCCTTCTGCTGGGAATTTTATTCCTGATAATCTGGTCCGTCTTCCCTCCATCCCTCAGTTGGAAGAGCCTCTCCATGAATATTTTGGGCAGCTCAAAGAGGCCTCAGGATTATCACCAAGTCCTTTCCAGGGTGGGCAAATCCTTCAGCATCTCCCAATCCACCTTTTCCTCGAGGTCCCTGGAACATCTGGGTGGCCTTGGTTGGTCTTGGGCTGTGGGAGCCAAGCCAGACACAGCTCCAGATGTGGTCCAGGAATTCCCTGGACACCTCCAGGGGTGGGGATCCAACCCCCCCTGAGCCCCTTCCAAGGCCTTTTCTCTTTTCCAGGAGGAATTTTCCCAAATATCCATCCTGAGCCTCCCCTGGCACAGCTCGAGGCTGTTCCCTCTTGTCCTGTTCCCATTCCCTGGGATCAGAGTCCAAATCCCCCCGGCAGATCCCAAATTCCCCCTGGACCCCCCTTTTCTCCAGGCTGAGCCCCCTCATCTCCCTCAGGATTTTCCAGCTCCATTCCCATCCCTGGACAGGCTCCAGCCCCGTTCCCATCCCTCTTTCCATGATTGTCCAGAACTGGACACAGCACTGGAGATTCCCCTCCCCAGTGCCCACCCCAGGGGACAATCCAATCCCTGCCCTGGTCCCACTGGTCATTTTTGTCACAATTCTTTGATTTTCTTTTTAATACAAATTTGATTTCTTTGATTTGTTGGAATTTTGGCCTTTGCCTCCAGGGAAATCTTCACATTTCCAGGATCTCCAGGATCTTCCAGGACCTCTCCCGCGTGCCTCAGCTCCACCAGGTGACACCCAGGGCAATGAGGGATGAACTCTCTGATCTCAGTGGCCTTTGGGCCAATTTTTGTGCCCGTTTTTGGTGCCAGGAGGTCACACCCAGCCCAAGAAGGTGACAAACTTCACGCAGCCATCACAGCTTGCTTTCTCCCCACGGAAAAGTTGTCCCTGCCTGGAAAAGAAGGAAGAGAGACCCAACCAGTTCCCCTGAGACATCAAAGGCTCTGGAATTCCTCCCGAAGTCACCCAGTGACACAACCAGGGACAGGAGTGACTCGCACCAGAGGCGAGGCCGTTTTCCACCAGGAGACCAAGGGAGGTTTTGCCTCTTCTCCCTCCCAGTTTGGGTGCCCAGTCTGGGATATTTTTTTTGTTATTTCCTGGAAATAAATAAATCTGGAATTCGTGACCCTTTGGGTTGGGAGTTTGCTGCTGGCTGGAGGAAAAATCTCCTCCTTTTTTTGGCTTTTCTGTTCAAACTCCCCAAAAGGAGCTTTTCCTGCTCAAATCTGTTCTCAGCTGAACAATTCCAATGATTTTCCGAAGTTTTCTTTGAGGGGAAGGGAACAGATTTGATTCATGTTTTTTGGGTTTATGGATTTCCAGCCGGGTGGAATTCAGCGGGTTTGGGGTAAAATGAAGGGAAAAGGGTGGTGGTCACTCCTCCGGTCACCTGCCTGCTCGTCCCGCACGAGGACAACGCCACCGTCACGACAACGGAGACAGGATTTGAGTCAGAACTTCGGGAGCAGACAGAAAACATCACGAGATGAGCGGTGAGCGAAGAGTTTCCAGCAGCTCCGTGGAAAAACAAGGCAGAAAAAGGTCACACGTGGCTAAAAATAAAAGAATCCCCCAAATCCCACATCCCATCCTGTCTCTAATGGACCTCACGAGGTGTTGGGCTGGAGGATGCTGGAGCATCCCAAAAACCTGCCCTGTCACCAGGTGATTATTGGAGGGCTGGCCGGGAATCCACTCATTTCTCAAATTCTTCCCTGGCGTCTGCGGGGCCACGTGAATTCCTGAGCTCCAGGTCCGGCTCCAGCCACGGAAATAGGCGTTTTCCATTAAAAATAATTAGGCAAATCATCTCTGGCGGGGCAGAGGCGGAGCGAGGCCGTGAGGAGCTCCGGGTGCCTGGGGCTCTGCGGCTCCGGAGGCCCGGGAACACAGCAGGAACATCCCGGGATAACGCGAACGCCTCTGCCCTGCTGATCCCGACCCGGTGAGTCTCCTTGAGATCCTGCAGATCCCGGTGGTCATTTTCCAGAATAGATTCCCTGGAAAGCTGAAAAATGGGGATTTATGGTGCTCAGTTTCCTCAGGGATAAAGGTTTCAGAGGGTTAAATCCTTTCCCCGCGCTGGCTTGGCTGTAATTCCGGAATTCCCAGGGATGTTCTGGAAAATTCCTGTTGTTCCAGCACTGGGTTTAGTGGGATTAAACCCCATCCTGCCAGGTCATCCAGGATCCATTCCAAACAACTGGAAAAGGGAAAAACAACTGGAGAAGGGAAGGGAGTCACTTGAAATTTATAAACCTGAAAACGTGAATCAAATCCATTGTTATCCCAAAAAGAAAGCTGGCAAATTGTTGGCTGAGAGCAGATTTTAATGAGAAAAGCTGATTTTGGGAGTTTGAAGAGAAAAGCAGAAAAAATGAGGAATTTTCCCCTGATTTTTCGTGGGATTGGGTGTGAAATTGTTCCTTTTCCTTGCAGCTCTCCATCGCAGGGAGATGAATTCCCAGTGCCCACCCAGTTCCTGCCCGGAAGAGGCTGCCCAGAGCCATCCCTGCGCCGTGGTGGCCCCGGAGCAGAATTCCCAGGTGGATCCCTGCCCGTGCCAGGACGTTTGTCCCTCCTGTCCCTGTGACCCTCCTCAGGTCCCCCTCGGGGTCACCTCCCCATCCCTCCCCGCGGACTCCGGGCCCTGCGCGGATCCCGTGAAAATCCCGAGCTCAGCAGAGGAGCCCTTCACCTTCGAGACCCCCGGGATGTGCGTGATGAAGTTCCCACTGCAGAAATCCATCCTGACCGTGGAGCTGTGTCCCCCTGACGCCGCCGGGACCTTCCCGCTGCCCCAGGAGGAGCTCGGAGTCCCCAAAACCGCCGGGACCTGCCTGGACGACCTGGAAAATCTCCGCCAGGAGCTCCCTGTCGTGGAGCCCTGCACGCTCGAGGTGCTGGATTTGGGCACGGATGAACCGTGCCAAGCCCAGGGCACGATCCTGGAGGATCCCTGCACATCCCACAGCGAGATTTCCACGGATCCCTGTGCATCCCAAAGCGAGATTTCCACGGATCCCTGCGCGTCCCAATCCCAGGGACTTGGGGACGCCGGAGACGCCAAGGACAGCAAATCCCAAATGTCCCCACGGAGCCCTTTCCGCCTCAACTCCTGCACTTCCACTATCGTGGAGCGCTGCCTTTCCCGCTGCCAGAGCTGGTTCCGGGGCAAGAAATAGGATTGGGATCAGTGGGATGAAGGAAGGGGGTCCCTGCCTGGCTCGGGTGAGTCTGAGCTTCCCACGAGTTACAAAAAAGAGAGGAAATTGCTTCATGTGAGATTAAAAAAAAAAAAAAAAAGCTGCTTTTCAATCATCTCTTAATTACTGTGTCAGTTTGATTGCCCAACGAAAAGCGCAATAAATAATGGGAAAATGATCCAAGTGGGAATTGCAGCCGGGGTCCTGTTTCGTCACCCGCCGCCTTTTCGCTTCCCACAGACGAACGAGGAGGTTCAGAGTCCACCTTAATTCATTTATGGTTTTGCCTTTGCATTTTTAATCCTCCTTCTTATTGGTTTTCCCCATTGAAATTGTGGGAATATTGAGGAAAGCAAATTTTCCTCGGAAATAAAACTCGAGTTGCTTCTTCCCCACGGATGAGAATTTTTTTGAGGGAATTCTGGGCTGGATCTGAGTTTGGGGACCACCAGCAGCACCCCAGGGCTGGGGCTGCTCCCGAATTTATTTTGGGGAGCTGGAATCCAGCCTGCAACCCACGTTTTCCTGGGATGAGTCCCCACCCCAGAGGCTCTTCCAGGCACGGAGAATTCCAGTTAAACCAGCAGCTCCCAGTTTGCCAAAGGATCAGAACCCCTCAGAACCCCCAGGGGAGGTGGATTTTGCCTGGAGGCTTCACTTGGGAGCTCCAAAAATCCAGAAGGAATGGAGAAGGAACTCCTGGGAATATTTGGGAAGTGCCAGAGCCCGTCCCAGCTCCCGTCCCGGTGTCGCCAGCCAGAAATGCCACTGGAAACCGGGGCAGGCCACTGGGAGAACTGGTCTGGTCTGGATTCCAGCGGCCCCGGGGTCCAGCAGGGCAGAGCTGCTCCCTCCTCCCTGCCCCAGCAGCTTCATCCAGGGCCATCCCGATTTTCATGGAATAGGGAGAGATTCCAGCTTTTTCTGAGCCGCTGTGATACATCTGCTCCCAAATTAAAAAAGAATCATCAGGATTTAAAAGCAAGAGAGTGGAATCCTTAATTTTTGGGAAATCCGGGATGAAGATGGAAGGAATTCCAGCTGGGGAATTGGGTGAAAGCATCCTAAGGAATTGGGTGAAAACATCTTGAAAAATAGATTAAAAAATCCCAAGGAATGGGATGAAAATATCCTGGAAAATGAGATTAAAACATCCTGAGGAATTGGGTGAAAAGATCCCAAAAAATGGGATTAAAACATGCCAAGGAATGGGAAAATGAGCAAAAGGGATCACAGAAAAATCCCACCCTCAGCAGGAGGATCGGGAAAGGAAACAGGAAAATCCAAGATATTTGTGAGTTCGGGGCTCAGAAGGCATGGAAAGGGTTTAATTAATTCCTCCTTAATTATTATTAATGATTGTTGGATTTATTAAAAGTGTCTCAAAGCAAGGGAAGGATCTGGGATATGAATCCCTGGTTTGAATTGTGGGATTATTCAAATCCGGAGAATTCAAGGGGAGCTCTGGAATCCAATTATCCCGGCAGGAACAATAAAAATATCCTCATTAACATGGGGAAAAAAGCAGGATTAGGGGAATTTCTGACACTTCTTAACGTCACCAGGGATTAGGGACAGCGGGAAGAGCTCAGGGGAAAGGAAGGATTTGATTCCAATAATTTAATCATGCAGATGTGGCGATGGAAATCCCTGTGGAATGGGAAGGTTTAGGAATCTGCTTGGGGACGAGGCAAAAAGAGGGAAAAAAGGCTGGAATTTGGGGCGAATTCCCCACAGCTCTCAGTAGGGGAGGAGGGAAAGAAATGGGAAGAAACGGCAAAGGAATGATGGGAAGGGGATAACGTGGGAAAAAAGTGGAAAAACACGGATAAAAGCTGTAATAATATGGATAAAACCTTCAAAAAGAGGGATAAAAGCTGCAATGATAATTGAAATAAAAAGTAAAATAAAATAAAACAATATATATAAAATATAAAAATATATAAACATATAAAATATAAAAATATATAAAATCAACCTTCCTGAGCCGTTTAGGGGACTCCCAGTCCTCCCAGTGGCTCCCAGCCCGGCAGTGGGAGCAGCGCGAGGAGTTCCAGCCCTTTTCTCTCCGCGTGCCTCAGTTTCCCCGCGTGTCCCCATCCCAAATCCGCGCGGGGGCCATTCCAGGGGATCCCAGTCCCGCTCCCGGAGCCACTTGGTGGCACTGTGGGAGAAGATTTCGCCGCTCGCTGCCGGATCCAGGAGAATTCCAGGATCATCCAGGAACACCCAGGGAAAGAGCTCCAGGATCAGCGAGTCCAAGCTGTGTCCCATCCCCCCTTGGTCACCCCGAGGAATCTCCAGGAATTCCTTGGACACCTCCAGGAGTGGGGATCCAACCCTCCTTCCAGCCCTTTTCTCTCCGCGTGCCTCAGTTTCCCCGCGTGTCCCCATCCCAAATCCGCGCGGGGGCCATTCCAGGGGATCCCAGTCCCGCTCCCGGAGCCACTTGGTGGCACTGTGGGAGAAGATTTCGCCGCTCGCTGCCGGATCCAGGAGAATTCCAGGATCATCCAGGAACACCCAGGGAAAGAGCTCCAGGATCACCGAGTCCAAGCTGTGTCTCATCCCCCCTTGGTCATCCCGAGGAATCTCCAGGAATTCCTTGGACACCTCCAGGAGTGGGGATCCAACCCTCCCCGAGCCCCTTCCAAGGCCTTTTCCCTTTTCCAGCAGGAATTTCCCCCAATTTCCCACCCTGAGCCTCCCCTGGCACAGCTCGAGGCCGTTCCCTCTCATCCTGTCCCATTCCCTGGGATCAGACCCCAAATCCCCCCGGCAGATCCCAAATTCCCCCTGGATCCCCCTTTTCTCCGGGATCAGCTCCCTCAGGGTTCTCCGTTCCCTTTTCCAGCTGCTCCAGCCCCGTTCCCAGCCCTGGCCCCGCTCCAGCCCCCCGGACCAGCCCCAGTTCCCATCCCAACATCCTCATTCCTCTCCTTTTGTTTCCCCTCCCTCCCCACCCCTCTCACCAAACCCGTTCTGAGCCCCGGGCGTGGCTCCGGCACCGCCTGAACCCCAACCCTGGTGGGGTAAAAATATCCAAAATCACCAAATTTACCAAAATAGCCTTTCCTGCCCAGTTCCTGTCCAGTTCCTGCCCAATTCCTGCTCAATTCCTGCCGGGGGTGTCCATGGGAGAGGCCAGGAATTCATTCCAGAGAAAATCCTCATTAATGAGAAAAAAGCAAATTAAGATGGAGGAATTGGGTGAGGGGCGTTTCAGTGTCCCCTGGAATTCCCAGGCCGGAATCCCGATCCTATAAAAGATGGATTCCCTGTGCTGGTTTGGATGGGATACGCAGAATTCCCAACCCTCCCCTGGCATGTCCACAGCTGAGATCCCCCAGAACTCATCCCAAAATTCCACACTCTGGGCCCGATCCGGGGAACTCCGAGAGCGGCGCGCTCGGAACCCCAAACCCCCGTGGGGTGGGGGTGGTTTCTGGTTTGGGATTTCTGATTCAGCGCTGAGGCCGCTGTGGGATTCGGGGCCGTCTCGGAGGTGACGTCGGAGGTGGCACCGAGGGCTCCGTGCCCTGCGTGTCACCGACCTCAGACGAGGTGTGGGGACCTCGGCCGGGCCCCGATGGCGCTGATTGGGGACAGGTGACAGATGGGGACGGGGACAAACAGGATGAGCGGCGGGGTGAGGAGTCCCGGAATGAGCCCCGCTGACCTCATCCCACTGCTCGTCCACATCCCGGCTGGAAAAGTGTCCCAGGACACCCCGAACCCAGGTGGGACAAATTCCACAGTCCCAGGTGGGTCCAGCCTGGCCCTGGACACTTCCAGGGATGGGGAATTCATGGAATATCTGAGCCAGGGAAGGATTTATCCCTAAAATCCCATCCAAACTGGCCCAGGGAATTCTGGAATGGTTTGGGGTGGAAAGGAACCTTAAATCCCAAAAAATCCCACCCCAGTTCTATGGGCAGGGACCTTCCCCTATCCCAGGTTGTTCCAACCTGGCCTTGAACACTTCCGGGGATGGGAAATCCATGGAATCACCTGGGACCCTCATAGGGAACAATTCCTACCCAAAATCCCACCCAAATTCCCCTCCTGTCCCCATGACCCCATTCCCTCTGTCCTGTCCCTGCAATTCCTGAGGAAAATTCCCTCTCCGGCTTCCCTGCAGATCCTGGAGGGGCTCCGGGGTCTCTGCAGGCTCAACATTCCCAACATTCCCAGCCTGGATCCACTTCATGGCCTCCTCTGGACTCGCTCCAACAATTCCAGGTCCCTTTCCTGTTGGGGACACCAGAACCCAGCACAGAATTCCCAGTGGGATCCCACCGGAGCCGAGCAGAGGGGGAGAATCCCCTTCCTGACCCTCCTGCCCAAGGAACGGGGTGGATTCTGCCCATGGTGGGTGACACCAGAACCCAGCACAGAATTCCCAGTGGGATCCCACCGGAGCCGAGCAGAGGGGGAGAATCCCCTTCCTGACCCTCCTGCCCAAATCCTTCGGATCCAGCCCAAGGAACGGGGTGGATTCTGCCACAGTGGGCCAGGAGAAGCATTTTTGGGGAAAACCCAGCAGGAAAAGGGGGTTCAGCACTGCCAGGACGTGCCTGGAGCCTCGTTGCCTCATCCTGGGAATGTCACCAAATCCCAGGAAAGCGCTCCCAAGGCCAGGAACCTTTTCCAAGGCGGATTCCCGAGGCTCCCGCGCGGCCCCAGCCCCTGGGGTGGGGATTCCAGACAGTTACAGGCCACTAAACCCCCCCTCATTTGCATAATCACCCCAAAATCCACCCCAAAATTACAGCGTCCCAAGGGTGTCATTATCGCCCAGGCGGGGCCTAATTTGCACCAGGGTAATTTAATCCAGGAAAAAAAAAAGCCCAAAAATGAACGTTGGGGACAAATCCCTGGGCTGAGTGTCCCCGAGGTTATTAATTAGCCAGCGTTAATTAATTGGGCTCCTACACCCAGGGTGAGCCACGGGCGAGGCTGCGGGACGAGTTCCTGCTCTGAGGTGGCCCCCGTGATGTCCCCGTCACCTCGTCCCCCCTCCAAACCCCAAATCCAGGCTCTGGAATTTTCCAGATTTCCTCCAAGTGCTGGGAGAGTTCCTGGGGAATAAAGGAAGAGTTAATTAATTTGCCGTTCGAAGATTAAATTAAAAAATAAGGAGATTGTGAGGTAATTGCGGCCCGAGGGCAGCCAGAGGAAATTCAGCATTAATCGACCTCTCAGCAAAGGTTTCTACTTTTTGTTTTAATTAAATTCGAGCAAGTTGAAATTAAAATAGTCCAATTAATATTAGAAGTTTTATCATTATTTTTCTCAATGAAAAGTCATCAATTGATTACAATTTCCTTGTTCAAAAATCCGTTTAAAAAATCATTTAATCTTTTAAAAATGGCTGTGCTTGGTTTATTTTTTATATTGGATAATGCGCCAAATACTCATTAATGAGAAGTAAAAATAAGAATAAAACTCTACAGGGGTGTCCCACAAGCCAAAATCAAGAGGATTTGGGGCATCTCACCCAGATTTTAGGGCTGAAATCTTCTTCCCTTTTCCTGATCCAAACCCCCGTGACCTCAGGCTTGAAATTCCAAAGGAAATGCACAAAAAAGAGACAAAAATCCCCTCTGGAATTGTGAGACCAATTGCGTAGGTCATAAAGATCTTGATTGTCCCTCATCTGCTCATCCTGAGCTCTGCTGCCATCAGCACTTAAATTTTCTTTTAATTTAATTTAATTAATTTAATTAATTTAATTAATTTAATTTAAATATTAATTCCTATTTTCATGTGGTTTTGCAGGCGTTAAAGACATAAACTCCCACCCATAACACAAATATTTACACTAAAATCCACCCTCCTCCGTTTACGCTCTGGAGCCCTTCCAGATTTCCCCAAAAAATCCGAAACGCGACCATAAAAGGATTTTACAGCCAGGATTTTCCAGGATTAGGCGGAACCGGCCTGAAGAGCCGCTGCTATTTCGGGGCGAAAATGATAGGGAAGGGTTGATAAAGTCAAATAACCCGTTTGGGACTGGGCTTGGCCCAGGATGAATCAGGACAACGTCCACGAAGGGTGGCTCCTCTCCAACCCCAACGGGGACCCTATAAAAGCAGCCCCGTCCTCTCCTCGCTCCGCACGGCTTCCCAGGAATCCCACTCGATCCCGCCGGTGACTTGGGTGAGTGGCTCCCTCGGGAATGTTCCCTTTGCCGGGAATATTCCCTTTGTTGGGAATTTTGGTGTTTCTCCGGGATTCATGGTGGACGGGAGAGTCGTTCCCGGCGTTTTTTGGGAATGTCAAGGGGTTTCTCCTTGTTGGAATTGTTGGGTTGGGTTGTCCTTGAGGGAAGGGAATATGGGAGAAGTTCGGGGACTTCTTTGGGTCAGCTCCCAGCTGGAGCAGTGGCCCCTTCTCCATGGAAATTCCGGCGTTTCCATGGGGCAGGGAGTGCTCGTGTGCCCGGGCACGTTCCGGAGGCGGGAATCGGGCACGGCACAGCTCCCCGGGATCAGATCGGGCACGGAGGTTCCCGATAGGAGGCTTGGGGATCCCACAAGGGAGGAAGGAGGGAAGGAGGAAGCTTTGGAGGTTTCCAGACGCAGCTTTTGAGGTCTCTGCCCCAGATCTTGTCTTGGGTTGGGTTAAAGCTCCTCTCACCGGGATCATGGGGATAGATCTTGGGAAACACCAAGAGGTCCTGGAATGAGGCCATGGAGATGCTCCAAGGGCTGGGTGAAGGTTGGGAGAGCTGGAGGGGTTCACCTGGCGAGGAGAAGTTCCGTGGAGACCTTAGAGACCTCCCCGGACAGCAGAGGGGTTGGACTGGTTCTATTTAGGGTTTATTCCAAGGAAATATTCCATGGGATAACCCCACAGGGCAGGATCTGGGGGCACCGCTTGAGTCAGCACCACCGGGTCCCTGCCCATCACCGCATCCCCGTCACCATTCCCGCTCCAACGTCACCCAAACGCGTCAGTGGCGAAGCCAGAGGCCACTCCCCATCCCACTAAAACCCTGGAATGTGTTCCCAGCAGGGAATGCAGAGTCAGGAATTCTCCTTCCTCTTCCCAAGAGGATCCCCCAGCCCCAGGTCTGCTCCTGTCCCTTGCAGGCTTGCTCGGATCTGCAGGATGTCCCCGTTCTTGGACAGCATCGCCACCATCGTCGGCGTCTTCCAGCAGCACGCCCGGGGAGATGGGGACGGCTCCGGGCTCAGCCGCAGGAGGATGAGGGAGCTCATCCAGAGGGAATTCGCAGATTCCCTGGTGGTGAGCGCTGCGGGGAAGGGCTGGGATGTGGGAACGGCAAAATCTCCTCTGGAAAGGGAACGGGGAGGGTTCCACCAAAGGTTGGGTTCCTCTGTGCCGGGGAAGGGAATGGAGAACCCTGAGGGAGCTGGGGGGGCTCAGCCTGGAGGAAAGGGGGATCCAGGGCGAATTTTGGGAAATGAATTCCCACAGCTGGAGATGAGCCCTAAAAGTGACATTATGAAAGATGAAAGGAGAATTCCTGCAGCTCTTCCCATTTTTGCATTTCTCCCACAAGGAGCAGAAAGACAAAAATCCCTTTTTCTCCCGCCCGTGTTTTTTCCCTGCAGAAGCCACATGACCCTCAGACCATCGAGAAGATCCTGCAGTTCCTGGAGTGGGATGGGGACGGGGACATCGACTTTAACGAGTTCCTCCTCCTGGTGTTCCGCGTGGCCAAGTGCTGCTTCTGGTTCCAGCCAAGGGCCCCGTTCCTGGTGCAGAGGACAAAGCTCCCGACCGGAGGAAAATCCCTCCGGGAGCCAGAATTCAGGAGCAGAGGGAGCCGCCGGCAGCTCCAGGAGGAGGAACAAACCTGGGAGAGGAATCGTGAAGCTGAGCTGCAAGGAGACCTCAGGGTTGGGGAGGTGGAAATCTCAGAGGAAACAAGGAGGGATCAGCAGGAAGGTGGCACGCGGAGCAGGAAGGATGTGGAACCACGCGGGGAGCCGATCCCTCGGGAATACCGGGAACGGAGCCAGGAGCCGCGCGAGCAGCGGGAGAGCCGGAGAAGGCGGCAGCCCCCGGAGCCAGACAGACAGGAGGGAGACAGGAGAGACCGGGAGGGGCTCCGGGAGGAAGAGCTGGCAGACGTGAGGATGGGCAGGCAACGCCGAGAACCACAACCACGGCCGGACCGGTGGAGCCGCCAGGAGCCAGGGCGTGATGAAAGAACCCAGCGGCCACGAGGAGCAGATGGAGAAGGTGACAATCGGCCACGGGAACCTGAATTGCTCCGGGAAGAGAGGAGCCGCCACCGCCGGCGTGAGCTGGAACAAAGAGAGCTGGAAGGGAGAAGCTGCCGGGCGGCTGAGCTGGAATGTCCGGAGTCCAGGCGGCCACACCAGTCATACCTGGAGGAACCGTTAGAGATCGACCTCGGGCAATGTGGGAGAGCAGAGCCCGAGGAACGTGGCTACGGACGGAGAACAAAGCAGGAACGAGAGCTGGAATCTGTGGAAAGAGAAAGGGAGATCCGGGAGGAGCAGGAGAGGGAAGAAAGAGATGACCCCAGAAGAAAAGGGAGAATGAGAGAGAGGAGGGTGGATCAGGAACGGGAACTGGAGGTGGACGTGTCTGAGCTGCGCACACAGGAGAGACGAGAGCGTGACATTCGTGAGATTGAAAATGATGGAAGGAGACAGAGAGAAACAGTGAGGTACGAAAGGGAGAGAGAGATCTCAGTGGCAGCAGCAGAAGCCGATGTCAAAGTGCGCCGTGAGATCCGGGAACGAGGTGAGGAGCTGAGAAGGAGAGAGCGTCCCTGTGAGGATGAGGAGGAAGCAGAACCACAGAGGAGAATTTCCCGGGTTAGAGAGAGGGAAGAGGCTGTTAGGGAGAGGAGAATCAACCGTGAACAAGAGCTGGAGGTGTCTGAGCGCCGGACGCGGGACAGGGAGGATGAAGTGGCCACAATCGGCCGGAGAGAGACACGGGAGAGGCAGGAAATTCGTGACATTCGTGAAATTGAAGCTGATGCAAGAAGACAAAGAGAGTCAGAGAGGTACAAGAGGGAGAGAGAGATCTCAGTAGCAGAAGCAGAAGCCAACATCAAAGTGCGCCGTGAGATCCGGGAACGAGGTGAGGAGCTGAGAAGGAGGGAACGTCCCCGTGAGGGTGGAGAAGACAGAAGAATTTGCCCCAGAAGAGACAGGGAAGAGCCCCTGAGGGAGAGGAGAATCAACCAAGAACGGGAGCTGGAGGTGTCTGGGCGCCGGACACGGGAAAGGGAAGAAGTGGCCAGAGTCAGCCGGGGAGAGACACGGGAGAGACGAGAGCGCGACATTGACATTCGTGAGATTCATGATGATGGAAGCAGAGAGCGAGAATCAGTGAGGTTTGAAAGGGGGAGAGAGATCTCAGTGGCAGCAGCAGAAGCCGATGTTGAAGTGCGCCGAGAGATCCGGGAACGAGGTGAGGAGCTGCGACGGAGAGAACGCCCCTGTGAGGATGAGGAGGAAGCAGAACCAGAGAGGAGAATCTCCCAGGTCAGAGAGAGGGAAGAGGCCGTCAGGGAGAGGAGAATCGATCGGCAATGGGAGCTGGAGGGCTCTGAGCGCCGGACACGGGAAAGGGAGGAAGAAGTGGCTGTCATTGGCCGGAGAGAGGCACGGGACAGACGAGAGCGAGACATTCGTGAGACTGAAGATGATGACAGGAGACAAAGAGAACCAGTGAGGTACGAGAGGGAGAGAGAGATCTCAGTGGCAGCAGCAGAAGCCGACATCAGAGTGCGCCGAGAGATCCGGGAACAGGAACCACGAGAGGAGCTGAGAAGGAGGGAACGTCCCTGTGAGCGTGAGGAGGAAGCAGAACCAGAGAGGAGAATCTCCCGGGTCAGAGAGAGGGAAGAGGCCGTGAGAGAGCGGAGAATTGATCGGCAACGGGAGCTGGAGCTGGAGGGCTCTGAGCGCCGCACACGGGAAAGGGAGGAAGAAGTGGCCAGAGTCAGCCGGAGAGAGACACGCGACAGACGAGAGCGTGACATTCGTGAGGCTGAAGATGAGAGACGGAGAGAACAAGATGTGTATGACAGGAGAAGAGAGAGAGACACGGGAGAGACGAGAGCGTGACATTCGTGAGGCTGAAGATGATGCCAGGAGGGAACAAGAAGTGTATGACAGGAGAAGAGAGATCTCAGTAGAAGCCGATGTTGAAGTGCGCCGTGAGATCCGGGAACGAGGTGAGGAGCTGAGAAGGACAGAACGTCCCCGTGAGCATGAGGAGGAAGCAGAACCAGAGAGGAGAATCTCCCGGGTCAGAGAGAGGGAAGAGGCCGCGAGGGAGAGGAGAATCAACCGTGAACGGGAGCTGGAGGGCTCTGAGCGCCGCAGCCGCCGGACACGGGACAGGGAGGCAGAAGTGACCATCACTGACCAGAGGGAGGCACGTGATGAGATCAGGCTGGAGGTCCTGGAGGAAGAAGATGAGGAGGAGCTGGAGCAGGGCCAGTGCCGGTACCAGACCCTGGATGTGGACACCGGCGATCTCTGCCCCCCAGGACAGGAGGTGCCCGTCAGTGACCTCAGGGTCCGGTACCGCCCCGCTGACCCCGATGTCCGGCCCGAGGTCCGGCTGCTCCCCGAGCCCGTGGAGCCTCAGACCGTCGCCTACTTGGTGCACGTGATCCAGAACCTGGAGGACCCCAAGGCCGCCACCTACGAGATCGTGTGCCGCCAGCCCGGCCAGCAGGGCCAGCCCGTGCGCGTCCGGACCTGCTCCGTGTCCCCACGGCCACCAAGCGACCGCCGGGGCCACCCCGAGGCACCGACATCCAAACGCCAGGAAAACCGCGAGGGTCTGGATGAGCCCCGGGAAAGATCCGGAAAAGAGGTGAAGGACGGAGCCCTCCGGGATTCCGCTGAGCCGGAGGCTGTGAAAGGCGAGCGGGTGAAATCCAAGGAGATCCGGAGGCGCCCCGAGATCCCTGAGGTGGAGCAGGATCAGCCCCAGGGTGAGGAGCCCCAGAAGGTCCCACGGGAGCCCGGATCCGGCTGCCAGCGGAGAGAGCGCGAGGACAGCGAGGCCAAGAGCTGCATCCCCCCGGAATGCCGGGATGCGGAGCGGAGAGACCCCGGAGAGACCCGTGGAGAGGGAATCCAGGAGGGTCAGGAGGCTCCTGAGGAGGAACCCAGCAAGAGGAGCCCCCGGGAACCCGGCAATTCCCAGCTTTCTCGGGAAGGTGGCACCAAGCAGGGCCAGGAGCCCCCGCAGGAGGCCCTGAGCCGCCCCAGAGATGAATCCAAGACATCCTGAGGGGAATCCGCCTCTCCCTGGAGCCTCTCCAGGTCCTTTTGAGGGTCACTTCTGCCCCCCATTGCCAGCTCGGGATGTGGTGGCCCAGCAGTGATGGACTCAAAAGGATCCTGGGGTGTCCAGTGGGGTGTGGGGGCTTTTCCCTGGAATGAATCCTCAGCAGGAAGCGAGATCCCCCCTGGATTGGGAGTTCCTGCCTCCCTGCCGGGTGTGTCTCTCCATATTTAATCACTTTTCAGCTTTAATTGGAGTTCTTTGGTCCCTCTGTCCTCTTTTGCACCCTGGGGTGTCACTTCAGATCCCCGCAGGCACAGGGCTGGGCTGCTCTCAGCTTCTGCCGTTAAACTTTAAGAAATTCCTGATTTTGGGGCCTGGAAGTCCTCGAGGCTGGGGGAAAAAAAAATCACCTTTTTAGCCTCGATTCCAGCAGAATTCCAGCTCCAGGCCCCCGGGGTTTGGAGCCACAGGGTGCTGGTGGTGGGTGGGGGATTCTCCTTCTCCTCCTTTTCCTTTTCCTTCCTTTTTATCGCATGGAAAATGGGAATAAACGGCTGATTCCTGCAGCAGCTCTGAGCGTCACTTTCTGGAGGGCTGGGAGTGGGGGGCCAGCTGGGATCAGGCATTCCCAGTTGGAATCAGGCATTCCCAGTTTGGGTCAGGCATTCCCAGTTGGAATCAGGCATTCCCAGCTCAGGTGACACATTCCCAGTTCAGGTCAGGCATTCCCAGTTCAGCCCCCAAACTCCTCCTAATCCCATATCCCACCCAATCCCCATTCCCACATCCCGCTCCAGGCTCCAGGGGCTCTCCCAGGGCTCTGTCCCTGTGCTGTCCCCAACTGGGGACAGCACAGGGACAGGAACAGGAGAGGGACAGGAAACTCCTCCTAATCCCATATCCCACCCAATCCCCATTCCCACATCCCGCTCCAGGGGCTCTCCCAAGGCTCCGTCCCTGTGCTGTCCCCAACTGGGGACAGGACAGGGACAGGAACAGGAACAGGACAGGGACAGGAACAGGGACAGGAACAGAGACAGAAACAGGGACAGGAACAGGAACAGGAACAGGGACAGGGACAGGGACAGGGACAGAAACAGGAACACAGCTACGTGACTCTGACAGAGCTCAGTGATGGGGACAGGAACAGGAACAGGACAGGGACAGGAACGGGACAGGGACAGGGACAGTGACACTGGCAGGACTCGGTGGCAATGCCAGGGGCAGTGACACAGCTCGGTGACAGTGCCAGGGGCGGTGACACAGCTGCCAGATCTTGGTGGCAATGCCAGGGACATGTGCCAGCCATGTGGCCGCACAGATGGCGGCGTCTCCATCCCGGAGCCTCTGGGAACTGAACATCCCAAATCCCCGGGATCGGCCCTGGCACAGGGAAATGTCACCTGCCCCCCTCCCGCGATGTCACCAGGGGGTTCTGAGGGGGAGGGAAATCCCAAAGGGAGATCCCAGCTCGGGAAAATTCCCTTTGGGAGAGGTGGATTGGGGAAAACACCAATATTCGGGAAAAATGGGAGTTTGGGGGCAGGAAATTGAGGGAAAAGGGAAACTCTCCCAAGTTCTGGAGGAATTCCTGGGATCCCAAAACTCATCCTGATCCCTGGTTTTTAACCCTTCTCTGGCTCTCCCCTGAATATTTTGGGATTTTCCCTTTTCCTGCTCCAGGCTCTCCCAGAAGACTTTTTGGAGGAAATTTCCCCCCTTTTTCCCCAACCTCCCCGTTAAGATTTTTGGGATTTCCCCCCACTCCCATGCCCGAGGACGACTCCAGGGATACCCCAAGCAGCAAACCGGGATGGGGCAGGATTTGGGAATGCCCGCAAAGCCCCAAACCGGGCCGGGCACATTCCAGGACCGCGGGAGGAGCCGGTTGCCACTGGAAACGAAAATTGCCCAACGTGTCCAAGCTGACTCAGGCCGGGCGGGGCTCTGGAACTTTCCCCGAGCTTTCTTCCCGATCCTACAACTCCAAACCGGAGCGGAGCAGCCGCGTATCCCAGCCATGGTGAGGGATTCCCGGGAGTTTGGGGAGGGAAATGAATCGGGAGCGAGGGAAAAGGAGATTTTCCTGCGAAACGCCCCAAAACCGCAGTGGGAGGGGATAGGGCGTGGTCCCAAGGGAAGGAAAGAACAGGGGGAGGAAACGGAAAAATGGGGGAAAAACAGGGGAAAAAGGGGAAAAAAAGGGAGGGGGGAAACAGGTGAAAAACGGGCGGAAAATGGGAAGGAAACGGGGGAAAAAACAGGGCAGAAACCGGGAGGAAAATGGCAAAAAAACTTGGAAAAACAGGAAAAAACCCGCGGGAAAACAGGGAAAAAACGGTGGAAAACAGGGAAAATTGGTGAAAAACAGGGAAAACCCGGGGTGAGGTGGGGAGCAATGGGGGAAACAGGGAAAGAACGGGATTTTCTCCCAAAACTCGGCCTCAGCCGAAGGCCGGAGCCAGCCCGGCCCTTGGCACCGCCCCGCCGGATCCGCCACCTCCCCGGGGCATTTTCCAGGAGCCGCTCCCGCTGCGGGCCCGTCCCGCTGCCAGGGAGCGAAATCCTGGGAAAATGCGGCGGAACGGGTCCGGCTGAGCCCTTCCCGCATCCCGCAGAAGCCGGGATTGCTCTTGGAAAAGCTGGGGTGGGCACAGGAGGTGCTTCCCTGCTCCCAAAAAAATCGGGATTGCCCCTTGGCACACCTGGAATGGGCACAGGAGGCTCCTCCAGCCCTTCCCGCATCCTGAAAAAAACTGGGATTGCTCCTGGAATGGGTAGAGGGGGCCATTCCCTGCTCCCAAAAAACCTGGAATCGCTCCTGGAATGGGCAGAGGAGGCTCCTCCAGCCCTCCACTCATCCCGAAAAAACGGTGATGGCTCCTGGAATGGGTAGAGAGGGCCATTCCCTGCTCCCAAAAAACCTGGAATCTCTCCTGGAATGGGCAGAGGAGGCTCCTCCAGTCCTTCCTTCAATCCCAAAAAATCCAGGATTGCCCCTGGCACACCTGGAATGGGCAGAGGAGGCTCCTCCAGCCCTTCCCGCATCCCAAAAAATCCGGGATTGCTCCTGGAATGGGTAGAGAGGGCCTTTCCCTGCTCCCAAAAAACCTGGAATCGCTCCTGGAATGGGCACAGGAGGCTCCTCCAGCCCTTCCCTCATCCCCAAAAAAATGGGGATTGCTCCTTGGCACACCTGGAATGGGCAGAGGAGGCTCCTCCAGCCCTTCCCTCATCCCCAAAAAAATGGGGATTGCTCCTTGGCACACCTGGAATGGGCAGAGGAGGCTCCTCCAGCCCTTCCCTCATCCCAAAAAAATGGGGATTGCTCCTTGGCACACCTGGAATGGGCAGAGGAGGCTCCTCCAGCCCTTCCCTCATCCCAAAAAAATGGGGATTGCTCCTTGGCACACCTGGAATGGGCAGAGGAGGCTCCTCCAGCCCTTCCCTCATCCCAAAAAAATGGGGATTGCTCCTTGGCACACCTGGAATGGGCAGAGGAGGCTCCTCCAGCCCTTCCCTCATCCCAAAAAAATGGGGATTGCTCCTTGGCACACCTGGAATGGGCAGAGGAGGCTCCTCCAGCCCTTCCCTCATCCCAAAAAAATGGGGATTGCTCCTTGGCACACCTGGAATGGGCAGAGGAGGCTCCTCCAGCCCTTCCCTCATCCCAAAAAAATGGGGATTGCTCCTTGGCACACCTGGAATGGGCAGAGGAGGCTCCTCCAGCCCTCCACTCATCCCGAAAAAACGGTGATGGCTCCTGGAATGGGTAGAGAGGGCCATTCCCTGCTCCCAAAAAACCTGGAATCTCTCCTGGAATGGGCAGAGGAGGCTCCTCCAGTCCTTCCTTCAATCCCAAAAAATCCAGGATTGCCCCTGGCACACCTGGAATGGGCAGAGGAGGCTCCTCCAGCCCTTCCCTCATCCCAAAAACTGGCATTGCTCCTGGAATGGGCGGGCACAGGGGGCCTCTCCCTGCTCCCAAAAATTCCGGGATTGGCCCCGGCACAGCCGGGGCGGGCAGAGGGGGTTCCCCAGCCCCCCCCGACCCCAAATCCCGGGATTTGTGTCCCAGCCCACGGAGACGGAGCGCTGCATCGAGTCGCTGCTGGCCGTGTTCCAGCGCTACGCCGGCCGCGAGGGCGACGCCTGCACCCTCTCCAAGCGGGAATTCCGCGCCTTCATGGACACCGAGCTGGCCGCCTTCACCAAGGTCCGGAACGGGGGGTCCTGGGATCCGCGGGATGGGATCCGCGGGATGGGATCCGTGGGATGGGATCCGTGGGATTGATGGGATGGGATCCATGGGATGGGATCCATGGGATGGGATCCATGGGATGGGATCCATGGGATGGGATCCATGGGATGGGATCCATGGGATTGATGGGATGGGATCCATGGGATGGGATCTATGGGATTGATGGGATGGGATCCATGGGATGGGATCTATGGGATTGATGGGATGGGGTGGGATCAATGGGACCCATGGGATTGGTTCAATGGGATCCATGGAATGGAGTGGGGATAGGATCAATGGCATCCTTGGGATGGGATGGGATCCATGGGATGGGATCCATGGGATGGGATCCGTGGGATTGATGGGATTGGTTCAATGGGATCCATGGAATGGAGTGGGGATAGGATCAATGGCGATGGGATCCGTGGGATTGATGGGATTGGTTCAATGGGATCCATGGAATGGGCTGGGGATAGGATCAGTGGGATCCATGGGCTGGGATCGGATCAATGGGATGGGATCCTTGAGATTGGGATGGGGTCAATGGAATGGGATGGGATCGATGGGATGGGATCCATGGGATTGCTGGGATGGGATCGATGGGATGGGATCCATGGGATTGATGGGATTGGTTCAATGGGATACATGGAATGGGGTGGGGATAGGATCAATGGGATCCTTGGGATGGGATGGGATGGGATGGGATGGGATGGGGATCAGTGGGATCCATGGGCTGGGATTGGATCAATGGGATCCATGGGATGGGATCCTTGAGATTGGGATGGGGTCAATGGAATGGGATGGGATCGATGGGACAGGATGGGATCCATGGGTTGGGATGGGATCAATGGGATTAGGATGGGATCCATGGGATTGGGATGGGATCAATGAGATAGAATCAATGGGAACAATGGGATCAATCAGCTGGGATGGGATCAATGGGCTGTGATCGGATCAGTGGGATGGGATGGGATGGGATGGGATGGGATGGGATGGGATGGGATGGGATGGGATGGGATGGGATGGGATGGGATGGGATGGGATGGGATGGGATGGGATGGGATGGGATGGGATGGGATGGGATGGGATGGGATGGGATGGGATGGGATGGGATGGGATGATCCAGGTGGCCCCAGCCCTGGGATGGGGCTTGGAGCGGGATGGGATTGTGGGAACATCACCGAACGTGGCTGTTCAAGGATTTTCCATTCCATCCCAAGCCATTCCAGGATTCCCTGAGCTCCCCTCCCTGCCTGGGCAGGGAACTCCCCCTCATTCCAGGCACCAATTCCCGTTTTTTTTCCCAGAACCAGAAGGACCCGGGCGTGGTGGACAGGATGATGAAGAAGCTGGACATGAACAGCGACGGGCAGCTGGATTTCCAGGAGTTCCTGAACCTCATCGGGGGCATCGCCGTGGCCTGCCACGACTCCCTGGTCCTCAAAGCCCCCAAGCCCTAAATCCAGAGGCTCTGGCTCCGCCCCGGATCCCCCTGGAACGCCCCATGGAATGCTGGAAGTGAGGGAACGCTCGCATTCCCTTTTTTGCCTTTTTTTTTTTTTTTTATGGATAAATAAAAGGTTGAAGACCCTAAGAGATTCTGGGATCAGCGAGGCGGGGGAAGAATCCCAAAGTGTTCCTCACCCGCTCGGAATTCCAGGGATTCCCTCCAGGGGTGGGATCCAACCCTCCCTCAGCCCCTTCCAAGTGTTCCTCACCCGCTCGGAATTCCAGGGATTCCCTCCAGGGGTGGGGATCCAACCCTCCCTCAGCCCCTTCTGATGCTTTCCACCCCTTTTTCCATCATCCCAGATTTCCCACCCTGGCACAGCTTGAGGCTGTTCCCTCTTGTCCTGTCCCCATTCCCTTGGATCAGATCCCAAATGCCCCCTGGATCCCCCTTCTCTCCAGGCTGAGCCCCCTCAGGATCCTCCCTTCCCTTTTCCAGTGGCTCCAGCCCTGTTCCCTGGACACTTCCAGCCCCTCGTTCCATGCCCCAGCCATTCCCAGCAGGACGATCCCTGGAATTGCATCCCTGGATCCTCCCCCGTTGTTATTCCCACCCCTCTCCCCTGCTGGGATGGGAATCCACCCAAATTTGGGAATCCCGGAGCCTTTTCCGTGCCCTGGGGCCAAAGCCGGGAGTGCCAAAGGACAAAACTCCACCTGGAAATGCAGGACAAGCCCTCAGGGTTAATTGGGGCGTTAATTACACCCCACTAATTAACACACCCAGCTCCAAATCATCCCAGGAGCGCCGATCCCATCCTCTGGAAAATTCCCAGCTCTCCAAGCAGAGGTGGGAAAAGGGATTAAATTCCTATTTTTTTTGGTGTGTCCGGAGCTGCAAACCAGGAACATCCAGGTGATTAATGAACTTTATTAACGAGGGGAGCTCATTAAGTTGCCATGATGACAACAGAAGGCGTCAACGAACACAGAGCCACTTCCAGAGGGAGCAGGATTTCCCTGGATTCGGGATTTACAGAGCCAATCCCAGGTTTTCCAAGAAAATTTTTAGGATTTTAAGGGGAGCAGAGGAGGTTGTCTCCCAACCAGGATTTGGGAAGAGCCTCCCTTCCCCCTCTGGAAAAAATCTGGGATAAAAGCACAGAAAAACCGCTCTAGGAATAAGGAAAAAAATTCCTGCTAAACGTGGGAAAAAATCTCAATCAGGAATTCCAGGGCAAGGAAAAACCGGGAAAAGAGGATGGGAATGGCCAAGGGGAGGGAGTGGGGGGAAAGCTGGGATGGGGCAGTGGGAATTTCCTTATCCAGGAGAATTCCTAGCGGAACTGGAGGGGGCTGATGCGCAGCCCCAGCACGTCCTTCCCGATCTCCGTCACCTGCAGGGACAAAGAGAGGATTTAGGGGTGAAAATTCAGGATTTAGGGGTGAAAATTTGGGATTTAGGGTGAAAATTTGGGATTTAGGAGTGAAAATTCGGGATTTAGGGGTTGGGTTTGTGGCTGTCACTCCTGGGCCTGTGCTGGGAGCACTGGGAAGGTTCTGGGAGGGTCCTGAATCCCCTGGTGGGATTTGGGTGTGAATTTGAGGGATTTGTGTGGAAATTTGAGGGGACATTTGAGATATTTCCACAGATATTGAAGATATTTCCACAGATGGATAAATTTCCTCCTCAGCCTCCTCCAGACCAACCAGGCCCAACTCCCACAGGGCCTCCCTTGTGAGAAAAACACTCCAGAGCTCAAAATCCCCTCTCAGAAGAGACATTTTTGGGGATATTAGAGATATTTCCATGAATATTGAAGATATTTCCATAGATGGATAAATTTCCCCCTCAGCCTCCTCCAGACCAACCAGGCCCAACTCCCACAGGCCTCTCTTGTGAGAAAAACACTCCAGAGCCCAAATCCCCTCTCAGAAGAGACATTTTTGGGGATATTAGAGATATTTCCATGAATATTGAAGATATTTCCATAGATGGATAAATTTCCCCCTCAGCCTCCTCCAGACCAACCAGGCCCAACTCCCACAGGCCTCCCTTGTGGGGTAGACCCCAAACCCCCTCCGGAAGCACAAAATGTCCGCCCAAAGCACAGCACTGACCCCTCAAACCACCTCCAAACCCCGACTTCTCCCAGCCCCCAGCTCAGCGGGACGAGCGGTGTCCCCTCACCGTGGTGACGCGGCAGATCTGTCCCCGGAACTCGGGGCTGTAGCAGGCCCCGCTGAGGGGACACTTCTCCACGGCCTTGCCGCGGTAGATGGGGCGGTAGGAGGCGGCGCAGATGTCGAAGGGGTTGTGCTGGTCGTAGTTCAGCTGGTGGCTGTCGACGGGGTTCTTCTCGCACGCCGCCAGGATCTTCCGCGTCTGGGAACGGCACCGCCGCGAGCACGGGGAACGGGGAGGGCCCAAAAAGGGTCACGGCGGGGGTTTGGGGACAGGGACACCCCAAAAAAGAGTCACAGCATGGGTTTGGGGACAGGGACACCCCAAAAAAGGGTCACAGCGGGGGTTTGGGGACAGGGACACCCCAAAAAAGGGTCACAGCGGGGGTCTGGGGACAGGGATACCCCAAAAAAGGGTCACAGTGGAGGTTTGGGGACAGAGACACCCCAGAAATGGTGTCACAGGAAGGGTTCCAAACCCGAGGGCCTCAGCTCAGGTTTGGGGACAGGGACACCCCAAAAAAGAGTCACAGCAGGGGTTTGGGGACAGGGACACCCCAAAAAAGGGTCACAGTTGGGGTTTGGGGACAAGGACATCCCAAAAACGGTGTTTCCCAACTTGAGGCCTCATCTGAGGACCTCACCTTGAGTTTGGGGACAGAGCCACTGGGGACATTTGGGGACAGGCTCA
This sequence comes from Passer montanus, assembly GCF_014805655.1. Classification (NCBI taxonomy): domain Eukaryota; kingdom Metazoa; phylum Chordata; class Aves; order Passeriformes; family Passeridae; genus Passer; species Passer montanus. The sequence continues at coordinate 21,823 of NW_024366692.1, read as the reverse complement.
TTTGGGGTCTCACCTGCTGGGTTTGGGGACAGGGCCATTGGGGACAGGGCCATTTGGAGTCTCACCTGCTGGGCCACCTCAGGCTTGGGGCCGAGCTCAAGCAGGCGCCGGGCGAAGGTGGCGGCGCTTTTGAAGTTCTTGAGCTTGAAGAAGAGGTTGAGGGCTGTGCGGAGCACCAGGATCATGTGCACGGGCTGCAGGTTGGAGTGTGTGAAGTAGGCGGCCATCTGCCGGGGAAAGTAGGGGTTAAAATCCTTGGAAGTAACAGGAATAATGACAGGGAATCCGTCTTTTCCTGTTGTGTTTTCGTTGAAGGCAGAATTCCAAATTTCCAGTGAGGTTTTTACCGCCTCAGGAATCTTACATTTCCCCCTCAGGAATTCCTTGCTTTTCCCCTCAGAAATCCCCACATTTCCTCCTCAGAAATCCCACATTTCCCCCTCAGAAATGCCCACATTTCCTCCTCAGAAATTCTGTGCTTTCCCCTCAGTACTTCCCTAATTTCCTCCCTCAGGAATTCCTACATTTCCCTCCTCAGGAACTCTGTGTTTTCCCCTTCAGAAATTACCCCATTTCCCCCTCAGGAATTCTGTGTTATCCCCCTCAGAAATTCCCTCATTTACCCCCTCAGGAATCCTGCACTTCCCCCCTCAGGAATTCCATGTTTTCCCCTCAGGAATTCCTTGTTTTTCCCCTCAGGCATCCCTCACCTCACAGATCCTCTTCTGCTGCTCCAGCGTCTCCTTGGGCAGCTTCTTCCTCTCGATCTCCATGGACAACCCCACGATGTATTCCCGGCATATGGCGACCAGCTGCTGTGCCTTTGGGACAAAACCGGGGATCAAACCCTTCCCTGGGGACACCCCGGGATTGGGATGGGGAATCCCATGTTTCCCCCCTCAGGAATTCGATGTTTTCCAGGTCAGGAATCCCATATTTCCCCCCTCAGGATGCCCACACTTTCCCCCTCAGGAATTGGACATTTTCTAGGGCAGGATTCCCACATTTCCCCCTCAGGAATTCCATGTTTTTCAGGGCAGGATTCCTGCATTTCCCCCTTAGAAATTTCCACATTTCCCCCCTCAGGAAACCCACATTTCCCACCCTCAAGAATTCCCACCTTTTCTCCTCAGGAATTCTCACATTTCCCCACTCACAAATTCCATGTTTCCCCTCTCAGGATTCCCACATTTCCCCCCTCAGGAATCCCACATTTCCCCCTCAGGAACCCCATGTTTTTCAGGGCAGAATTCCCACATTTTCCCCTCAGAAATTCCTACATTTCCCCCCTCAGGAATCCCACATTTCCCCCTCAGCAACCCCATGTTTTTCAGGGCAGAATTCCCACATTTTCCCCTCAGAAATTCCTACATTTCCCCCCTCAGGAATCCCATGTTTTTCAGGGCAGGATTCCCACATTTCCCCCTCAGGAATTCCCACATTTTCCCCCTCACCAATCCCACATTTCCCTCTCAGAAATTCCCACATTTTCCCCTCAGAAATTCCCGCATTTACCCCCTCAGGAATCCCACATTCCCCCTCAGGAATCCCATGTTTTCCAGGGCAGGATTCCCACATTTCCCCCTCAGGAACCCCATGTTTTTCAGGGCAGGATTCTCACATTCCCCCTCAGGAACCCCATGTTTTTCAGGGCAGGATTCCCGCCGGGATGCCCCGCTGACCTCGGCGATCTCCTGCTTGTTGTCCACCACCAGCAGGGGCACGCTGAGCAGGATCAGCCGGAATTTCTCCACGGCCTCCTCGAACTTGCCGGCCGTGGTCAGCTGGTAGCAGAGCTGCAGCCGCTGGATGAGGTCGTTCAGCTTCAGCCCCACGGCCGGCAGCGCGTTCTTCAGCCCGGCCTCCTTCCTGGCACCCCGAAAATTCCGGATTTAGGGATGTGAGGGCAGCGAGGGCTGTGCGGCCCGGTGAGGGTGGGGTGGAATGCCAGGAGCGGCCCAGGAATTGCTGGGAATTCCCTCCAGGGATGGGAATGCACCTCCCTGAGGCCCTTCCAATGGTTCCCAATGCTTTTCCATGGAAAAATTCCCCCAAATATCCAACCTAAACCTGTCCTGGTTCAACCTGAGGAGTTCCCTCTCATCCCGTCCCTGTTCCCTGGGATCAGATCCCAAATTCCCCCTGGATCCTCCTTTTCTCCAGGCTGAGCTGCCCCAGCTCCCTCAGGATTCTCCATTCCCTTTTCCAGCTGCTCCAGCTCCATTCCCTGGACACTTCCCAGCCCCTGATTCCAAGAGGATCCAGCCCTGGCCATTCCCTGGATTTTGCCCTGAGCTCAGCCCCAAACCCATCTCTGCCCCCCACAATTCCTGGCTCTCTCCACATTCCTCCCCATCCTCCCCATCCCTGGAGCTGCCCAAGGAATTCCTGGAATTCTGAGCATCCAGCTCAGACTGGCTGACCTCATTCACCCCTCGTAAATCCGGGATTTCTCCCCAGGAAGAGCCTGGAAAACCCCTGGAAGAGGGGAAAGGCGTCCCAGTGCTCACCAGTTGCGGTGTGGGTATCCGTACATGGCGGGGAGGCTGGGAAGGGCCTGGAACGTCGTCCGGCCCCGGGAGAAGGTCTGCAGGAAGAGCTGCTTGTAGGGCCCGAAGTTGGTCACTCCCACCTGGTCATGGAGCAGCTGAGGGCGAAAAAAATCATGGATTGGGTCAGGAAAACCTGGATCAGGCAGCGCTGAGGCCACGCTCTGGGTCATATCCACAGGAAAATGGGGATGGAATATTCCCAGATGGACGCAGGGGTGGAGCAGGCAAAGTAAGGGGGAAAGAAGGCGTTTTTCCATTAAAAATTCCATGGAAAACTCACCCTCATGGCTGTCTCGAAGGATCCTGCCAGGATGTGATCCACGGGGAGCTGGGAATTGTTGCACCACACCTGGGAAAGAGGGAAGGGAATCCAGGTGAGATGGGGAGGGCAGAGTTCCCACAATGGGCTCACAAATCCCAAAAAAACCCCCAAAAATAAAGGGAAAATTAGAAAATTCCCAGTTTTCTGAGGAAATCCAGGATTTTACCTGGGCTGGGCTGGTGCCTTTGGTGGGAGGCACGAAGAATCCATCCTCAGCTGTTCCTGCAGGGCCGGCAGGGACATCCTGAGGGAAATTCCCAGAATTCCAGCTGAAATCTGAGCTGGATGATCCCACAGAACAGTCCCTGCTTCCCGAATTCCCAAGGAATTGGCACTGGGATGCCCCAGGATTCTCCTACCAGCTCAGGGGGAAGATCCAAATCTTCTTCCACCTCCCATCCTCCTCCTTCCTCCTGGCCTTTTCCCGTTCCTTCCTCTCCAAATCCTTCCCCAGCATCCACAAATCCATCTGCAGGGAGCAGGGAATGTCAGAGGGATCCCATGGGCACGGGGAATGGAGTTTTCCCAAAGAAAATTCTGGGATTTTCCCACCTTCATCCAGCTGCAGCTCGGCGTCCTCGCCCCAGCCCTCGGTGCCCACGGCGTCCATGTCAATGTCAGCAGCCAGGGCTCCTCCTTTCCCTAAAAAAAACAGGGAAAGACCCTCAGGAAAGAATTCCATGAGGGGAAAACTCACCCTGCCAGTGTGCTGCTGCATCTTGGGGTGGGATTTTGCAGAATTTTGGGATTTATGAGGGTGGGGGAGAGCTCCAGGATCACAGGGTTCATCCCCAGAATTCCAGGGATTCCTCAGACTCCTCCAGGGATGGGGATCCAACCCTCCCTGAGCCCCTTCTGATGCATCCCAACCCTTTTTCCATGGAAAAATCATCCCAAATTCCAGCCCTGGCACAGCTCGAGGCCATTCCCCTCTTGTCCTGCCCCATTTCCTGGGATCAGATCCCAAATCCTCCCTGGCAGATCCCAAATTCCCGTGGATCCCCCTTTTCTCCAGGCTGAGCCCCCCCCAGCTCCTTCAGGATTCTCCCTGTGCCTGGAATTCCCTTTTCCAGCTGCTCATTCCATGACTTCCCCCACCTGGACACGGCTCTGGCCATTCCCAAGGATCAATCCCAGTCCTGATCCCATTCCCAGGGGTCAATCCCAGTCCTTATCCCATTCCCAGGATCAATCCCAGTCCTGACCCCATTCCCAGGGGTCAATCCCAGTCCTGATCCCATTCCCACCCCCCTGGCCTCACACCCCCCCTCCTTCCCCCGTTTTCCAGCCCCTTCCCCCCATTCCCGTTGCCCAAATCCCGGGATCTGCTGACCTTTCCCGGCGATGGAGCCCTCGAAGAAGCCCTTGGACACGGTCAGCAGGGGCCAGTTGGTGTCCAGGGGCAGCACCGGGGCCGGCGGCTGCAGCAGCCGCGCCTCGGGATCCACGGCCGGGATCTGGGACACGCCGGGAAAACGTCGGGATGGCCAGGAAAATCCCGCTCTGCCTTTCCATTGTCGGCTCCTTCCTGAATTCCTGGAGCTTTCCAGGAGTTCTCCCCAAATTCCAGGAGTTTCCAGGAGCCCCCATCCCCTCCTTCCTGAATTCCAGGAGCTTTCCAGGAGTTCTCCCCACTGGAACCCACTGTTCCCCTCCCGAATTCCAGGAGTTTCCAGGAACCCCCATCCCCTCCTTCCTGAATTCCAGGAGCTTTCCAGGAGTTCTCCCCACTGCATCCCACTGCTCCCTTCCCAAATTCCAGTTTTCCAGGAGCCCCCATCCCCTCCTTCCTGAATTCCTGGAGTTTTCCAGGATTTCCTCCATCCCCACCATTCCCTCCTTCCCAAATTCCAGGCGTTTTCCTCCCTTCCCAAATTCCCGGAGTTTTCCCGGTGTTCCCACCGTCTCCTTCTCGGGATCGAAGGATTCCCGCAGGCTCTCGGCCTCCTCGTCCAGCCCGTGCGTGGCGGCCGTCAGGAACGCCAGGGACTCTGGAAAAATGGGAATGGCCACGGGAATAACGGGAAACACTGGGAATGGTCATTGGAATAATGGGAAATACTGGGAATAACCATTGGAATAACAGGAATGACCACAGGAATAATGGGAAACACTGGGAATGGCCACGGGAATAATAGGAAATACTGGGAATGGCCATGGGAATAATGGGAAATACTGGGAATGGCCACGGGAATAACGGGAAACACTGGGAATGGTCATTGGAATAATGGGAAATACTGGGAATAACCATTGGAATAACAGGAATGACCACAGAAATAATAGGAAATATTGGGAATAACCATTGGAATAATGGGAATACTGGGAATAGCCATTGGAATAATGGAAATAGTAGGAACAGCCATTTGAGTAACAGGAATGACCATGGGAATAATGGGAAATACTGGGAATAGGCACTGGAATAATGGGCCCCTGCCCGGAATTCCCGGAATTCCATCGGGAACCACTCACTCTGGCCGCAGTTCCGCAGGATCCGCACCCTCTCGGCCACGTCCCCCAGGTAGAGCGCGTTCTGGTAGTGCCCGCTCATGTCCTTCCGGATCTCCGCTGCGCCGGGGAAAACCGGGAATGAGCCGCCATTCCCGGCCCCCCCGCCCCGCTCCCGCCGGGAACGCCGGCGCTCACCGATCTTCATCATCTTGCGGAGCTTCTCCAGGTTGCCGGTGATGAGGTAGAGGAAGGAGAGGCGGTCGAAGTTCTTGGTGCGCTGGTAGCACATCTCCACCACCTGGTGGTTGCCCTGCAGCAGGGCCACCTCGCCCAGCTTCTCCCAGCAGCCCTTGTCGTCCAGGGCCTTGGCTGCCCCCAGGGCGATCTGCGCCCAGGGAATTCCGGGGTTAGAGGGATCAGGAATGGGTTAGAAATGGGAATGGGGTTAGAGGATCAGAAATGGGGTTAGAAATGGGGAACGGGTGCAGGGATGGCGGCAGAGCCACCTCCCCTGGCAGCCTTTGTCATCCAGAGCCTTGGCTGCTTCCAGGCCAATCTGTGCCAGGGAATGTCCCACAAACATCCCAAAACACCCAAAACCAAATTCCCAGAACATCCCCAAAACACCTCAGAACGGCCAGAAACGTCCCAAAACATCCCCAAATCCCCCAGAATCTCCTGAGGCAGCCCTGTGCCTGCATCACCTCGATGCTGCCAGGCTCCAGAGCCAGGCTGAAGCGCGTTTGTCCCAAAACACCCCAAAACACCCCAAAACGCCCCGGAATGTCCCAAAGCTGGCGTCACCTCGATGTTGCCGCACTCCAGGGCCAGGCTGAAGCGCGTCTTCTCGTCCTTGACGAAGTGCAGGGCCACCTCGGGGTAGCCCTTGCGCTGCAGGTACGCGATGATCGACTGCCCCACCAGCTTGGCGTTCCGCACCATGTGCAGCACCTGCGGGGTGGCCCCGGAGAACCTGGGAAAGGCTCTTCCCAAAACCCCTGGGAAAGGCTCTTCCATCCCTGGGAAAGGATCTTCCCAAAATCCCTGGGAAAGGCTCTTCCATCCCTGGGAAAGGATCTTCCATCCCTGGGAAAGGATCTTCCCAAAACCCCTGGGAAATCTCTTCCCAAAATCCCTCAGGAAAGGCTCTTCCCAAAATCCTTCAGGAAAGGCTCTTCCCAAAATCCCTGGGAAAGGCTTTTCCTATCCTTGGCAAAGGTTCTTCCCAAAATCCCTCAGGAAAGGCTCTTCCCAAGATCCCTGGGAAAGGATCTTCTCAAAATCCTTGGAAAGGCTCTTCCCAAGATCCCTGGGAAAGGATCTTCCCAAGATCCCTGGGAAAGCATCTTCCGTCCCTGGGAAAGGTTTTTCCCATCCTTGGGAAAGGTTCTTCCCAAAATCCCTCGAGAAAGGATCTTCCCAAATCCCTCAGGAAAGGATCTTCTCAAAAATCCTCAGGAAATGCTCCTCCCAAAAATCCCTGAGAAAGGCTCTTCCCAAAACCCCTCAGGAAAGGATTTTCCATCCTCAGGAAAGGTTCTTCCAATCCCATTTTTTCCCACTTTTCCCCATTCCCAATCCCATTTTTTCCCACTCTTCCCCGTTCCCAGATTTGCTTCCTGACCTCATCCTGAGAGCCAGTTTGAAGCACAATTCCATGGAGTCAATGTGAGCACCTGGGACTTATCTACCTTTTTCCACCATTCCCAAAACCACTTCTCCACCATTCCCAACCCCACTTTCCCCCATTCCCAATCCCATTTTTTCCCGCCTTCCCCACTCCCAGATTTGTCTGCTGACCTCGTCGTACTTCCTGTTGATGAGGGCGAGTTTGAAGCGGAACTCGGTGGGGTCGATGGTGAGCACGCGGGGCCGGCACTCCCGGTCCAGGCAGTAGACGTTGTTGCCCTTCACCCGCGTCACGTAGATGGGCAGGTCCAGCGTGCGGATGATCCCGTGATCCCTGTGCCGGGCGGGGACATTCCCGGTCGGAATTCCCCGTCGGAATTCCCATCCATCCCGGGGAGTTCCAGGGGGATATTCCCGGTGAGAGCAGCACCTGCGGGCCGGCCCCGGAGAACCTGGGAAAGGCTCTTCCCAAAACCCCTGGGAAAGGCTCTTCCATCCCTGGGAAAGGCTCTTCCCAAAACCCCTGGGAAAGGCTCTTCCATCCCTGGGAAAGGCTCTTCCCAAAACCCCTGGGAAAGGCTCTTCCATCCCTGGGAAAGGATCTTCCCAAAACCCCTGGGAAATCTCTTCCCAAAATCCCTCAGGAAAGGCTCTTCCCAAGATCCCTGGGAAAGGATCTTCCCAAGATCCCTGGGAAAGCATCTTCCGTCCCTGGGAAAGGTTTTTCCCATCCTTGGGAAAGGTTCTTCCCAAAATCCCTCAGGAAAGGATCTTCCCAAAAATCCTCAGGAAATGCTCCTCCCAAAAATCCCTGGGAAAGGCTCTTCCCAAAACCCCTCGGGAAAGGATTTTCCATCCTCAGGAAAGGTTCTTCCAATCCCATTTTTTCCCACTTTTCCCCATTCCCAATCCCATTTTTTCCCCACTCTTCCCTGTTCCCAGATTTGCTTCCTGACCTCATCCTGAGAGCCAGTTTGAAGCGCAATTCCATGGAGTCAATGTGAGCACCTGGGACTTATCTACCTTTTTCCACCATTCCCAATCCCACTTCTCCACCATTCCCAACCCCACTTTCCCCCATTCCCAATCCCATTTTTTCCCGCCTTCCCCACTCCCAGATTTGTCTGCTGACCTCGTCGTACTTCCTGTTGATGAGGGCGAGTTTGAAGCGGAACTCGGTGGGGTCGATGGTGAGCACGCGGGGCCGGCACTCCCGGTCCAGGCAGTAGACGTTGTTGCCCTTCACCCGCGTCACGTAGATGGGCAGGTCCAGCGTGCGGATGATCCCGTGATCCCTGTGCCGGGCGGGGACATTCCCGGTCGGAATTCCCCGTCGGAATTCCTGGCCATCCCGGGGAGTTCCAGGGGGATGTGCTGACCTCGTCGTACTTCCTGTTGATGAGGGCGAGTTTGAAGCGGAACTCGGTGGGGTCGATGGTGAGCACGCGGGGCCGGCACTCCCGGTCCAGGCAGTAGACGTTGTTGCCCTTCACCCGCGTCACGTAGATGGGCAGGTCCAGCATGCGGATGATCCCGTGATCCCTGTGCCGGGCGGGGACATTCCCGGTCGGAATTCCCCGTCGGAATTCCCATCCATCCCGGGGAGTTCCAGGGGGATATTCCCGGTGAGAATTCCCGGTCATCCCAGGAAGTTCCAGGGGGATATTCCCGGTGAGAGTTCCCAACCATCCCAGGGGGTTCCAGGGCAACATTCCTGGTAAGAATTCCCGGCCATTCCAGGGAACTCTCAGCCATCCCAGGGAGTGACCATCCCAGGGGACTCCTGGCTATCCCGAGGAATTCCTGACCATCCCAGGGAACTCAAAGCCGTTCCAAGGAATTCCCGGCCATGCCAGTGACAATTCCAGGCCGTCCCAGTGAATTCCCGGCATTCCCGGTGACAATTCCAAGCTATCCCAGTGAGAATTCCCAGCCATCCCAGGAATTCCCAGCCATCCCAGGGAATTTCTGGCCATCCCAGGAATTCCCGGCCATCCCAGGCAATCCCGGCCATCCCAGGGAATTCCCAGCCATCCCAGGCAATCCCGGCCATCCCACGCAATCCCGGCCATCCCAGGAATTCCCGGCCATCCCAGGGAATCCCGGCCATCCCAGGCAATCCCGGCCATGCCAGGAATCCCGGCCATGCCAGGAATCCCGGCCATCCCAGGAATCCCGGCCATCCCAGGAATTCCCGGCCATCCCAGGGAATCCCGGCCATCCCAGAGAATTCCTGGCCATCCCAGGAATCCCGGCCGTCCCAGGAATCCCGGCCATGCCAGGAATCCCGGCCGTCCCCGGCAGGGCTGACCCCGAGGTGACGGCGTATTTGATGTGGTTGCTGGTGGTGTAGATGAAGACGCCGCTCTCGTCCCAGGCGCCGCTCTTCACCCGGATGTTCTCGTGGATCTGGCACAGCGACTCCAGCTTCCGGTTACAGATCAGGATGGCTGCGGCGGCGGGAAGAGGGAATGAGGGGATTATGGGAATGAGGGGATTATGGGAATGGCGGGAATGAGGGGGATTATGGGAATGACAGGAATGAGGGAATGACGGGAATGAGGGGAATGACGGGAATGAGGGGAATGAGGGGGATTATGGGAACGGCGGGGATGAGGGGATGACAGGAATGGAACGGCAGGAAGCAGGGAATGACGGGAAAGAAGGGATGATGGGAACAGTGGGAAGCAGGGAATGACAGGAATGAGGGGATTATGAGAATGGTGGGAATGATGGGAACGGTGGGAATGACAGGAATGAGGGGATTATGGGAACGGCGGGAAGCAGGGAATGACGGGAAAGAAGGGATGATGGGAACAGTGGGAAGCAGGGAATGACAGGAATGAGGGAATGAGGGGATTATGAGAATGGTGGGAATGATGGGAACGGTGGGAATGAGGGAATGACAGGAATGAGGGGATTATGGGAATGACAGGAATGAGGGAATGAGGGGATTATGGGAATGACAGGAATGAGGGAATGACGGGAATGAGGGGATTATGGGAACGGCGGGAACCAGGGAATGATGGGAATGAGGGGATTATGGGAATGACAGGAATGAGGGGGATTATGGGAACGGCGGGAAGCAGGGAACGACGGGAATGGCAGGGATTGCAGGAATGACAGGAGTAATGGGAATTAGAGGAATGGGATTGAGAACGGGGATGGGGATGGGAATGGGGACAGGAATGGGAATAATGGGAACGAGAATGGGAATTACAGGAATGGGAATGAGAATAGGGATCGGGATGGGAACAGGAATGGGGACAGGGATGGGGAATGGGGATGGGAATGGAGACCAAGGTGGGAATAGGATAACGGGGAACGTGGGAATAATGGGGATGGGGATCTTGGCCCGGAGCTCACCGTGCTTGGCCAGCAGGGCCACGTGGGACATGTCGGCCGACCAGATCACGTACTTCACCTTGGAGATCTTCACCGAGGCCAAAGTCCTGGAAAAACCCCGGATCTGGGATCAGGGAACAGCCCAAAACCCAAAAAACGCCAATGGATCCCAAAAAACTCCAGCAGATCCCAAAAAACCCCCAGCGGATCACTTTTCCACCCTTTCCCAGCTTTCCACGGGAGCAGGCAGGATTTGGGGTGGGAAAAGTGGGATTCGAGGTAAAAAAACAGGATTTAGGGTGAAAAAACCAGGGCTTGGAGCAAGAAAAGCAGGATTTAGGTGCGGAATTCACGGAAAATTCCTGGAAAATTCCAGGAAAGCTCCCACCTTTTCTGCTGGACGTCGAAGAGGGTGATGGAGTCGGAGTCCCTGAGGAGCAGGTTCCCCGTGCCCGCGTAGAAAATCTCGTCGCAGTTGGGAACCGGAACCTTCTTGGTGATCTCGTTCTTCAGGTTCTTGATCAGGATCTGCCCCCGGGAAGAGAATTCCCAGGTTTTGGGGGGAATTCCCAGGTTTTAGAGGGAATTCCCAGTTTTAGGGGATTTTAGGGAAAGCGGGGAGGTTTTTGTGCCCTTTGGGCTGAAGCAGAGTTGGGTTTTTCCAGGATTTTCCCCCTTTTTTGAGGGAGCACAAAGAGCTGGGTTGGGATTTGGGGTTTTCCTGGAATTCCGGGATTTTGGAGGTTGGAAAAGCCCAACCCAAATCCCAGGAGTCCCTCGGACACCTCCAGGGGTGGGGATCTAACCCTTCCTGAGTCCCTTTTGATGCTTCCCAACCCTTTTCCCTGGAAAAATCATCCCAGATTTCCAGCCCTGGCACAGCTCGAGGCCGTTCCCTCCTGTCCTGCCCCACTGCCTGGGATCAGATCCCAAATCCCCCCTGGGAGATCCCAAATCCCCCCCGGCAGATCCCAAATCCCCCCCGGATCCCCCTTTTCTCCAGGACCACCCCCCCAGCCCCCTCAGGATCCTCCATTCCCTTTTCCAGCTGCTCCAGCCCCATTCCTGCTTTTCCCAACCCGATTTTTTTTGGGATCAAGCCCCTCCAGATCTGATCCCCATTATCCCAATGCCCATTATCCCAATCCTAGCCCTTTTTTTGGGATCAGGCCCCTCTGGATCCGATCCCCATTATCCAAATCTCCCGCTTTTCCCAACCCTTTTTATTTAGGATCGGGTTCCTGTGGATCCAATCCCCATCATCCTAATTTCCCCAACCCTTTTTCCATTGGGATCAGGCCCCCCTGGCCCCCCATTATCCCAACTTTTCCCGTTTTTTCCCAGTTTTTCCCCGGGATCTCACCGAGTGCATCCTGTCCAGGACGGCGAATCGGTTCCGCGCCACCCACACGGCCGTGAGCCCCGAGGAGCGCTTCCCCTCCGGAGCTGCGGCCCCAAAAACACCGGGATCAACCGGGATCAACCGGGATCAGCCCGGGAATCCAGCCGGGATCAGCCCGGGATCAACCCAGGAATCCGGCCGGGATCAGCCCGGGATCAACCCGGGATCAACCCCGGAATCCATCCCTCGGGATGGGATCGATGGGATAGGAATTATAGGATGGGACTGGGATTTATGGGATGGGATTGATAAAATGAGAGGGGATTTACGGGATGGGATTGGGATGGGATTTATGGGATGGGATTTAAATAAATGGGATTGAGATGGGATTTATAGAATGGCATTGGGATGGGATTTGTGGGATGGAATTGGGATGGGATTTATAGAATGGGATTGGGATGGGATGGGATTTATGGAATAGGATTTACAGAATGGGATTGGGAGGGGATTTATGGGATGGAGTTTATGGGACAGAATTGGGATGGGATTTATGGGATGGGATTGATAAAATGAGAGGGGATTTACGGGATGAGATTTATGGGATGGGATCTGTGGGCTGGGATTTATAGAATGGGCAGATTTTAGGATGGGATTTATGGGATTGGGATTTAAATAAATGGGATTGGGATGGCATTTATGGGATGGGATTTTTGAGATGGGATTGGGATGGGATTTATGGGATGGGATCTACGGGATGGGATTTATGGGACAGGATTGGGATGGGATCTGTGGGATTGGGATGGGATTTAGGGGATGACATTTGAAGAATGGCATTGGGATGGGATTTATGGGATGGGATTTATAGGATGGGATTTAAAGGATGGGATTGAGATGGGATTTATAGAATGGGATTGGGATGGGATTTATGGGCAAAAAAAAAATCACGTGGAATTTGCCAGAGAGGGAAAACAAAATAATTCCTGGAATTGTCGTTTTTAAAGGGTTTTTTATCCCAAAAATCCGCCTGAGATCCATCAACTTTGGACAGAGCCAGGAAATCTCCAGCTGGGAGGAAAATTTGGGAAGGGAAAGGAGAATTCCTGATAAAATATGGATGGGGGGCTGGAAAAGTGTGAATTTTTCAAGGGAAAAGGGGAAAGCTGCCAAAAAAAATCAGTGAAAAACCAAAATTTGGGGTTAAAAAAGGGATTTTGGGGGATAAATGAAGGGAAAAATGGAGGGGGGGATGGGGATGGGAATTCCTGGGATTTTTGGGAACACTCACCATCAGGATTTTGGGAATCTGCATCCTTGGGAATGGTGTAGAGGTCGTAGGTGCTGTTCTCCAGGTTGCTGGCTCGCTGTGGGATAAAAAAGGGCATTTCTGGGATTTTCCCCCCAGAAAACAGGGATTTGAGGGGTTTTTCCCAAAAAAATAATGGAATTTAAGGGATTTTCCCCCCCAAAAAAGTGGAATTTAAGGGATTTTTCCTCTGGAAAAAGAGGAATTTGAGTGATTTTCCCATTTTTAAAATGTGGGGTTCGAGAGGTTCTTCCCCACCACAAAAAAGTGGAATTTGAGGGATTGGGATTTTCTCCCCCAAAAAATTCAGGGATTTGAGGGATTTTTTTCCTAAAAAGAATCAGGGATTTGAGGGATTTTTTTTCCCAAAAAAATCAGGGGTTTGAGGGATTTTTCCCCAAAAAAATCAGGGGTTTGAGGGATTTTTCCCCAAAAAAATCAGGGATTTGAGGGGTTTTCCCCAAAAAAATCAGGGATTTGAGGGATTTTTTTCCTCAAAAAAATCAGAGGTTTGAGGGATTTTTCCCCCAAAAAATCAGGGGTTTGAGGGATTTTTCCCCAAAAAAATCAGGGGTTTGAGGGATTTTTCCCCAAAAAAATCAGGGGTTTGAGGGATTTTTCAGAGGAATGAAGTGGGATTGGAGGGGTTGTCCCCCAGAGTCAGGGATTTGGGGGATTTTTCCCAAAAAACCCAGGATTTTGGGACTCACAGTGCAGAGCAGCACGGCATTCTCAGCTGGGTTGTAGCTCATGCTGAACACCGGGAACTTGGAGCCGCTGGAAAGGGGAAAAATGGGATTTTGGGAACCCTGGGGCTTTTTTGGGATGGATCCAGGGGATTTTGGGAACCCTGGGGCTTTTTTGGGATGGATCCAGGGGATTTTGGGAACCCTGGGGCTTTTTTGGGATGGATCCAGGGGATTTTGGGAACCCTGGGGGTGTTTGGGATGGATCCAGGGGATTTTGGGAACCCTGGGGCTTTTTTGGGATGGATCCAGGGGATTTTGGGGTGGATTCATGGATTTTGGTGTGGATGTTAGGGATTTTGGGGTGGATATCAGGGAGGGATTTCAGGGATCTTGGGATAGATTGCAGGGATTTTGGGGTGGATTTGAGGGTGGATTTTGGGGCAGATTTCGGGATGTATTTCAGGGATTTTGGGGTGGATTTTAGGGATTTTGGGGTGGATTTCAGGGATGGATTTCAGGGATTTTGGGACGGATTTCAGGGTGGATTTTGAGGCAGATTTTGGGATGGATTTTAGGGCTTTTGGGGCTGATTTCAGGGCAGATTTTAGGATAGATTTCGGGATGGATTGCAGGGATTTTGGGGTAGATTTCAGGGATTTTGGGGTGGATTTCAGGGATGGATTTCAGGGATTTTGGGGGAGATTTTGGGGTAGATTTCAGGGATTTTGGGATGGATTTTAGCGTGGATTTTGGGGCTGATTTCAGGGCAGATTTTAGGATAGATTTTGGGGTGGATTTTAGGGATGGATTTCAGGTATTTTGGGGTGGATTTCGAGGCAGATTTCAGGGCTTTTAGGGCAGATTTTAGGGCGGATTTTGGGACGGATTTCAGGGATTTTGGGGTGGATTTTGGGGCGGATTTCAGGGTCGATTTTGAGGCAGATTTTGGGATGGATTTCAGGGTGGATTTCAGGGATTTTGGGGCAGGTTTCAGGTATTTCGGGGTGGGTTTCAGGGAGGTGGGGCTCGCCGTGCCTGCGCAGCTGCATCACGGCCACGTCGCGGGAGCTGCCGAAGTCGAGCTGCCGCAGGAAGCGGTCCTTGACGTAGAACAGGGAGTTCCCGTGCACGGCCAGCGCCGGCCGCTCCCGCTCCAGCTTGAACACCAGCATGCCCCCGTCGTGTCCTGGGGAAACACCCGGAATTACACCCGGAATTACAGCCGGAATTCCAGGGAAAACACCCGGAATTACAGCCGGAATTCCAGGGAAAACACCCGGAATTACACAGGGAATTGCGGGAGTTCCCGTGCACGGCCAGCGCTGGCCGCTCCCGCTCCAGCTTGAACACCAGCATGCCCCCGTCGTGCCCTGGGGGAACACCCGGAAAAACACCCGGAATTACAGCTGGAATTCCAGGGAAAACACCCGGAATTACACCGGGAATTACACCGGGAATTCCAGGGAAAACACCCGGAATTACACAGGGAATTACACCGGGAATTCCAGAGAAAAACAACCGGAATTACACCAGGAATTACACCGGGAATTCCAGGGAAAAACAACCGGAATTACACCAGGAATTCCAGGGAAAAACACCCGGAATTACACAGGGAATTCCAGGGAAAACACCCAGAATTACACCGGGAATTACACCAGGAATTCCACGGAAAAACACCCGGAATAACAGCCGGAATGCCAGGGAAAAACACCCGGAATTACACAGGGAATTACAGCCGGAATTACACCGGGAATTACACTGGGAATTCCAGGGAAAAACAACCGGAATTACACCGGGAATTACAGCCGGAATTACACCGGGAATTACACTGGGAATTCCAGGGAAAAACACCCGGAAACACAGCGGGAATTCCAGAGGGAATTCCAGGGAAAAACACCTGGATTGCTGGAAAACACCCAGAATTACACAGGAAATTCCAGGGAAAAACACCCAGAATAACAGTCGGAATTACAGCCTGAATTCCAGACAAAAACACCCGGAATAACAGCGGGACTTTCAGGGAAAAACACCCCGAACAACAACCAGAATTACAGTGGGAATTCCAGGCAAAAACACCCGGAATAACAGCGGGAATTTCAGGGAAAAACACCCGGAGTAACAGCAGGAATTCCAGGGAAAAACACCTGGAATGCTGGGAGAAACACTAGAATAAGAGCCAGAATTACACTGGGAATTACAACCAGAATTACAGTCAGAATTCCAGGGAAAGCCATCCAGAGTAACAGCTGGAATTCCAGGGAAAAACACCAGGAATTACAGCAGGAATTCCAGGCAGAATTCCAAGGAAAAACACCGGAATAACAGCTGCAATTACACAAGGAATTACAGTCGGAATTACAGCCAGAATGCCAGGAAAAACACCCGAAATTACAGCCAGAATTCCAGGGAAAAACACACGGAATTACAGCCAGAATTACAGCCAGAATTCCAGAGAAAAACACCCAAAATAACAGCTAGAATTACACTAGGAATTTCAGCCAGAATTACAGCCAAAATTCCAGGGAAAAACACCCAGAATAACAGCAGGAATTCCAGGGAAAACCACCTGGAATCCTGGGAAAAACACCCAGAGTAACAGCCACAATTACACCGGGAATTACAGCCAGAACGCCAGGAAAATACCTGGAATTACAGCAGGAGCTCCAGGGAAAACCACCAGGAATTTGGGATGGGAACGGGGAGAGAAAAGGGAACTGAGCACCAGCGTGGCCCAGTTGTGAAAAACACCCGGAATTCCGGAAAAAACACTGGGAATTGCACCCGGAATTTGGGGTTCCTGCAGAAACCTGGAGTTCCTGAGGCTATTTCGGGGTATCCCAAGTGGAATTTGGGGATTCCCAGGTGGAATTTGGGGATTCCCAGCCAGAATTCCAGGACTCACCAGCAGCAAACAGGTTGAGGTTGGGATGCGCCGCCAGCACCCAGAAGCGGTCGTGGTCGCGCCGGAACGTTTGGACTCCAGTCCTGAGGGGGAAAATCCAGGAATTCCTTCAATCCCGGGAATTCCAGAGCTTCCCAAGGGTCACTCCCGTCCCCCCAGGGGGCACTGACCGCTTGGACATGTCCCACACCCGGATGCTCTTGTCCTCGGAGTTGCTGAGGATCAGCTCCTGGCGCGGGTGGAAAACGGCGCAGGAAACGTTGTTGTAGTGGCCCCGGCACGTGTCCACCTCCCAGGCCTTGGACTCTGGGATTTGGGGGGAAAAACGGGGAAAACGGGGAAAAATGTTCATGGAATGGGGAGAGACAGCAGGGGAATGGGGAGGGAGCCAAGGGGAATGGGGAGAAATGATGGGGAAATGGGAAAAAAAGAGCAGAAAAAGGGAGAAACCAGCCCAGCACGTGGTCACCTCCCAGACAAAAATGTTCATGGAATGGGGAGAGACAGCAGGGGAATGGGGAGAGGATTAAGAGGAATGGGGAGAAATGATGGGGAAATGGAAAAAAAAACAGCAGAAAAAGGGAGAAACCAGCACGTGGTCACCTCCCGTGGCTTGGATTCTGGGGGGATTTGGGGGGAAATCCGGGGAAAATGAGAAAAAATTCTTTTTTTTCCAAAAAACAGCAGTGGAATGGGAGGAATGGGGGAAGACCCCAGGGAAAAGGGAGGAATGGGGGAGAAAAACCAGGGAAATGGGAAGAATGGAGATAAAAACCCTGGAAAATGGAAGGAATGGGGGGGAAAACTCCCCAAGATTGGGGAGAAAAAGCAGGAAAACGCCGGGAATGGGGGGGAAAATTCCCTAAGATTGGGGAGAAAAAGCAGGAAAATGCCAGGAACAGGGGTGATTCCCACTTTTTCCCCATCCCAAGCAGAATCCAGAGCCTTTTTCCTGCTTTTTTCCCATTTTTCCCCGTTTTTTCCTCACCGTTCATCCTCCAGATCTTCACCTGGCGGTCGTCGGCCCCCGACACGATGAGGGGCATGGAGGGGTGGAAGGCAGCCCAGTTCACCCCCCGGTCGTGGCCCTGGAAAGGTGGGAATGAGGGGAAATCCAGGGAAAACGGGCTGGGAACGGGGGGGCCGGGAATTACACTGGGAATTCCAGGGAAAAAAGGGAAAGGAATGGGGAAAATCCAGGGAAAAAGGGAAAGGAATGGGGGGAAATGGAAGGGACTGGGGGAAATCCCAGGGAAAAGGGCCAGGAATAGGGAAAATCCAGGGAAAATGGGCTGGGAACAGGAGGGAAATGGCAGGGAGTGGGGGAATCCAGGGAAAAAGGGAAAGGAATGGGGAAAATCCAGGGAAAACGGGGGAAATCCCAGGGAAAAGGGCCAGGAATAGGGAAAATCCAGGGAAAATGGGCTGGGAACAGGAGGGAAATGGCAGGGAGTGGGGGAATCCAGGGAAAAAGGGCTGGGAATGAGGGGAAAATGGCACAGAATGGGGAAAATCCAGGGAAAAAGGGCTGGGAATGGGGGGAAATGGCACAGAATGGGGAAAATCCAGGGAAAAAGGGCTGGGAATGGGGGGAAATGGCACAGAATGGGGAAAATCCAGGGAAAAAGGGCTGGGAATGGGGGGGAAATGGAAGGGAGTGGAGGAATCCAGGGAAAAAGGGCCAGGAATGGGTGACAAGCCAAGGAAAACAGGAGGAATGGGGGGAAAATCCAGGAGGACTGAAGAAAATCCAGGGAAAACCACAGGGGAGTGAGGGAAAAACGCCAGGAATGGGGGAAATCCATGGAAAATGGCAGGCATTGGGGAATCAACCACAAAAAGGGGGGGAAAGCAGGAAAATGCTTCTGGAATCCCTCCCCAGGAGAAGGACTGAAGCATGAAGGGATTTTTGTGGATTTCCAGGGATTTTCCATGGATTTCCAGGGATTTCCCAGGGATTTTCCATGGATTTCCCATAGATTTCCCAGGGATTTCCCAAGGATTTTTCATGGATTTCCCAGGGATTTTCCATGGATTTCCCAGGGATTTTCCATGGATTTCCCATGGATTTCCCATGGATTTCCCAGGGATTTTCCATGGATTTCCAAGGGATTTTCCATGGATTTTTCATGGACTTCCCAGGGATTTCCCAGGGATTTTTCATGAATTTTTCATGGATTTCCCAGGGATTTTTCATGGATTTCCCAGGGATTTCCCATGGATTTCCAGGGATTTTAGGGGGTTTGGGATGGCAGCACCTCCAGCACGTGCTTGACCACGGCGTCGGTGGTGCCGAACAGATCCACGCCGGTGATGCCGCGCACGTCCGACTCCACGGCCCCGGGGGACAGGTTCTTCTTCCTCAGCCCTGGGAGCAGGGGGAAAACTCAGGAAAAACACGGGAAAAAACCAGGAAAAACCCGGGAGAAAGCCGGGAGAAACTCGGCAGAAACCCGGGAGAAACCCAGGAAAAAAACAGGAAAAAACCTGGGAAAGACCCGGGAAAAACCCAGGAAAAACTCAGGAATAAACCCAGGAAAAAACCAGGAAAAACCCAGGAAAAACCCAGGAAAAACCCAGAAAAAAACCCCAGGAAAGACCCAGGAAAAAACCAGGAAAAACCACTCCCATTCCCAGTTTTTCCCATTTTTCCCTGGAATCTCACCGAAGAGGTCTCACGCCCATTCCCACTCCCATTCCCAATTTTTCCCACAGTTTTTCTCATCTTTCCCTGGAATCTCACCAGACACATCCCACACCCTCTCCCATTCCCAGTTTTTCCCATTTTTCCCCGGAATCTCACCGGAGATGTCCCACACCCTGACAGCCTGGTCCATCCCGCTCCCATTCCCAGTTTTTCCCCCAGTTTTTCCCTGGAATCTCACCGGAGATGTCCCACACCCTGACGGCCTGGTCCATCCCACACCCGATCCCATTCCCATTCCCGGTTTTTCCCCGGAATCTCACCGGAGATGTCCCACACCCTGACAGCCTGGTCCATCCCGATCCCATTCCCAGTTTTTCCCGGTTTTTCCCCGGAATCTCACCGGAGATGTCCCACACCCGGACAGTCTGGTCCAGGCTGGCCGACACCACCAGGTCCTCGCTGGGGTGGAACTGGGCGCACATCACGTAGTGGTTGTGCCCCGTCAGCACGCTGACCCCAAAAATCGGGACAGAATTCCATGAAAACCCCGGATCCCGGTGCCCCGGCCCCACCCACGCCCGGGGGGTTGGGAATTGTGGGATTGCCCGGGCTGGGCGCTCCCAGGATGGGGATTCAGGACCTGAAACCCCAGTGAGGCAGCCCAGGGAATCCTGGGATGGGAAAATCCCAGAATCCCCAAAAAATCCCACCCCAATCCCAAGGGGAGGGACGTTCCCATCATCCCAGGGATGGGGAATGCATGGAATTAATTCCCTGCGTCTGGGAATTCTCCCAGGGATGGATTTGTCTCAGAATCCCAGGGAATGCCCAAAATCCCAGGGGAGGATTTATCCCAGGAAATCCCAGGGAAGATCTGATCCCAGGAATCCAGGAATTCCAGGGAAGGGTTTAGCCCAGAATCCCAAGGAAGGGTTTATCCCAGATTTCCATGGAATCCCAGGAATGCCAAGGAAGGATTGATCCCAAAATCTCAGGAATCTCAGGGAAGGGTTTATCGGAGATTTCCATGAAATCCTAGAATCCCAGGGAAGGACTGATCCCAAAGAATCCCAGGGAATCCCAGGGAAGGGTTTGTCCCAGAATTCCATGGAATGCCAGGAATCCCAGGAAGCATTTATCCCAGAGAATCCCAGGAAAGGGTTTATCCCAGAATCTCAGGGAATCCCAGATTTCCATGGAATCCCAGGATCCCAAGGAAGGGTTCATCCCAGATTCCCAGGAATCCCAGGAAAGGGTTTATCCCAGAATCCCAGGGAATCCCAGGAATCCCAAGCAAGGATTGATCCCAGATTCCCAGGAATGCCCGGAGCCCAGGGAATCCCAGAACTCCCAGAATTCCCAGATTCCCAGGCCCTGACCAGACGCAGGTGCGGCTCTGCCAGTTCCACACGCGGATGGTTTGGTCGTCGGAGGCGCTCAGGATCCAGGGATATTCCTGGGAAAAAACCAAAAAAAACCTGGAATTGGGGCCTGGAGAGAGCCCAGCCCCGGGAATTCCGGATTTCCCAGGGGAAAAACCTCTGGGAAGGGATCCTGGAGGATGGAATTCTGGGAATGGATTCCCGTTAAAAAATACCCCCAGGAAGGAATTCCCGGAAAAGCAGAATTCCCAGGAAAGGGATTCCCAGGAAAATGGGAATTCCGGGACAAAAATTCCATGGGGAGATTCCCACCAGAAGCTCCCAGAAATCCTGGATTCCCAGAAAAGCCCAGAACTCCAGAATTCCTGGGATAACCCCCCAAAATTCCCAGAACCCCAGAATTCCCAGGATAATCCTGGATTCCCAGAACCCCAGAATTCCCAGGATATCCCTGGATTCTCAGAACCCCAGAATTCCCGGGAAAACCCCCCAGAATTCCTAGGAAAACCCCCAAATTCCTGGGATAACCCTGAATTCCCAGAAGCCCAGAACTCCCAGGAAAATCCCCAGAATTCCCAGAAAAACCCCGGAATTCCCAGGATAACCCTGGATTCCCAGAACCCCAGAATTCCTGGGATAATTCCCAGAACCCCAGAATTCCCAGGAAAACCCCCAGAATTCCTGGGAGAGCAGATTCCCACTGGAGAGTGCCAGAAATCCTGGATTCCCCGAGCCCCCCGGAATTCCCAAAATCCCCGGAATTCCCAAAATTCCCAGCCCCCCTCACGTGGTGGAAGAAGGTGGTGCGGATGTAGTCCAGGTGTCCCAGCAGGGTGAAGAGGCAGCGCCGCAGTTTGTAATTCCAAACCTGCAATTCCAGGGGGAAATCCAGGAAAAATCCCCGGAATTCCAGACCGGGACAGGCCCAGCTCCACCCAGCACAGAATTCCTGCTTTTTTTCAGGATTTTTCCCCATTTATTCCCAGGTTTCTCCTCTTTTTTCCCATTTTAATCCAATTTCCAATTCTGGATTTTCCTCTCTCCCGTCACTCAAAATTCCCAAATTTTATTCCCAGAAATCCTGAGCTGGGAAGGATCCCAGGGGTCAGCACAGCCCTTCCCAGGCTCTGGGTTTTTGGGGAAAAATGGGGAAAAAAAACAAAACAAAAATGGGGGGAAATGAGAAAGAAAATGGGAAGGAAATGAGAAATAAATGGGGAGAAAAATGGGGGAAAATTGGAAGAAAATGGGGAAAAGGGGGG